>NC_069502.1:692321551-692921551 GCF_027579735.1 Bombina bombina
CTATTTTTATACTTTTGAAGTATATTTATTAGCATATTCAATATTAACACTTTTTACCAAGCAAAACTGTAATTATTTATTATTTTTGTATCAGTCTAATTAACAAAATTATATCAGAACATTTTATAATCATATGTTAATAAAATCTATTTGTTATTGGTGTTGACAGAAGTTCATTTAGAAAGACAATCATGGTGTTTTGGCATTCTGTAAGTGTTATATCATAGATGATAGCACAATACATTTTTGTGATTTCAAGCAATATATCCTGTGATACTGGGCTGGCACTAATTATCTCAGACAATAAGCACTGTGATATTATTGTGACACTGGCACCAATTATCTCAGACAATAAGCACTGTGATATTACTGTGACACTGGCACCAAGCATCTCAGACAATAAGCACTGTGATATTACTGTGACACTGGCACCAAGCATCTCAGACAATAAGCACTGTGATATTACTGTGACACTGGCACCAAGTATCTCAGACAATAAGCACTGTGATATTATTGTGACACTGGCACCAATTATCTCAGACAATAAGCACTGTGATATTACTGTGACACTGGCACCAAGTATCTCAGACAATAAGCACTGTGATATTACTGTGACACTGGCACCAATTATCTCAGACAATAAGCACTGTGATATTACTGTGACACTGGCACCAATTATCTCAGACAATAAGCACTGTGATATTACTGTGACACTGGCACCAAGCATCTCAGACAATAAGCACTGTAATATTACTGTGACACTGGCACCAAGCATCTCAGACAATAAACACTGTGATATTACTGTGACACTGGCACCAAGCATCTCAGACAATAAGCACTGTGATATTACTGTGACACTGGCACCAATTATCTCAGACAATAAACACTGTGATATTATTGTGACACTGGCACCAATTATCTCAGACAATAAGCACTGTGATATTATTGTGACACTGGCACCAATTATCTCAGACAATAAGCACTGTGATATTACTGTGACACTGGCACCAAGCATCTCAGACAATAAGCACTGTGATATTACTGTGACACTGGCACCAATTTTCTCAGACAATAAGCACTGTGATATTATTGTGACACTGGCACCAATTATCTCAGACAATAAGCACTGTGATATTATTGTGACACTGGCACCAATTATCTCAGACAATAAGCACTGTGATATTACTGTGACACTGGCACCAAGCATCTCAGACAATAAGCACTGTGATATTACTGTGACACTGGCACCAATTATCTGAGACAATAAGCACTGTGATATTACTGTCACAGTAATATCACAGTGCTTATTGTCTGAGCTAATTGGTGCCAGTGTCACATTAATATCACAGTGCTTATTATCTGTCTCAGATAATTTGTACCAGTGTCACAGTAATATCACAATGCTTAATGTCTGAGCTAATTGGTGCCAGTGTCACAGTAATATCACAGTGCTTATTGTCTGTCCAGGGGCAAAGCTACAGGGGGTGCTGAGGTCGCAATTGTGTTTGTTTGTGGAACCATCAAATTACAGACCTTGTTACTACAGCATGAGAGGAGGGGGTAAACAGTGTCACTATACAGTACCACTATATACAGTATGGGGGGGCAGGACTATAAAGTGACCACAGTAGTTTGTGACATAAAGTGCTGGGGCTGGTAGGGTCAGGCCAGCCATCTCACCGGCAGATTACAGACTGTGTCACTGACTCACTATATACAGTACTGGTGGGTTAAACAGTGTCACTATATACAGTAATAGGGGGGGTCAGACCATCTCACAGACAGTTCGCACAGGGTACCTCCTTTTGCAGACGTGATCTGATTCACATTTTTTTCTGTAATAAATGTTAAAAAAAAAAAATAATATATGTTTAAAACTCACTTTTTTGGGTGGGGGGTGGGGGGGTGAGGGGCCCTTCTTAGATTCTTGCACCTGGGCCCTGTGGTTTCTAGTTACGCCTCTGCATGCAACCGGAGCGTAGAAGACTACTTCAACTTGTCTTGTTGTACTTGTTATCTATATTTGGCGGCGGCGCATCTTTTTAGGTAGGTCAGTGGTGGCGGGGTTGGGGTTCAGGTTGACTGACTCACTGTCTTCTTCTGTTGTTGTTGTGTGACAGTGACTGTGTTAACTTCGAAGTTCGAATCGACTATGTATTGTGATATAATAATTGTGATTACTATTAGATTGATTTAGATATGTGTCAGACTGTCAGTGGCGGTGGCGGGCCTCAGCCTTTTATAGTGACTCCTGTCCTCCTGAGCCTGCTGGGGCCCTGGGCCAATCTTTTATTTTAGGCGGCAGTGCGGCACTAAGTTGAAGTTAGATAACGTGAGTTGAAGTTGAACTTATACATTTATTACAACGAACTTGCAGCCTCGCTGCCAAAATAGTCAAGTGACTCAAGTCACTTCCCTTGACTATAGAGGCAGCGAGGCTGCAAGTTCGTTGTAATAAATGTATATCAAGTTGACAAGTTCAACTCAAGTTATCTAACTTCAACTTAGTGCCGCCTAAAAGAAAAGAAAAGATGGCCCAGGGCCCCAGCAGGCTCAGTCACACGACAAGGAAGTTGGTTTCTTATTCAAGCTGTTTCTTATTCGTGAAATTCTGTTTCTTATTCATGGAAGTTGGTTTCTTATTCAATTTTTTTTAAAATAAAAAAATAGGTTTTATTAAAATAATAATATGATTCATATAAATGTAGTTACACAGAGGTGGAATCTCTTTATATAACAGATATACAAACTTGAAAAAAGGGCATACGTTGGCACCACTACAAATATTACTATTTTGAATAAATAACATATATTTTCAAAGGGTTAATAACCATTGGGCCACTGATTTCACTATGAATATATACAGGGTAGATCCCCCTCCATGCCATGCAATTGTTTTTAGCCTGGCCCAATGGTGTTTTGGGCACAGAAATTGATGCCAATCCTGGCATAGGTGACATAATTCTCAATTTTGAATAAGTAACAGATATTTTCAAAGGGTTAATAACCATTGGGCCACTGATTTCACTATGAATATCTACAGGGTAGATCCCCCTCCATGCCATGCTATTGTTTTTAGCCTGGCCCAATGGTCATTAACCCTTTGAAAATATTGGTTACTTATTCAAAAATGAGAATTATGTCACCTATGCCAGGGTTGGCATCAATTTCTGTGCCCAAAACACCATTGGGCCAGGCTAAAAAACAATTGCATGACATGGAAGAGGATCTGCCCTGTATATATTCAAAGTGAAATCAGTGGCCCAATGGTTATTAACCCTTTGAAAATATCTGTTACTTATTCAAAAATGAGAATTATGTCACCTATGCCAGTGTTGGCATCAATTTCTGTGCCCAAAACACCATTGGGCCAGGCTAAAAACAATTGCATGACATGGAGGGGGATCTACCCTGTATAAATTCATAGTGAAATCAGTGGCCCAATGGTTATTAACCCTTTGAAAATATCTGTTACTTATTCAAAAATGAGAATTATGTCACCTATGCCAGTGTTGGCATCAATTTCTGTGGCAAAAACACCATTGGGCCAGGCTAAAAACAATTGAATGACATGGAGGGGGAATGGGATCTACCCTGTGTAAAATCATAGTGAAATCAGTGGCCGAATGGTTATTAACCCTTTGAAAATATGTTATTTATTCAAAATAGTAATATTTGTAGTGGTGCCAACGTATGCCCTTTTTTCAAGTTTGTATATCTAATTGTTATATAAAGAGATTCCACCTCTGTGTAACTACATTATATGAATCATATTATTATTTTAATAAAACCTATTTTTTTATTTTAAAGTAAATTTAAAGCAGTCTGACAAAAAAATTGAATAAGAAACCAACTTCCATGAATAAGAAACAGAATTTCCCGAATAAGAAACAGCTTGAATAAGAAACCAACTTCCTTGTCGTCTCAGTCACTATAAAAGCTGTAGCCTGTTTTTGGTTATTTACTACTACTACTAGTAATAATTATTATTAAATCAAGTCACCTATTTTATGTAACCTCTCACCTATTGAGTCAGCTCAAGAGGGATCTTGGGGCTGCTAAGAACCCCAATAATTACTGAAATACCCCCAATTATCAATGGTGTCCAACTGTCCATATCCAAAAATTTGCAAGTCAATTTTTTGTTCTACCTAGGGAAGGCAAGATGTAAATGAGGAGAGGTGTATTTAAATAATAGGCAATATGTAGTGGAAATTATTGATACTAGTTATTTATTTGTCCAGTTTTTTAAAGTCCATAGGTTTAATTAATGTAAAATATCTCATATGCATCACTGCATTACAAATATGGAGCAGAAGTAAATAAGTGGCAGTCAAGGGGGTCAAACTGCTGTTCATTTGTGGTGCAGAGTGCAGACTGCAGAGAGACAAAATGTTGATTTTTATGTTACTAGCAGCCATGGGGTAAAATGGCTGTCACTGCTCAATTGTGAAAAATATACCTGGTTAAATGAAGAGTGGGGGCTATTGGGAGTGAGCTTTGTGTGACTCTGAGTCTGACTTATAGTGAGTGACTGAGGCTGCCAATCTATTGAATCACATTCTTTTTTTTAGGTAGGTGGCGGCTGGCGGCACTTGATGAAGTTAGTTAGTTGATATTATTTATAACACACACACTTGTGTTCTTGTAGATTGTGGGGTGTCCAAACTCCTGTCTCAAAGGGCCACAAAGTTTTCTCTTTTTTCTTTTTCTTCTTTTTGCTAAGATGGAGGTGAGATTTATTTCTAGATAGAAATAATACAACGTACAATAGATAGACATGTTACATTATTTTGGTTTGTATGTGTTGAACTTGCAACTAGATATTATGATAACTAATGTACTTGTGTTGTTGTAAAGGCAAAAACACACACAAATGTATACACACATATACATACACATGCAGATATACACTAAACACACACATGTATACACACATATACATACACATGCAGATATACACTAAACACACACATGTATACAATTACACACATATACATACACAAGCAGATATACACTAAACACACACACATGTATACAATTACACACATATACATACACATGCAGATATACACTACACACACATATCCTTTGAAAAGCATATCTAAATATGCTCTGTAGCTACTGAGCATATTTAGATATGAATTTCAACAAAGGATATCTGATTCCCTTCATTCTTTTGATATCCTTTGTTGAAAAGCATATCTAAATATGCTCAGTAGCTATTGAGCATATTTAGATATGCTTGTCCACAAAGGATATCAAAAGAATGAAGGAAATCAGATATCCTTTGTTGAAATTCATATCTAAATATGCTCGATAGCTTATAAGCATATTTAGATATGCTTTTCAACAAAGGATATCAAAAGAATGAAGAAAATCAGATATCCTTTGTTGAAAATCATATCTAAATATGCTCAGTAGATACTGAATGGTGGCTGCATATAGATATTGGCTCGCCCATGTGCAATTGCTATTTCTTCAACAAAGGATATCTAAAGAATGAAGGCGTATCCGATTCCTAGACACTGCCTCACCAGCCTCTGAAGTCACCGCACATCACTGCTGTGCAGTAAAATATATACATAAATAGGACACAAATGCAATTTTAAAAAAAAAATATTTGAGCAATATCTACATTTTTAAAGGTTACCTGTGTCGCAAAACACTACAAATATGAAACCAGAAATGTGTTAAAACACTGGTTTGTGTGTGCTACTGAGTCTGACACAAATGGTTAAATCTCTGTTCTATGTGTTTCTGGCACTTAAGGAGGGTACAAATAATCACTGCACTTTAAGTTTTTCAAAGTAGGTAAAATCCCTGCTCTGCGTGAATTTACACAAATCACAAAGTTAAATCATTGTTCTGGGTGTGGTACTAGTAGGAAAAGGGTGTATGCGTGTATATAATCACTGTGTCTATTACTAGCATTCATGGGGTAAAATCACTGTTCAGTTTGGAAAACACAATGTAGTATTTAGGGAGTGGAGCCTAAGGTAGAGTATTGGGCCCCTATTTATCAAGCCGTCAACCGCAAATACGCTGGAATTCCGCAGCGTAATTGTGGAGAGCTTGATTTGCCTTATTTATCAAACCCTACAGATCGGCAAAAGTAGAATTTTGTGACGTAACATACGATCCGCCGGTCTCAGTCCGACACAGATCGATGCTTACGTCACTACAGATGTTCAGAATGCAAATTCGGCACTATTTGACTACTTTTGCTAGTTATCAAATTTCTACCAGGTACGCTCGCCACTATTCCAGCCCAGCGTACCTGGTTTTCAATCCACCACCCTGGAGGCGGCGGATGCCATAGGAATCAATGGGAGTCGGAAAGCAGCGAAAGCTCATGTTCGCTGCTGCCCGATATCCCATTGATTTCTATGGGAGAATACAAGTTATGTTTACACCTAACACCCTAACATGTACCCCGAGTTTAAACACCCCTAATCTGCTGCCCGCTAAACCGCCGCTACCTACATTATACTTATTAACCCCTAATCTGCCGCCCGACACCGCCGCCACCTACATAAAGTTATTAACCCCTATCCCGCCGCTCCCGGAGCCCACCGCAACTAAATAAAGTTATTAACCCCTAAACCTAACAACCCGCTAACTTTGTATTAAATATTAACTTATCCCTATCTTAAAATCAATTTAAACTTACCTTTAAAATTACGTTAAACTATATTAAACTAATAATTAATCTACACTAACTTTTATAATAAAATTACATTAAACTATATTAAATTAATAATTAATCTACCCTAACTGTTATACTAAAATTACATTAAACTACAAATTAAATTAACTATATTATATATTTAGAAATCTAACCCTACTCAAATAATTTAAATCTAAAAAAATTACTAAGTTACAAAAAACTAACAACTTAGTTACAAAAAATAACAAACACTAAGTTACACAAAAAAATAAACACTAAGTTACAAAAATAAAAAAGAAATTATCAAAGATTTAAACTAATTACACCTAATCTAAGGGCCCTATGAAAATAAAAAAGCCACCCAAAAAAAAAAAAAACCCCTAACCTACAATAAACTACAAATAGCCCTTAAAAGGGCCTTTTTCGGGGCATTGCCCCAAAGAAATCAGCTCTTTTACCTGTAAATAAAAAATACAAACAACCCCCCCCAACAGTAAAACCCACCACCCACACAACCAACCCCCCAAATAAAACCCTAATCTGAAATTAAGGTTGAAAAAATCCTATTGGCTGATTGGCTCAGCCAATAGGATTTAACTTCAATCCTATTGGCTGAAGCAATCAGCCAATAGGATTGAGCTTGCATTCTATTGGCTGTTCCAATCGGGATGGATGAAGATAGAAGATGCCGTCTGGGTGAAGACTTCTGCGGGCTTGGATGAAGACTTCGGCTGCTTGAATGAAGCCTTCTCCCGGCTTCGATGAGGACTTCTGCCTGCTTCTTGGAGGATGGATGTCGGATCTTCAAAACTATAAATCGATCTTCAGGGGTTAGTGTTAGGATTTTTTAAGGGTTTATTGAGTGGGTTTTATTTTTAGATTAGGGTTTGGGTGCAATAGAGCTAAATGCCCTTTTAAGGTCAATGCCCATCCAAATGCCCTTTTCAGGGCAATGGGGAACTTAGATTTTTTTTAGTTAGGGTTGGTTGTGTGGGTGGTGGGTTTTACTGCTGGGGGGTTGTTTGTATTTTTTATTTACAGGTAAAAGAGCTGATTTCTTTGGGACAATGCCCCTCAAAAGGCCCTTTTAAGGGCTATTTGTAGTTTATTGTAGGTTAGGGTTTTTTTTTATTTTGGGGGGGCTTTTTTATTTTCATAAAGCCCTTAATTTTTTGTAACTTAGTGTTTATTTTTTTGTGTAACTTAGTGTTTGTTATTTTTTTGTAACTAAGTTGTTAGTTTTTTGTAACTTAGTAATTTTTTAGTGTAGATTTAAATTATTTGAGTAGGGTTAGGTTTCTAAATATATAATATAGTTAATTTAATTTGTAGTTTAATGTACTTTTAGTACAACAGTTAGGGTAGATTAACTATTAATTTAATATAGTTTAATGTAATTTTATTATAAAAGTTAGTGTAGATTAATTATTAGTTTTATATAGTTTAATGTAATTTTGTTATAAAAGTTAGAGTAGGTTAATTATTAGTTTAATATAGTTTAATGTAATTTTAAAGGTAAGTTTAAATTGATTATAAGATAGGGATGAGTTAATATTTAATATAAAGTTAGCGGGTTGTTAGGTTTAGGGGTTGCTAGGTTAATTTAGTTTATGGCGAGGTGGGGGGCTGGCGGTTTAAGGGTTAATAACTTTATTTTGTTGCGGTGGGCTCCGGGAGGGATAGGAGTTAATAAGTATAATGTAGGTGGTGGCGGTATAGGGGGTGGCAGATTAGGGGTTTATAACATAATGTAGGTGGTGGCGGTGTAGCGGGCAGCACATTAGGGGTTAATAACATAATGTAGGTGGCGGCGGTGTAGGGGGCGGCAGATTAGGGGTTAATAACATAATGTAAATGGCGGTGGGCTCCGGGAGCTGCAGGATAGGGGTTAATAAGTTTATTAGAGTGGCGGTGGTCTCCGGGAGCGGCAGGATAGGGGTTAATAAGTTTATTAGAGTGGCGGTGGGCTGCGGTAGCAGCGGTTTAGGGTTTAATAACTTTATTTAGTTGCAGTGGGGTCCGGGAGCAGCGGGATAGGGGTAAAACAGTGTAGTATAGTGTGTGTGTTTAGTGACAGTATACAAATAAAGCTGTGAAAAAGCTGAATAGCAGCAAGGTCGATGACTGTCAGTTAACAACAGTCCGCTGCTCATCGCCCCGTACTTGGTGCGCGGCTTTTCAACAGCTTTTTTGGTAACTATGGAGAGCGTATTCAGGTCCGCGGCAGCGATGTTAGGCGGATGTCAGGTGAGCGTATTGGTGCCGTTGAATGCAAGTAAGTTGATACTTGAAAAGTAGGCCTCTTGGGATGGGGTTATTGATGTATGTGACCGTCCCTGGGCATCTGCTGTTCTTAAAGAAACTATAATAATTTTCATTTGTGCCATAAAGTCTAAACTTATTCCGCTGAGTTTCAATTATACTAGGCAGACAGTGATTTTATCTGCAAGAAACTATGACGAATCTGAAGGATTTTCTTGCAAAAATTACTTTTTCTTTCTCCAGTATCACAACCAAAGCTTTGCTTACCCAGCTGTTAAACGCAAATAACAAAACTCTGTGGTTCATGTTCTAAATGACCGGATAAAATTAGACAAAATTAACAGGTAGTTTTTTTTGTTTTTTTTAAACAAATAATCTTTATTTTTAAACAAAATCATGATAAAAAATGTTTATAAATCATTTTATTCTACTGCATTGTTGCTCGAACCACAGAAACCTTTTGGTGTAAAAGAGATTCTACGTAAGGAGTTGTGGTGAGGACATGTGGCAAACAGTATGTTATTACTAGGCTTCCTGTATTTATATGTAATATTTCAGATGTTAGGTGATAGTAGGAAGTCTTTACTTCTTTCCTTGTAGCTGAACAGGTCTTGTAATTAATTTTCTGCTGATGTAGAATAATTTCCCTGAGACTAAGAAGCTGTGAATCCATCCATTATACTTGCCTCAAAGAAATCCGAATGGAATGTTTTAAATTAGTAAACACACACATTTAGTACAAATATTTGCATTAAGGTTCACAAATACAATATTACAGACACAATAGATGCTATTAATAAACTTAAACCTTTATTTGCATACAAACACACACACACACACACACACACACACACACACACACACATACACAATATCATGCATAGAAACAGACAAAAAATGCGCACACACACGAGGGAGAAACATACTCACACACACATAAATACATGCACCCACATGCACACACTGACACAGAAACATACGCACACTTGCACCAAGATGGCAGTAGATATCCCCAAGGCAGAAGTTAATAAGACGCTCCCTTCCTTTTCAATGCCAAGTGATAATACTACAGGTACAAATCTGGAATTCCAAAATCCAGAATAATTCTGAAATCCAGACTTTTTAGTTAAATTCTTTTTATTGAGGTGAATCAACGCACATCCAACATCGTAAATATACATCACAGAAAGCGTTAAAACAATTAGGATGTTGTGAGGCGACGGAGATCCAATCAGTTTTGTAATACAAATTACGAACAAGGGGGAAGAACTAGTTATAATCGATAAAATAAGGTGAGGGAAGAAAGGGGAAGGGGGGAATTGGGAGGTTGCCCAGCCTCGGGGTTATGTTATTCTTCAGGAGTGCACACTAGGTGTCTATAGTCACTCTATTTGGATCTCTGCTTTTTAATGTATTCGTCCCATATCGCTTGTATAGTTATAAAAGTATCAGTGTTACTTCTCTTATAAGCGGAATATTCTTCCAGCTCTAGTAGTTCGGTTACCTTAGCCCTCCACATCCCCAGGGTGGGAACATCTCTTGCTTTCCAGTATTTAGCAATCAGGACCTTCACACTATTAGTAAATATTCGGAACAAGGGGAGAAGAGATTTAAAGGGGAGCCTGACGGACCCATTAAGCAACCAAATGAGGGGGTCATGCGGTAGAGTCACCTGCAGTATCTTTCCAACCTCGTCTATTATCTCATACCAGAAGTGGTTTAGTTGTGAGCACCACCACCACATGTGTCCCATGCCGCTCCCCACATGGCCACATCTCCAACATTTGTTATTGGTACTAGGGTATAACCGGTGCAGTTTCCGCGGGGTTAAATACCAGCAGTGTAGAATTTTATAATTGGTCTCTATAATAGATGCTGAGGTGGAGGACTTCTTGGTATTGATAAATATGTTAGAAGCCACTTGTGGTAGAATAATTATGCCCAGCTCCCTTTCCCACATTTCTATAGAGTAAGGTAAGTTGCCCGGAGTGGGTTGGGTTAAAATTTTATATATAGCAGATAGGGAATGTTTGATTGGTGAAGTTAGAAGGTAAAGTTTCTCAATATTAGTCGGGGGGGGGGGGGGCGGGTCATGTTATTTGTATGTTTATGTGTAGTTATATAATTGTGGAGTCTCCTGTATGAAAACCAATTGCGTGCCCACTCATACCCCTTGTCTATCAACTGTGTTTGAGTGCATATGGAGTCGTTGGTGGTAACGTTATGCAATAGTATATCGTCCTCAGGCAAGGTACTGGACAGTGGTGTTTGTAGTAGGTTTATGGAGAAGTCAGAATTGTATCTAAGAGAAGTCATGGGACTAGGATTAGAAGACAGACAAGGATGGCGGCATGAGGTAAAATTCCACTGTGTGAGAGTCTCCTTTGTGATGGGATTTATTAATACTTTAGTTTTCTCATGGAGGGTAGGGCTCCAACATACAGAAGCTAGTGGTAGGTCGAGGTTTAGTTGTCCCTCAAGTCGGACCCACCTCCTCTGTTCACCGCCCACTCTCTAGTCCAAGATTCTTTGGAGATGAATGGACATTCTATATCTCTCCAAGTCGGGCAGACCCAGCCCACCATGTTCCCGCGGTAGCATCATGGTGTTTTTATTTATTCTAGGTGGTTTTTTTCTCCACACGAAAGAGTTAATTAAGTTTTGTATATGATTAAGGTATTTAGGGGGTAGAGGCACCGGTACCGCACCCATAATGTAGAGTAACCTTGGTAAAATGTTCATTTTTATGGTGTTGACTCTGCCCCACCAAGAGAGCTTTTTTGACCCCCAGGAGGAGAGATCTCGCATTATTGCTGTTTTAATAGGGATGAAATAAGTTTGAAATAGATCATCGAAGGATTGGGGGAGATAGATTCCCAAGTATTTAAGTGCTTTTGAGCACCACTTCAAGGGGCAGTTATTTTTGATTAAGTGCACAGAGTGGTCAGGGAGGCCAAAGGCCAATATTTCGGACTTGTTTTAATTAATTAAGAAATCTGTGAGCTTATTAAAAAGGGATAGTTTGGTTAAGAGCGGAGGGATGGAAGCTTCGGGGTCAGTCAAAGAGAATAGGATGTCGTCAGCAAATAAAGAGATCTTATATTCATCTTTCCCCACTGTGACCCCTTGAATTTCGGGTGTATTCCTAATCTTCACTGCAAAGTTTTCAATGAATAGGGCAAATAATAGGGGGGAGAGGGGACATCCCTGTCGTGTTCCATTAGTAATTTCAATCGGTAAAGATAGGGAGCTATTTACTAGGATACGGGCACTGGGTGAGGAATATAGGGCAAATATACGCTTTAGGGTTTTTGGACCAAGGCCGAAAGCGTGTAATGTGGCTCTTAGATAAGACCAGTTGACCCGGTCAACCGCTTTCTCAGCGTCTGTAGATATGAAGGTGGTTGGGATATTTTTGAGTGAGACATGCCAGATTAGGTGTATATTGCGTGTCGTGTTGTCTCTAGCCTCCCACCCAGGGACAAATCCAACTTGATCGTTATGTATAAGGGAAGGGAGAAGCTTATTGAGACGGGTTGTAATTAATTTGGCGAAAATCTTAAGGTCGGTATTAATGAGTGAAATAGGGCGGTAATTAGTTATTAAGTCTGGTGATTTGTTAGGTTTAGGGATTACTGTAATATGAGCTTGAAGTGAGGATGGTGAAAAAACTATACTGTGGAAGTATTTTAATAAGTATGGGGATAATGTTTCTTGAAATAGAGAGTAATAGGAATTTCCGAAGCCATCAGGACCGGGAGCTTTCCCAGAAGGGAAGGAGGCTATAGCATTCAACAGTTCCTCCTCTGAGAACGGGGTGTCTAGTTCATCCCTTTGTTCCTCAGACAAATTAGGAAGGTGAAGGTCGTTAAAGTAGTCTGTTATATCTGTCGGGGGAGGGTCAGAGGAGCCTCTTCTTATGTTATAAAGGGTATCGTAGTAATCCCTAAAGGCCTGAGTAATATCTTTGGAGATGGTCTGTCTAGTGCCTCTAGAGTCGCTTAATCCCATAATATATTGTTTGTTTGTACGTCTCCGGAGCTGGCAGGCTAGCATCCTACCTTGTTTATTTGCTCCTTCATAATAAACTTTTCTAAGATATAAGGCCTTGTTCTTGGCCTCTGTGCCCAGAAACGTACGAAGTTGGTCTCTTTTGTGGGTAATACTGTCTGTCAAGGAAGTGCTTGTAGGGTGTAATTTATGTAAGTCTTGTAGCTTATGAATGTCAACCAGGAGAGAGCTAAGGTATTCATTCTGTCGTTTCCGTTTCGCTGCCTTGAGGGCGATCAATTCCCCTCGGATAACGCATTTATGAGCGTTCCATATGTTGTGTATGTGGACTTCGGGAGTGTCATTTGTTTGGAAATAGTCGGTCAGTGCTTTTTGTATCTGTATAAATATCTGGGGATCCCTGAGAAGGGAATCGTCGAGTCTCCATCGAGAGGTGGACGGGTCAATGGGGCGCCAGTAAAGTTGGCAACTGATGATGGCATGATCTGACCAAGTTATGGGGTTTATATGGGTCTGGGCGATAGAGGATAGGCTGGAGATGTCGGCAAATATATAGTCTATTCTTGTGTATAATTGATGGGGGTTTGAAAAGAAGGTAAAATTTCTATTGTTTGGGTGTTGGAGGCGCCATGTATCATGGATTGCTAAACATGAGAGGGAGTGTTTAATTTGCTTTAAGGTTTTATGTGGCATAGAAGATGTGCCGGTGGAGCAATCAAGTTCTGTATCAAATGCAAGGTTGAAATCGCCTCCCATTATAAGGCTTCCCCTAGTTACTTCTAGGATTTTATTGCTAAGTTGACGGAAAAAGGGAGCTGGATTCACATTCGGGGCGTAAACATTAACCACTGTCAAGGGTTTATGATATAGATGTCCCACCAAAATCAAGTATCTTCCCTCTTTATCTTTGTAAGAGGAGGATACGACAAAGGGCAGGCCTCTGCCTATCAAGATTCCTACCCCATTATGTTTAGTGGTATTAGAAGAAAAGAAACTCTGTCCAAATTTTAGAAAACTAGCTTTAGGTTCGTGTCCCCTTTTAAAATGGGTCTCTTGAATAAAAAGAATATCCCCCCTGTGTCTCTTATAGTCTCTAAGAGCCATTGATTGCTTATGCGGGCTATTGAGGCCTTTAGTGTTATGGGAGAGGAATTTAATTTTGGAGGTTGGACTATTCATTAGCAAGGGATTTAATGAGAAAAAATTGAAAATTGGGAAAAGGCATAATAAAATGTCATAAACATCATTTCAACAATAACAATTGTATAAAGTGTAAGAAACAATCTACAATACACCTTACAAGTAGGGGAAAGAGTATCGCCTATCATACTCTTAGGTTATATTATATTTATTCGGGATCAGGGTTGAAAAATTGAGTGGATAATATTTATCTCGATAATAGAGAAATAATATGGGTTGATAGATAATCGTTCAAAAGGGGAGAGCCACTTCAGTTAATGTTATAAGATGTGGCTAAGGCATTGATGTGAATATTAGAGCAATTTAAAATTAGAGATACTCCCCATTTAAGGCATTCTAAGAACAAAATGTATGGCTATTGGCGGCCAGGGGGGTAGACCGACCATGGAATCGCCCAAAGGCCAACAGGGGGGCCATTGATAGGGATAGCCAGTTATCAGAAGGCAGGTGAGTAGGGAGATTAGAATTGGAATCCCTGTGTGTTTAAGAATACGGGGGTAGGTATCAATTTGTCTATCTAGAAAGTATCCTTGGGACTCATCCCACCGGCCACCAGGGTCCAAGTCGTTGGGGCTGGTTTGCTATATATTAGACAATGTGAAAATATGAAACGTAAAACATGTAAACCTTTAGTCAAATAACATCATAAGAATATAAATAGAAGTTGCATGGTCAAGAGCTAGAAATATATACTCTGGAAAATACAATGATTCAAACATCCCCCGGGTACCCAATTCGGTATCATTAGCGTAGGCACTGTAGCGTTAAGATGGTCCAGTTGGTAAGAAGACAACATTGATTGCAAAATGGCCACTAAAGCCTGAGGGGCAGTAAGATAGCCAGATGGGGGTTATTAGATATGGGGGCTAGGGAGAGTTAGGGTTGGAGATAGACCCCTGTCTGGGCAGTATATGGCTTTATATGTATTGCTGGTGATAGTCCAGGGGGCAGATGGGATATAGGGTCACCCTACTGGTGGTCAGAGGGGTCATAGGCCAAGTCAGTCAATTATCATAAGAGGAGTAAGTGGGGGAATAGTAGTTAGGGTCCAAGTGCATATTTAAATACGGTAGAGGGCATCAGTATATCCATCTGGGGAGTATTCATGGGGTCACCCCCAATGACCATAAGGGTCCATAGCGTGGAGATTAGCATATATACCGGGTACCCAGTGGGATGAGACAAAATTCTAAACCTTTGAACCGTAAGCAAATTACATTCATAACAGTTAAACAGGGAGAACATAGGTGAAGACTTTAAACTTAAAGTCTAACAAGATTAGCAATATAGATGTCCCTTGGGCACAAGGTCCATTGTAGTTTGCCCACTTACTAGTATGTCCACCGTATGTAGAACTGCTCAAGTAATTACGACCAAAGTAAGGGCTGGGCTGAAGCGCCTGGGTCTGTGGAACCATGTTAGATGTAAATAAATTGGTCGAGAGCATTCTGGCCCGTACATGACATTAATTTAACACCCTGGGCCTGAGGCATAATGGTACTGTCAATGTTGCCTATGGATGTTTCTAAAATAGTACCTGGTAAATAAGGTAATGGTTCGACAATCTAAGGCGGGTGTATTTGAGGGCTGCAGTTCATCTCGTGGTCCGGATAGGGACATGGGCAATATTCAAACAAAGCATAACAATATATTAACTTAGTAGGAGTCAGTACATTACCCGGGTGAGTCCGTTCTTCTTGTGTCCGTCACCGCTGCGATAACAGAGGTGGGAATGGAGTTAAGGTATCAAAGGATGTAGCTGAGGGGCTTTTGGAAGATGAACGGGCCAGGTACAAATCGGGCCACGGATTGCGCTTAAGGAAGGTAGAAAAAGAGGGGATTCAGAGCCTGATAGAGGTGGGTGTTCATGAGGTGGGTTCCTCAGCTCTTGTTGGGGCTTTCTCCATTTTTCTTCTTTTCGGTTGGGCTCTCTGCCATTGGGGTCTCTGATCCAGTGGGCGGGAGGGTCCGGGCTCAGTTGGCATAGGGGGGGAAAGGACACTCGCTTCAGTGGGAGGATGCAGAGGGATGTTTAGGGATCTGGATAGGTGCTCCAAGTCTCTGCAGTCTTTGTAAATAATTTGTGTGCCATTGTGGTTAACAATGAGGCTGAAGGGAAACCCCCAGCGGTATCTTATACCCTGCTCCCGCAAGGTGCTAGTAATAAATTTAATTTCTTTGCGCCTTTGAATTGTGAGAGGGCTAAGGTCTTGATATAGCTGAAGCGAGTGGCCTTGATAAGATATAGATTGTCTTGTCCTGGCCGCCTGCCAGATGATATCTTTAGTGGTGAAGCGTAGGAATCTAACTATGACATCCTGTGGTGGTAATGGAGGTTTGGGCAGAGGGCGCAAGGCCCTGTGGGCCCTGTCTATATCCTCATTCAGTAGCGGTGGAGAGGCAGGGGAGAGGAGTTGAGAGAGGCCCACAATGTAAGTTTTAAGTTGTTCCTGGGGGACATCCTCTGGTATGCCATGGATTCTCAAATTTTTCCTTCGTCCCCGATTGTCCAAGTCTTCCACTTTGTCCTGGAGGGACTGTACCATGGAATCTTGGATTGAAATTTGCTGCGTATTGGCGCTGACCAAGTTGTTAATAGTTTCCTGGCCCTCTTCTAAGTACTCCATTCGTGCCCCCATCTCATTAAGGTCTCTTTTAAGGTCCCTCATTTCCTCCTTAATGAAGGATTTTAATGACTCCAGATCTGATTTAGATGGTAAGGAGGCTAGTTTCACCTGTATGGCCTGAAATGAGTCTTGGTGGGAGTTTGTTAGCTCTGCAGGGACCAAAGGGCCCAATGGGTCAGGTGCGCCCCCTGATGCCATAGATGTAGTGTCAGTGGATTGGAAAAAGGAGGACACCGACGGGGTCTGAGAGGAATTTTTAGGAGGTTTATCTATTTTCTGACCTTTTTTGGAGGTCATCATGGGCCTCTAGAGCTGATTAGTGTGCTCTTATAGGGTTGGTACGGTAAATTTAGATGGGATGAAATGGAGGGGGGTAGAGAGGACCTGGCACGTGTTTGTCAGACCCAAGGAGCTTGCAGTATGTGCGTAGTAGCGCTGTTTAGGTAAAGTTCTGCCCGGGCCTTGTTCTCTGCTGTGTGATATCAGGTCAGGCCTATAAAGTTAGCGGTGAGGCAGTGTAGTACCACACTTAGCCAGTGCCCCTCACCACCTGCCCCTCACTTAGCTAGTGCCCCCTCACCTCAACCCCTGGGGCAATATAGTTAGGCTATGCTGGATGGGGATAGGGCACGAAAATTACTGCAGCGCAGTAGAAAGTCTCACCTCTGTATATGTCGGCAGGCCACGTGTGCAGCTTGGAGTGCCGGTGGAGTCTGTGGAGGTTAATGTGTGAGGGAAATCACCTCTCAGTGAGCCGAGCGGAGCAGCGGGAAACTCCTCCGTGCCAAAACCTCTCCTCCTCTGTTGATCTCGGCAGGGCCGTGAGAGGGTTCAGGATCCGTGAATCGGCTGATTTAAGATGGCGCCTCCTCTAAGGTGAGTAGAGGTAATGATCCGGTAGCCCTCCCCGGTCTCCCCAAACAGTAAGGGGGTTCTTTGGTGGCAGTAATACTGTCTGCAGTAGATCGTAAGGCAGCGGGAGCAATATAGGGGCCGCAGGGAAGATGTGATGTGCGGCTCAGTGAGGCTGCTATGGCGCCGGTTTAGTGTGCGTTAAGCAAGTCGGGCTAGTTCCCCAGGTCGCCCGCAGCAAACCAGGTCAGCAAAGTTGGTGATATACTAACTGGTCATTCTTTAGAGTTGATATTGGTCGCCTAGGGTTATGTCCTGATCAGGTTATATATGCTAAGAGAATAGGCAGATACGGAGCTCAGTTATTGTGCTGCCATGTCCCTGCATGGCTTGGCTCCCTGAAATCCAGACTTTTTATTCATATTTTTTTAAAATTAAATTATTCAAAATTTCTTTTTTTCCCAACCAGTAAGTCATAGGGGTCCATTTATTAATTTGCGAACGGACATGATCTGATATAGCGGATCATGTCCGCCGCACATCAATAAATGCAGAGGCACCAGCAGTTCTTGTGAACTGGGAGTGTCAATTAGCCCGATCTTAGGACTGCTGCTTCTTAACTTCCGCTTCAGCTAGAACTGAAGCGGAGTGGGTCAGAGGCAGAATCCGCTGCTTCTTAAATAGACCCCAATATCTTCTCTGCCTGTGTTTTTTTTTGTGGTCTAACATTTGAAACAATGACTAATACCTTTCTGATTACAGTGGCTTTCTGAGAGTACTTTGTATACAAAAGTATGACATGTTTTATAAAACTTACTTTAGGTTGCATTTATAAACTGTACATGAAAATATTGTCTAAATGACATAAGGTATTATTGTGTCCCATCACATCTCTAATCTGTCTCCTTTTACAGATGTGAATATACAAATGTTCTGATTTTCAAAATATTATGAAATCCAAACCTTTTTTTGCAGTTTGCATAAAGGGTTTTCTACCTGTATTAACAAGTGCGCTCACTGTTAGCAATCTGTAAGCATGCATATCTGTTTTAAAAAAACTATACATTTCCCATTACATTATATAATGAGACATGATTAAGGTTACTTAACCGAAACGTTGTCATTTTTTGCTATGTTGGCTTAAATAAAGATTGATGAATTTGTATATGGTGGTGCTGCTATCCATTTTTCTTGGAATTACATTTTATAATGGGATTGGAGGCAACTAAAGTGTACAGAACAAAGGTAATAGGGGATATATTGTAAACATTAATCACTTTAATTGCTTGAAAAGTGCACTTAGCAAGAGAAGGTATCCATAGGCAGTTGCCTGCATTGCATTATGGGAATTCTTCCACTCACTGTGATAGACTATGTAATGGTATAGCTCCTCTTATCTGCATGACTGACACATGCTTTTTTTTTTTTTACATGATAACACTATACCTGGCATTCATTGCTAAGTTCTCAAATGGCAGCCTTACAGGAGGGGGAAATGGCCAGTGCTCTGAAGAAAGGAGGATATGCAATCTTTTATTCTCTAACCAAAGGTAAAATAAATTTGCACTGCTGCTTTATATGGTGCTTCTGTGCTTATTATTATGGTCTTTTAATTAGTATTTAAACACACATCGGGGGATATTTATCAAGCCGTCAACCTGAAAATATGTTTGAATTCCGCAGCGTAATTGTGGCAAGCCTGATTCGACCTAGTTATCAAAGCCAAAATTTTAAATCTGTGATGTAACATACGATCCGCCGGTCTCAATCCGACACAGATCGATGCTTACATCATTACAGATGTCCCGAATACACATTCGGCACTATTTGATTTGATTTGATAGTTAACCGGTACGCTCGTGGCTATTCTGGCCCAGCGTACCTGGTTTTCAATCTGTCACCCTGAAGGCCGCGGATGCCATAGGAATCAATGGGAGTCTGAAAGCAACAAAAGCTTATGTTCGCTGCTGCCAGATATCCCATTGATTTATATGGTAGAACACCTAACACCCTAACATAAATCCCGAGTCTAAACACCCCTAATCTGCCGTGCCGACATCGCCACCACTAAATAAAATGTATTAACCCCTATCCCGCTTCTCCCGGACCCCACCACAACTAAATAAAAGTATTAACCCCTATCCCGCCACTCCCAGACCCCATCGCAACTAAATAAAAGTATTAACGCCTAAACCTCTGGCCTCCCACATCACTACCACTAACTAAACCTATTAACCCCTAAACCGCCAGCCCCCCCCACATCGCCATAAACTAAATTACGCTATTAACCCCTTAACCTAACAACCCGCTAACTTTACATTAAAATTACAACATCCCTATCTTTTAATAAATTTAAACTTACCTTTAGAATTAAAATAAACTATATTAAACTATTAATTAACCTACCCTAACTATTATCCTACAATTAAATTAAACTATATTAAACTATTAATTAACCTACCCTAACTATTATACCAAAAATACATTAAACTACCAATTAAATTAACTATATTACATATTTAAAAACCTAACCCTACTTAAATTATTTAAATCTACAATTAAAAATTTCTAAATTACAAAAAAATAAACAGTTACAAAAAATAAAAAAAACACTAAGTTGCAAAAAATAAAAAACACTAAGTTGCAAAAAATAAAAAAAACACAGTATCAAAAATAAAAAAGAATTACACCTAATCTAATAGCCCTATCAAAATAAAAAGCCCCCCAAAATAAAAAAAACCCTAGCCTACAATAAACTACCAATGGCCCTTAAAAGGTCCTTTTGTGGGACATTGCCCCAAAGAAATCAGCTCTTTTACCTGTAAAAAAAAATACAAACACCACCAACAGTAAAACCCACCTCCCACACAACCAAACCCCCCAAATAAAAACCCTATCTAAAAAACCTAAGCTCCCCATTGCCCTGAAAAGGGCATTTGTATGGGTATTGCCCTTAAAAGGGCATTTAGTTCTTTTACTGCCCAGACCGTACTCTAAAAATAAAACCCACCCAAAAAAAACGTAAAAAAACCTAACACTAACCCCCAAAGATCCACTTACAGTTTTTGAAGTTCCGCTTGAAGGTGGCAAGAAGTCTTCATCCGGGCGGCCTCTTCCATCTTCATCCATCCGACGAGGAGCGGGTCCATCCTGAAGACATCCGGCGCGGAGCGGGTCAATCCTGAAGACATCCAACGAGGAGCTCCTCTTCAATACGATCTCCGCCGTAAAATGGATCTTGAATGCAAGTGACGTCATCCAAGATGGCGTCCCTTGCATTCCTATTGGCTGAAAGATTCCAATCATCCAATAGGATTAGAGCTGCTAAAATCCTATTATTAGGTTTTTTTAAGGGTTTTTTGGGTGGGTTTTATTTTTAGAGTAGGGTCTGGGCAGTAAAAGAGCTAAATGCCCTTTTAATGGCAATGCCCATACAAATACCCTTTTCAGGGCAATGGGGAACTTAGATAGGGTTTTTATTTGGGGGGTTGGTTGTGTGGGTGGGGAGTTTTACTGTTGGGGGGTGTTTGTAATTAGGGTTGGTTAATTAATATTTTATTATAGTTTAATTTAATTGTAGGATAGTTTAATTTAATTGTAGGATAATTGTAGGATAATAGTTAGGGTAGGTTAATTAATAGTTTAATATAGTTTATTTTAATTCTAAAGGTAAGTTTAAATTTATTATAAGATAGGGATGTTGTAATTTTAATGTAAAGTTAGCGTGTTGTTAGGTTAAGGGGTTAATAGTTTAATTTAGTTTATGGCGATGTAGGGGGCTGGCGGTTTAGGGGTTAATAGGTTTAGTTAGTGGTAGTAATGTGGGAGGCCAGAGGTTTAGGGGTTAATACTTTTATTTAGTTGCAGTAGGGTCTGGGAGTGGCAGGATAGGGGTTAATACTTTTATTTAGTTGCGGTGGGGTTTGGGAGCAGCGGAATAGGGGTTAAACATTTTAGTATAGTGGCGGTGTTTAGTGACAGGGTATAAATAAAGTTGGTAAAAAGCCAAATAGTAGCGAGATCGATGACTGCTAGTTAACAACAGTCCGCTGCTCATCGCCCCATACTTGGTGCGCGTCTTTTTGTCGTCTTTTTTTATAAATATGGAGATCGTATTCAATGCAAGAAAGTTGATGTCTTGATAGATAGGCCTCATCATATAAATATTTGTGACAGTGCTTTACAATTAATATTTTTGGCATTGTATAAATTAACGAGCATATTAATTAAATGCTCAATATAATGAGCAACCTCTGCCATATATGGCCTGATGATCAAAAGCTTTCTGCTCTAGATGAGATGATCTAAAATGATCCTCCAGCACTGTAAGATCCCTCACCAGGGACCCGATAATCAAAAACTCGCTGTCATGGAGAGAAATCACACAAAATCTTTGGGATTTTTTTAGACCGTATATTGTAATATAGAAGTCTCTCCTTTACATACAGAACCCTGCATAGTGAGATTAACATCTCTCAAGCTAAAATTTGTGTTTCTTAAATTTTTTGAGAGTCTTCACTGTACTGATCATCTCACCTGAGCAGAGAGCTTTAGATCATCAAGGCCCTAGATTCAGAAAGACACATTTTGCCATACAGTACTTCTCTAAGAGGCATTGCCTGCATTTCTGGATGTGAAGGAGAGACAAGAACTGCATGACATGACAATTTTGCTACATTTATACTCTGTGCTTTGTATTTTTTGTCCTTTTATTACAGTCAAGATTTGCTCTTTCTGTTTTGTATTTTACTCCATTAAGATGCTGTATACATTCTGATCATACTTTGTATATTTCTGTGTATCATTTACAAATTGCATAATACTTTGTATTTGTTGAAGAGGAGAGTTCCCAGGGAGTGTCTAGATCTCTCTTTCAATTCTCCTGATATTCTCTAGGCATTTTACACAAGCAGCTTTCACTAATTGAACTTTCCAACTGTATGCAGGTGAAGTTTGCTCAAAATTCCCAATGCACTTATTTACCTGTCAGAAAAGTAATGTAAACTAACCCAGAGGCAAATAAAAGTTACATTGAAGTGAAAACATTTCAGTTTAATTTATATTTTTTGCAAACTGAGAATGTTTGTAAGTACCAGATGTTCCCCTCTTTACTTCACTCTCCCCTGTGAGATTCTGTATCCCAGAGAGCTTCATTATTTTCTATGGGAGGCAGCTTTCATATGTCTGGGACCCTCAGGTTCCACCCTTTTCTCAGATAATTTATTAAAAGGATATGAAACCCAAACGTTTTCTTTAATGATTCAGATAGAGCAGAGGTTTTCATACAAGCTCATACATACACACACACACACACACACATATACATATACACACACACTGATACATACATATACACACGCTCATACATACACGCAAACTCATACATAGACACACACAAACTCGTACATACACAAACTCATACATACATACATACATACAAACACCTGCAGTTCCAGTCGGTACTAGCAAAACCATTATGTATTCTATTATAGCCCCTTATAAGCCGAACTGCATTTTACAAATATTATTGTTAATCATATTATCACTGAGATTTCTGCTTCTGCTCTACAATTACAGACCGTGATGTTACACTGACTGTTTTAGCTAACACAAATTAGCACAGCCATTACTCACTACAGGAAAAAGCAAAAGGTTTCACGTACAATGGACAAGTATTTTGGAATAATTATTTAATTAACTAATGTATTTATAATCCACGTACAGTATATATAGTTTTTTTTTTTTTACTTATTCTTTAGTGCTCTGCAAAACAGATTGATGCGAATCATCAGCTGCAAAATAAAAAGTGTCCATCAAATCCTTCAATACTTCTCCTTACACACTCTGTCATATCTGTGCGCTGTAGCACTCACTGTAATACGCAGAGGCTTTTAGAGAAAGGAGAGATAGAATGTGCAAGGAATAGTAGCCACTACCAGCGTCAAAACAAATAAAGATTGTACTTAAAACCTGCTGCCCCGCCGGTCATTTACCGTGCATAGTTTCAGTGCACTTGGTGCACACTGCCGGAATCTAAACAGACCGTACTGAACAGAGGCTTTTTAAAAAAATAGTTGCTTCTGATCCTGCACCTCCCCTGATCTGCTCCGCCCCCCCCCCCCCCGGGGAGGCACGCCCCCCAGTTTGAAAACCGCTGAGATACAGCATGCAATTTTAAACAACTTTCTAATTTACTTGTATTATCAATTTGTCTTTGTTCTCTTTGTATAGTTTGTTGACATATGCTTAAAAGCCTGTCCATTTCTTGAGCACTGTATGGCAGCCGGTTTGCAAGAATGTTAGTCACATGGCAGCACTATTTCCTGCCATGCAGTGTTCCAGATGCCTACCTAGGTATCTCTTCGACAAAGAATATTATAGGAATTAAGCAAATTTGATAACAGAAGTACATTGGAAATGTTTTTAAAATGATTTGCTCTTTCTGAATCACAAAAAAAAGTTTGGGTTTCATATTCCTTTAAGTTCTGCCCCTGTGAAGTCTGCATTATAAATTCTCTACTACTTCGTATCATGTCCGCTCGCACATTGTTAAATATGCCACATCGTCTCTAGACTAGATATGAGAAAAATGTCCTGTATATAAAAAAAATATCTTATGCTCTGCTTTTTTTCCAGAAACTAAAATTTGCTTTATTACCACAGTTTCCTTTAAATGCAGACTGGGATATTAGATAACGTACAGTTATTTTGTCACAAGCTATAAGAGCATGGATTTTTATAAGTCTTTCATGTTAGACAGGCAGATGTGTTATCCCAGAGGGTAGATTGCATTGCTATATTCAGGGGCAGCTCAAGAGATTGTGCTGTCTGTGTCCCCGAAGAAAAGGGACAGTTATAAATAGACTTGTGCATGGCGGAAAAATTCGATTCGGGTGTTTTCGATTTTTTAAAAAAAAATCGTCTGGATTCGGTTCGGTTCAATTCGGAAATTCAGAATTTCGGTATGTGTTAGGTGGGATGTGCTGTGTATTAGACTAGTATTATGTACTGTATATTAGGTGTAACCCATAGCAGAGTGATATAACCTAATATACTGTACAATACTAGTGTAATCCATGGCCATCCGAATAAATCTGAACTAATTCGGATTTATTTGGTAGATTCGGTACTACCGTAATTTGGAAATTCGAATCGATCCGAATCTCCGTATTTAACAAATTCGTCCGAATTTCGATTTGTTCCGAATCGAAACGCACATGTCTAGTTATAAATAAGTCACTAGAGTGTGCAGCCAATGGCTGTGTGAAATATAACAGTGTTCTGCACTTCCATTTCTAACAGGAACTGAAAAGCTCACAATTTCAGAATAAAATTACAGGAAAAGGGGGCAAAATAATAAAAGTTTATTGCAGAGTTTTTTTTATACATATATGATTTATAGTTTTATATTACCATCGCAAAGTGTTTAATGTCCCTTTAAACTACATTTAAGTCCAAAATTATCTTTAAAGTGAAGGTAAAAATAGAAGTAGCACTTTTTATCATTTGAAAGAGATGAATAAATTCTCTAATTATAACTTTTTAAAACACAATTAAGAGCTAGATTACGAGCAGATCCCTATTTATTGCTCCTGCTTTAATTTTGATAGACAGAGGCCTTTTCCATGTGTCAGGTAGCGTGCATATTAAAAGGAAAAATGTTTGCACAAGTAATAATCTGACACACACAAAAATCACCCTTACTTGTGCGCAAACCTGATCACGTTTAACTAAGTGTGCTAACCCAACATGAAAAAAATGAATATTTGACATTCCAATGTTGTTCACAATATGTTCTATTTACATTTTATATATATATGATGTTTTTTGTTATATATATATATATATATATATATATATATATATATATATATATATATATATATATATATATATATATATATATACGTATATATAAATATATATATATATATATACTGCATATATATATATATATAGACTATTATATATAGGTATACATATGTAAAGATATATAGAGGAATATCTTTTTAAAAATACTTAGAACATATTCCCCTAAGTGAAAAAACATAATTTATGTAAGAACTTACCTGATAAATTCATTTCTTTCATATTGGCAAGAGTCTATGAGCTAGTGACGTATGGGATATACAATCCTACCAGGAGGGGCAAAGTTTCCCAAACCTCAAAATGCCTATAAATACACCCCTCACCACACCCGCAATTCAGTTTAACGAATAGCCAAGAAGTGGGGTGATAAAGAAAGGAGTAAAAAGCATCAACAAAGAAATTTGGAAATAAATGTGCTTTATACAAAAATCATAACCACCACAAAAAGGGTGGGCCTCATGGACTCTTGACAATATGAAAGAAATTAATCAGGTAAGTTCTTACATAAATTATGTTTTCTTTCATGTAATTGGCAAGAGTCCATGAGCTAGTGATGTATGGGATAGCAATACCTAAGATGTGGAACTCCACGCAAGAGTCACTAGAGAGGGAGGGATAAAATAAAAACAGCATTTTTCGCAGAAAAATTAATCCACAACCCAAGAAATAAGTTAATTTTCATAAATGAAAAGAAAAACTTAAAGCATAAGCAGAAGAATCAAACTGAAACAGCTGCCTGAAGAACTTTTCTACCAAAAACTGCTTCTGAAGAAGCAAATACATCAAAACGGTAGAATTTAGAAAATGTATGCAAAGAAGACCAAGTTGCTGCTTTGCAAATCTGATCAACTGAAGCTTCATTCTTAAAAACCCACGAAGTGGAGACTGATCTAGTAGAATGAGCAGTAATTCTCTGAGGTGGGGCTTGACCCGACTCCAAATAAGCTTGATGAATCAAAAGCTTAACCACGAAGCCAAGGAAACAGCAGAAGCCTTCTGACCTTTCCTAGAACCAAAAAATATAACAAATAGACTAGAAGTCTTCCTGAAATCTTTAGTAGCTTCAACATAATATTTCAAAGCTCTTACCACATCTAAAGAATGTAAGGATCTCTCCAAAGAATTCTTAGGATTAGGACACAAGGAAGGGACAGCAATTTCTCTATTAATGTTGTTAGAATTCACAACCTTATGTAAGAATTGAAATGAAGCCCGCAAAACCGCCTTATCCTGATGAAAAATCAGAAAAGTAGATTCACAAGAGAGAGGCCAAAAGAAACAACACTTTCCAAGAAAGTAGTTAATGACCAAAGAATGCATAGGCTCAAATGGAGGAGCCTGTAAAGCCTTCAAAACTAAATTAAGACTCCAAGGAGGAGAGATTGATTTAATGACAGGCTTGATACGAACCAAATTTGCATACAAAGAGAGAAGCGCTCTACCAGGAACGAACAACAGCTCAGTGGCTTGTTCTATGGCGATTTACCACCCGGAAGCAGCCTCTTTTAGACCAGTGTGCTTTTCACAGAAGAAAACTTTCCTGAAGTATATCAGTCTGATCCTGCCAAGTAAGGTCAGTCCAGCCCCAGAATACCAGGCAATTCTCCTCTGAACAAGGAACATGACAACCCCAGACGATCGTTTCGGCCTCCTATGGGCCTCGTCAGTGAGGTGCAGCCACATTCCTCTAAGCACACTGGGCAAGGAGTCCACGTCTGGTTTCCCTCATCACCCATAGGGAGACTTCCCCAGGGTCATAATAATTTGCATACAAAGAGAGAAGCGCTCTATCAGGAACGAACAACAGCTCAGTGGCTTGTTCTATGGCGATTTACCACCCGGAAGCAGCCTCTTTTAGACCAGTGTGCTTTTCACAGAAGAAAACTTTCCTGAAGTATATCAGTCTGATCCTGCCAAGTAAGGTCAGTCCAGCCCCGAAATACCAGGCAATTCTCCTCTGAACAAGGAACATGACAACCCCAGATGATCGTTTCGGCCTCCTATGGGCCTCGTCAGTGAGGTGCAGCCACATTCCTCTAAGCACACTGGGCAAGGAGTCCACGTCTGGTTTCCCCCATCACCCATAGGGAGACTTCCCCAGGGTCATAATAATTTGCATACAAAGAGAGAAGCGCTCTACCAGGAACGAACAACAGCTCAGTGGCTTGTTCTATGGTGATTTACCACCCGGAAGCAGCCTCTTTTAGACCAGTGTGCTTTTCACAGAAGAAAACGTTCCTGAAGTATATCAGTCTGATCCTGCCAAGTAAGGTCAGTCCAGCCCCAAAATACCAGGCAATTCTCCTCTGAACAAGGAACATGACAACCCCAGACGATTGTTTCGGCCTCCTATGGGCCTCGTCAGTGAGGTGCAGCCACATTCCTCTAAGCACACTGGGCAAGGAGTCCACGTCTGGTTTCCCCCATCACCCATAGGGAGACTTCCCTAGGGTCATAATAATTTGCATACAAAGAGAGAAGCGCTCTACCAGGAACGAACAACAGCTCAGTGGCTTGTTCTATGGCGATTTACCACCCGGAAGCAGCCTCTTTTAGACCAGTGTGCTTTTCACAGAAGAAAACTTTCCTGAAGTATATCAGTCTGATCCTGCCAAGTAAGGTCAGTCCAGCCCCGAAATACCAGGCAATTCTCCTCTCAACAAGGAACATGGCAACCCCAGACGATCGTTTCGGCCTCCTATGGGCCTCGTCAGTGAGGTGCAGCCACATTCCTCTAAGCACACTGGGCAAGGAGTCCACGTCTGGTTTCCCCCATCACCCATAGGGAGACTTCCCCAGGGTCATAATAATTTGCATACAAAGAGAGAAGCGCTCTACCAGGAACGAACAACAGCTCAGTGGCTTGTTCTATCAAAAAATGGGAAAACAAGGGGTTATATAGGGTAGCCGACATGTACTCCCAGGGCAAATTGCTGACCTTTACACAACTCCAACAGAAACTTGAACCTCTTCCATTACCATGGTTCTTATACCTTCAAGTAATATCAGCCGTACGTACATATATAGATAAATTCCCGACACACATTAGACAAACTGAGCTTGAACACCTTTGCACAGCAACTGCTCGACCTAAGAGGGCAATTTCTAGGCTATACATTTCAATCCAAGACTCTAAAAGTGACTCTAAGACAACATTAATGACAAAATGGGAAGCAGATATAGATAAAGAGTTAGAAAGAGACAAATGGCAAGAAACATTGCACCAAACCTGTAAGGGCCTCATTAGTGCCGATCTAAGGGAAAATGCATTAAAAACATCTTTCAGATGGTACCTTACCCCAATTAAGACAGCCCATATGGGAAAAGAGAGCTCTAAATTTTGCTACAGAGGGTGCAAAGAGGTAGGTTCATATCTACACATGTGGTGGGGATGCCCCAAGGTACGTAGAGTATGGCAAGAATTGTCTTCCCTACTGGGAAAAGTGTTGAGTGAACAAATTGATCTCACCCCAGCTCAAGCTTTATTGCATGAACATATCCCTAGATTGAACAAATATATTAACATGTTTATTAGAATACTGTGCACCACGACTATAATAGTGATCGCTAAATACTGGAAGACAGAGGTACCGTCGTGGTCAGAGGTAATAGCTAGAATTAAGTTGGTATACTCAATGTATGAATCTGCTGCACAGATCCAAGATACGGAGGCCCAATTTCAGAAAGTCTGGTTTTATTGGATGCTGGAAGGGGATAATAATCTGACTTCTAGGGTAACTGAGGGCAAGATGGAACGGAGAGGGGAGAGAGACAGGATGTGAGGGAAGAGAAGAGGTGGTGAGGAATGGAATTAGTTATTACTTTTGGGAGCAAGATAAGATGAGAAACCAACTCTTCGATATGTTAGTAACACAAAATACAACGTTTAAATATTAAGGTATAAGTTTGATTTGTGCATTGATTATTGTTTTTCATGTTTACATAGTTTTAGTTTTGAGTTATTGTTAAGGAGGCTGAGAATCTTTGAAAATCATGCCTCCTACACACTCCATGTTCCCCAAACAGATAATACTTGACGGACATTGTTTAGAAAATGTTTGAGGGACTATGTGTTTATATCTAAATAACACACTCTTACCTGAAAATGCAATACAGCACGTACACAGTGAGGGGGACTATTCTCATCGGAACAAACCTCAAGTAAAAAAGAGACTCGTTGTAATCAGAAATTCTATTGAAGGACATTCCTCTTTGAAATGTGACTTGGTTCCCCAAGATCTGATGTTTTCTAATGATTGAAAGTCTGTATTTTCTCTTTCGCTTTTTTTTTATGTCATTGTTGGTAAAGTGCGATTAATAAAAATATATTTCAATTCAATTTTTCTAATTTACTTCTATTATCTAATTTGCTTCATTCTCTTGATATTCTTTCCTGAAAATCATATCTAGATAGGCTCAGTAGCGTCTGATTGGTGGCTGCACATAGATGCCTCCTGTGATTGGCTCGCCCGAGGGCATTGCTATCTCTTTAACAAAGGATATCTAAAGAATGAAGCAAATTAGATAATAGAAGTAAATTGGAATGTTGTTTAAAATTGTATTATCTGTCTGAATTATGAAAGAAAAAAAATTGGGTTTAATGTCCCTTTAAAGGAACATGAAGCCCAAAAATGCAATATTAATTTACTTCTATTATCTAATTTCCTTCCTTCTTTGTATCTTTCATTGAAAAGCAGAAACGTAAGCTCCGGAGTGTGCACGTGTCTGGAGTAATATATGACAAGAATGTTATCCATTTTCATGAACACTAGATGGCAGCATCATTTCCTGTCATGTAGTGCCCCAGACTCCTACCTACTTAGGTATCTCTTTAACAAATACAAATTGTTAACAGAAGTACATTGGAAACTTTTTTTAAATGATATGCTCTGTCTGAATCACAAATGAAAATAATATCCTTATTCACTTTCACTTCCTTTCTAATGCATTCTTCTTCTTCTTAGAAAAACCCACTCAAAAAAAGAAAACATATATACTGCATAGTACCATTTTAATATCATCCTTCTCTTTTTTGTATTCTAAGCACATTTGTCAGAGCTGCTATTAGTTCTATGAATAAAGCATTACATATGTGCTTTTCCATCTAAGACAAGATCACGCTGCACTACAAAAATGACATCTTCAAAAAAGATTACATTTGAAAAACTATAACATAAAAGGGCTAGATTACAAGTGGAGCGCAACCGATTGTAACTGGCCTGACCATCCACCCTAAGCCACTATTGAAGCACGGATGGACCCTGGTTTTGTGCAGCACAAAGAAGCATTGGCACAAAGCAGCGCCATCGAGTGTCTAGGTGGCAGGACCGAAGAGTGCAGGTAGGCCCCTTGCATGTTGCTTATTACAATAAACATATACACTGCTAGGTTCCAACTCTACCTCTCCCCTTTCCTCAATTTACAGTAATAGTCCCTTTGTCCACAATTTAGCATGTGGCAAGGAATACCAGGCCTAAGGTATTCAGGCACCACAGGGGTTCACCTTGTCTATTGACCATGAACAGACCAGGCTTTCATTATAGCTGAACCAGTGCACAGGTAAAATAATTAGCTGATGGGTGAGAGCAGGTTAGTAACACAGTGTTACTGATCAGCTGATTACGTTACCTGTGCACTGGTTTAGCTATAATGAAAACCTATCCTGTTTGGGGTACCTGAAGACCATGGTTGAAAGTTGAAAGTGGCAGACCTGATGAACAGAGGGCCCCTGGTGCAAGATTTGTTTTGGCCTCCCTATAAAAAACTAACTCAATGGCACACACACATATACACACACGCATGCATATACACTCAAAGACTAAACTTTAATTTATCCTGTAATTATAGCAACATATACAGTATATATATAAAACATAGAAATCGCACAAAACGACCTACATAGTTTGGAGTCCCCTTATGTGTCCACACAGATAATAGTTACAGAAACAACGGATCCGGTTCTAAGAGGAGAGTCCCTCTCCACACTTCTTGGTGATCGATCTCTCCCACTCTTCTCAGTGTTGCCAGGTAATGGGCCTTTATTAAATGAAGTAAAAGGCTCCTCATTCACCATCAACAAAAATAAGGAATAGAAATTAAAAAACAAACACCTAGATTGCAAGTTTTGCGTTGCAGATTGTAACGCTGAAAATATGGCATTTTCAGCGTTAAAACAGCACTGCAGCTATTACAAGTCTTTTCGGTATAGCACACCTTTTAGCCTGTAACGAAACGTCAGTCCCGCACATGTAAAAATTAAGTTTTTTTTTATGGGATTCCCATAACGCCGGTATTACGAGTTTTGTGGTGAGGCTAAAAAGTGAGCGTTACAGCCCAAAAAGACAAGATCTGTACCGCCATCTAAAGTGAGTAGTTATGAGTTTTACGCTACAAATCTGTAACATAAAACTCATAACTAAAGTGCTACAAAGTACACTAAACACCCATAAACTACCTATTAACCCCTAAACCGAGGCCCTCTTGCATTGCAAACACTATAATAAATGTATTAGCCCCTAATCTGCCGCTCCCGACATCGCCGCCACTAAAAAAATGTATTAACCCCTATTCCGCCGATTCCCGACATTGTCACCACTATAATAAAGTTATTAACCCCTAAACTGCCGCCCTCCCACATCACAAACACTATTTAAATATTATTAACCCTAATCTGCCGTCCGCCCACACCGCCGCTATAATAAACCTATTAACCCCTAAACCGCAAGCCCCCCACAACAAAATATACTAAAATAAACTATTAACCCCTAAACCAAAAGCCCCCCACAATAAAATAAACTAATTTAAACTAATAACCCCTAACGGCCCCCTAACTTTATATTAAAATTTATTTTAAACTAACAACTAAACTATTATAATTATTAAATTAAAATTAAACTAACTACCAATTAAATACAACTAAACTACCAATAAAAAATCCTAACACTATCTAATTAAAAAAAATAAAAAATAACTAAATTACAAAAAATTAAACACTAAATTACGAAAGAAAATTTATAAAAAATAAAAAAGAATTACACCTAATCTAATTGCCCTATCAAAATAAAAAAGCCCCCCAAAGTAAAAAAACCCTGTAGCCTACAATAAACTACCAATGGCTTTTAAATGGGCCTTTTGTGGGGAATTGCCCCAAACATATCAGCTCTTTTACCTGTAAAAAAAATACAAACACCCCCCAACAGTAAAACCCACCACCCAACCAACCCCCCCAAATAAAAAAACTATCTAAAATAACCTAAGCTAGCCATTGCCCTGAAAAGGGCATTTGTATGGGCATTGCCCTTAAAAGGGCATTTAGCTCTTTTACATTGCCCAGAGTCCAGACCCTAAACTAAAAATAAAACCCCACCCAAAAAAACCTTAAAAAACCTAACACTAACCCCCACGATCCACTTACAGTTGTTGAAGTCCTGCTTGAAGGATCTTCATCCAGCCGGCGAAGTCATTATACATGCGGCAAGAAGTCTTCATCCAGGCGGCCTCTTCTATCTTCATCCAGCCGGCGAAGTCCTCATCCAGGCGGCAAGAAGTCTTCATCCAGACGGCCTCTTCGATATTCATCCAGCTGGCGCGGAGCGGGTCCATCCTGAAGACATCCGGTGCGGAGAATCCTCTTCATACGGTCGCCACCGTACACTGAATCTTCAATGCAAGGGACGTGATTCAAGATGGCGTCCCTTGCATTCCTATTGGCTGAAAAATTTTGAATCAGCCAATAGGAATTAAGGTTGCTAAAATCCTATTGGCTATTCAAATCAGCCAATAGGATTTAAGCAGCTCTCATTCTATTGACTAATTCGAATTAGCCAATAGAATGAGAGCTGCTTAAATCCTATTGGCTAATTTTAACAGCCAATAGGATTTTAGCAGCCCTAATTCCTATTGGCTGATTCAAAATTTTCAGCCAATAGGAATGCAAGGGACGCCATCTTGAATCGCGTCCCTTGCATTGAAGATTCAGTGTACAGCGGCGACCGTATGAAGAGGATGCTCCTCGGCTGATGTCTTCAGGATTGACCCGCTCCGCGCTTCCGGGATCAAGATAGAAGATGCCGTCTGGATGAAGATTGAAGAGGCCGCCTGGATGAAGACTTCTCGCCACTTGGATCAGGACGTCGCCGCCGGGATGAAGATTGAAGAGGCCATCTGGATGAAGACTTCGCGGGGATAAAGATCATTCAAGCCGGACTTCAAAAACTGTAAGTGGATCGTCAGGGGGTCAGTGTTAGGCTTTTTTTAAGGGTTTATTGGGTGGGTTTTATTTTTTAGTTTAAGGTCTGGGCAATGCCCAAACAAATGCCATTTTCAGGGCAATGGGTAGCTTATGATTTTTAGATAGTTTTTTTTATTTTGTGGGTTGTGGGGGTTTGTAATGTTAGGGGGCCTTTGTAATTTGTTTTCAATACAGAGCTGATATCTTTAAGGCAATTCCCTACAAAAGGCCCTTTTAAGGGCCATTGGTATTTTATTCTAGATTAGGTTTTTTATTTTGGGGTGTTTTTTTATGGGTATTAGAATAGGAATAATTTTTTTATTTTTGATAATTTGTTTGTTATTTTGTGTAATGTATATTTTTAGGGGGTGTTTTTTTTTTTTTTTTAGCAAAAGAGCTATTTATCTCAGGGCAATGCCCTACAAAAGGCAATTTTAAAGGCCCTTGGTAGCTTGGGGGGTGGAGTTTGTATAGTGTTAGTGGGTGTTTGTATTTTTTTTGGAGTAAAATAGCTGTTTATCTCAGGGCAATGTCCTACAAAATGCCCTTTTAAGGGCCCTTGGTAGTTTATTCTAGAGTAGGGTTTTTTATTTTGGGGTGTTTTTTTAAGAGTATTAGAATTGGATTAATCTTTATTTTTTTGGATAATTTCGTTTTTTGTAATGATAGTTTTTTTTATTTTTTGTAATGGTAGTTTTTTTATAATTTTTTTGTAATGGTAATTTTTTTATATTTTGTAATGTTAGGTTTTAGTGTAAGGCAGGTTAGGTTTTATTTCACTGGTACGTTTGTATTTATTTTAACTAGGTAGTTAGTAAATAGTTAATAACTATTTACTAACTAGTCTACCTAGTTAAAATAAATACAAACTTACCTTTGAAATAAAAATAAAGCCTAAGCTAGCTACAATACAACTATTAGTTATATTTTAGCTAGCTTAGGTTTTATTTCACAGGTAAGTATGTATTTAGTTTTAAATAGGTATTATTTAGTTAATAATTGTAAATTTAATTTAGATCTAATTTAATTATGTTAAAGTTAGGGGAGGTTAGGGTTAGGTATAGGGGTTAATATAGTTGAAATTAGCTTGTTGCAATGTGGGGGGGCTGGTGATTTAGGGGATAATAGGTTTATTTAGTTAATAATTGTAAATTTTATTTAGCTATATTTTTATTATGTTAAAGTTAGGGGGTGTTAGGGTTAGGGTTACATTAGGGTTAGGGTTACGTTAGGGTTACGGTTACGTTAGGGTTGGGTTTAGGGGTTAATATAGTTTAATTTCGCTTGTTGCGATGTGGGGGGCTGGCGGTTTAGGGGTTAATAAATGTAGTACAGTGACAGTGATATCAGGAGCGGCAGATTAGGGGTTAATAGCTTTAGGCAGGCATCAGCGATGTTGGGGGCAGCAGATTAGGGGTGTTTAGGTGTAGGGTTTATGTTAGGGTATTAGGTTTAAACTGTATTTTTATTTCCCCATAGACAAATGCGTTACAGAACTTTTGTTTCCGCAATCGCAGGTCTTAGTTTTTTTTTTTGCCGGTTCTCCCCATTGATGTCTATGGGGAAATCGTGCACGAGCATGTCTCAGCAGCGCTCTGATTGTGTGCGGTATGGAGCTCAACGCAACCATATCGCACGCAAAAGGCGTATGTTTGAAAACTTGTAATTGCATCGCTATAAGAAATTAAATAACCTAACTTTTGTTGCATTCGTTAATTTCTCTATAGCGCTCAAAACTCGTAATCTAGGTGATTGTTAACATCAAAATCCCATCGCAGTGCCCTTTGCAGTTAAGTAGATAAAAACATGAAACTCATAATAACACTAATAAAAAATGTTTTTTTAATCATTTTTATTAGATAGTGTTATTATGAGTGTTACTATACTTTGTAATGTATTTTTGATGTATTTTGTGCAACTTTTTAGTTTTGCAAAACAGTTAACCAAAGCTCTGAATTCGCGGTAATCATTCTATAGCATTAACTTTCAACTCGTAATACCAGCTGTAAGCCCGTTGAGCGCAGACCCCCATGTTAAACCCCTTATCGCTGGAGCACAAATGATTGCACTCCACTCGTAATCTGGCCCTTAATTAGCAACAATTTTCTTAGATATCAGTAGTTTAGTTAAAAGATAATACAATATAGAATACCACTGGGTATTGAAGCACATTTTAAAAAAACATCACATTTATTGTTCAGTTTATGATGACACTGAAGGAGGGATAGCCTCCATGCAATTGTTGAATATATTTTTGGGTATTGGTCTATAGTGTAGGTTTTATACTGTCTTTCAGTGCAAGTTTTTAGTGACACTTTTTTTCAAATTGTGTGGCACTTTGGTTTAATTTGTGAAATGAGAAAGATGTTTACACATAATTAATGTATATGCTTTAGCCTTTATAGCGATTGTTTTTCATTTGGTTCTACACTACAATAATATAGCCTTTTTATTATGTTTATGTGACTTTTTACTTTACTATATGTAGCCACCAATCAGCAAGCGCTACCCAGGTGCTGAACCAAAAATGTGCCGGCTCCTAAGCTTACTTTCCTGCTTTTCAAATAAAGATACTAAGAGAACAAAGAAAAATTGGTAATAGGAGTACATTAGAAAATCATTTAAAATTGCATGCTCTATCTGAATCATTAAAAAAATGTGGGTTTCATATCCCTTTAAGGTCATTTGGGGACAATGGGGCCGATTTACCAAGCCCTGTATTGTGCCGAATGTACCTGTTTCCGTGCGAGCCTTCAGGCTTGCCGGAAACAGGAGTTAAGAAGCAGCATGTTTAAGCGGCGGACAGCAATCAACCCGATCGGATACAATCAGGTTGATTGACACCCCCTGCCTGCGGCAAATCTGTAGGGGACGGCATTGCACAAGCATTTCACTAGAAATGCTTGTGCAATTATAAATGCCGACAACATATATTGCAGCGGATCATGTCCGTCATCACATTAATAAATCGCCCCCAATATCTGACCACATCTATGGACTCTGTTTTGTTGATACTGTAGTCCTTTGTCTGTAATCATATGGAACAGTTGCCCGTATGAGGCGCCCCCTCTTGACAAATAAAGTTTGTTTCTTTGATTGTGACTGTTGCTAGATCTCAAATCTTCCTGTGCCACCCTTTGAAGTAAAAAAGATCTCTCTTCCCTTCTTTGCTTGTATATATTTTTCCAACAATTCCTTTGCTTGATAAATAATAAAAGCACTAAATCTATTTTTTCAATTGACTACTTGATAACTGTATTTCTAAAGCTTCAGCTTTCTGTTTTTTTCTTGACCAAATATACTTTTATCTCATCTCTTGTAAATGCATTAAAAGCTTCTCAAAATATTTATATTTTGTGTAAATATGAAGCATTTAAGGAGTGAGATTCTTTCCATTTGCTTGTTAACTTTTTTTTTTTTTTTTACTAAGTTTACAAAACAAATGTGTGACAGGAGTGCACAGATAGTCTGTACATGAACAAAACACGTTATGGTCACAGTTCTAGAGTGTAAGATATGCAGTCTATTTTACAGTGAACAAGAAAACAACACACAACCTCATTATTATAATAAGAACATGAAATACAGTTATCCCCCAATAATATTAATATATCTAAAATAAACAAATCTCCCTCATGATAAATAGTGGCCTCTCCTGTGCCACTTAAAGGTACATTGTAAACTAGATTTTTTCCTGCATAAATGTATTCTAGATGATCCATTTATATAGCCAATCTGTGAGTGTTTTTATAACTATCTATAGTTTTGCTTATTTTTTTTATAACATTGTGCTGATTTTAAGACTCCTAACAAAGCCCCAAAGTATCAGATGTAGACTCAAGTCTACAGATTCCTGCTTGCTCCTATTTGTGTAATGGATCTTTTCATATACAGGGGAGGGGGGGGGGGGAGAGTCTGTTCTTCCTGCTTTCTCAGCCCCTTTCAATGGGTTTCCCAGCCTAACCTCCCTAAACAGTGCTAAACTGGGAGCTTCTAAGTACGTTTTTAAAAGGTTTTATACTGGATTTTTAGATCATTATCCGTGCATTTTCTTGTTTATATCAGGGTCTATTACATGTAGTTATATGAAAATTGATGTATACTGTCCCTTAAATAAAAAAAATAAAAACCCACCTAAAATCTTTTTAAAAATCCTAACACTAACCCCTGAAGATCCACTTACAGTTCTGAAGTCCCGACATCCAGGCGGCGATGTCTTCATCCATCCATGCAGAAGAAGTCTTCATCCAAGCGGCATCTTCTATCTTCATCCCTGCCTTCATCCTGAAGCCATCCGACACAGAGCTCCTCTTCTTACGGTCGCCGCCATAAAATGAAGCTTCAATGCAAGGGATGCAATTCAAGATGGCATCCCTTGCATCCCTAAATGTAGCCACCAATAAGCAAGCGATTTCCAGGGTTCTGAACCAAAAATGGGCCGGCTTCTATGCTTTACATTCCTGCTTTTTAAATAAAGATAGCAAGAGAACAAAGAAAAATTTATAATAGGAGTAAATTAGAAAGTTGGGTAAAATTGCATGCTCTATCTGAATTATTATATATATTATAGAAAAAAAATTGGGTTTAGTATCCCTTTAATATCATAAAAATCTGAAACTCTTGTTTCTACTTAAGTTATGCTATTGGCAAAGCGTCTGACTTCATTAGATAATGCAGCTAGATCTGTTTTGATTTGTTCAAACTGAGGTAACATCATGTGAGAAATGTATTTCACTGGATTTTGTATATCAATATAGTTCATATTTGAACAGTTAATATTTAAACTAGCAAAAGAACCAATTTGATGGAAAGGATTGCAGGCTGCACTGTAGATAGATGGTTAAAACAACAATTTATTTAGTACAGTTTAAAAATATAAAGCACACATCAAGGTATATACACCCAAGCACACAGGAGAGGCTGCTCTCCGACGCGTTTCCTGCTACAAAAAGCACTTCATCAGGGATAGCAGCTGATTCTCTGTACTGCCCTTTATACCGGTAAAGTTAATTTAACCCCTTAGACACTTAGTCACATTTTAATTTTTACAACAATATGTGTTGTGTTGTTGATAGATAAATATCCATTTATCTTAAGGGACAAAGGGGCCATATTATTACCGACCAAAGAGACATATTTACATACTCAAATAAGAACATAGGTAATTAGAAATGAAAAAATAAAAACATTTATATACAATTCTAAATTCCTGGTAAGAAGAAATGTTTACACTACTCAATTGCTAGGGTAAGCTATATATATGTTTGTATTTATTTGAGAGAAAATATATATCTAGCGATATCTTAGTGCATTCTATTTAACGCTGTTTTTTTAGCACATATGAAACAGAGTGACAAAGATTTTTATACAATGTTACGTTATTTTATACTACAATGGTTTCGTTACAGGCTTAATGTTACTAAGTTTTAAAGATAAGGGTAAGTAATGGAGGCCCTCAATAAAATGTGATTCTTCATTACTAAGATTAAGTCTATATACCAGTATACAATTTAAGATCCCAAATTTTATTAATTCCCTTAGGGCTACCTGTTTCTAATTTAAAGATCCAGAAGGCTTCTTTTTCTCTTGTTAAGTGTATTCAGTCCACAGGTCATCCATTACTTATGGGATATATTCCCTTCCCAACAGGAAGTTGCAAGAGGATCACCCAAAGCAGAGCTGCTATATAGCTCCTCCCCTCACATGTCATATCCAGTCATTCTCTTGCAACCCTCAACATAGATGGAGGTCGTGAGAGGAGAGTGGTGTTTTATACTTAATTATTTCTTCAATCAAAAGTTTGTTATTTTTAAATGGCACCGGAGTGTGCTGTTTTTTCTCAGGCAGTATTTGGAAGAAGAATCTGCCTGCGTTTTCTATGATCTTAGCAGAAGTAACTAAGATCCACTGGCTGTTCTCGCACATTCTGAGGAGTGGGGTAACTTCAGAAAGGGAATAGCGTGCGGGGTCTCCTGCAAATAAGGTATGTGCAGTAAAATATTTTTCTAAGGAATGGAATTGACTAAGAAAATACTGCTGATACCGAAGTAATGTAAGTAAAGCCTTAAATGCAGTGAAAGCGACTGGTATCAGGCTGATTAATGTATGTGCAGTAAAGTAATTTTCTAAGGAATGGAATTTGACTAAGAAAATGCTGCTAATACTGAAGTAATGTAATGAGCCTTAAATGCAGTAGAAGCGACTGGTATCAGGCTTATCAATAGAAATACATACTCTTTAAAAAAAGGATGTTTAAAACGTTTGCTGGCATGTTTAATCGTTTTTGTGAGGTACATTGGTGATAAAACTTATTGGGGCATGAATTTTCCACATGGCTGACTTATATTTCTGCATAGAAACAGTTAACTGAGGCTCCACACTGTTGTAATAATGAGTGGGAGGGGCCTATTTTAGCGCTTTTTTGCGCAGTAAAAATTCAGTCACAGTCTTCCTGCTTCTTCCTGCATGACCCAGGACGTCTCTAGAGAGCTCAAGGGATTTCAAAAGTCATTTTGAGGGAGGTAATCAGTCACAGCAGACCTGTGACAGTGTGTTTGACTGTGTTAAAAACGTTTTTTGCTTTATTGATTATCCGTTTTGGGTATTAAGGGGTTAATCATCCATTTGCTAGTGGGTGCAATTCTCTGCTAATTTAATACATTTACTGTGAAAATTTGGTTGCTATAACTGATTTGGTTCATTGTTATTTCAACTGTGACAGTTTTTTGTGCTTCTTAAAGGCGCAGTAGCGTTTTCTATATTGCTTGTAAATTTATTTTAAAGTGTTTTCCAAGCTTGCTAGTCTCATTGCTAGTCTGTTTAAACATGTCTGACACAGATGAATCTGTTTGTTCACTATGTTTGAAGGCCAGTGTGGAGCCCCATAGAAATATTAGAAGTACTAAATGTATTGATTTCACTTTAAATAATAAAGGTCAGTCTTTATCTGTAAAGGAATTATCACCAGACAACGAGGGGGAAGTTATGCCGACTAACTCTCCTCACGTGTCAGTACCTTCGCCTCCCGCTCAGGAGGCGCGTGATATTGTGGCGCTAAGTACATCAGAGACGCCCATACAAATCACTTTACAAGACATGGCTACTATTATGAATAATACCCTGACAGAAGTATTATCTAAATTGCCAGAATTAAGAGGCAAGCGCGATAGCTCTGGGATAAGGACAGAGCGCGCTGGTGCTGTGAGAGCCATGTCCGATACTGCGTCACAGTTTGCAGAACATGAAGACGGAGAGCTTCATTCTGTGGGTGACGGATCTGATCCAGGGAAACCGTATTCAGAGATCTCTAATTTTAAATTTAAGCTTGAGAACCTCCGTGTATTGCTAGGGGAGGTTTTAGCGGCTCTGAATGACTGTAACACAGTTGCAATTCCAGAGAAATTATGTAGGCTGGATAGATACTATGCGGTGCCGGTGTGTACTGACGTATTTCCTATACCTAAAAGGCTTACAGAAATTATTAGCAAGGAGTGGGATAGACCCGGTGTGCCCTTTTCCCCACCTCCTATATTTAGGAAGATGTTTCCAATAGACGCCACCACACAGGACTTATGGCCGACGGTCCCTAAGGTGGAGGGAGCAGTTTCTACTTTAGCTAAGCGTACCACTATCCCGGTGGAGGATAGTTGTGCTTTTTCGGATCCAATGGATAAAAAATTAGAAGGTTACCTTAAGAGAATGTTTGTTCAACAAGGTTTTATCTTACAGCCCCTTGCATGCATTGCGCCTGTCACTGCTGCTGCGGCATTCTGGTTTGAGTCTCTAGAAGAGGCCATTCACACAGCTCCATTGGATGAAATTATGGTCAAGCTTAAAGCACTTAAGCTAGCTAATGCATTTGTTTCTGATGCCATTGTATATTTAACTAAACTAACGGCTAAGAACTCCGGATCCGCCATCCAGGCGCGCAGAGCGCTATGGATTAAATCCTGGTCAGCTGACGTGACTTCTAAATCTAAATTGCTTAATATTCCTTTCAAGGGGCAGACCTTATTCGGGCCCGGCTTGAAAGAAATTATCGCTGACATTACTGGAGGTAAGGGTCATACTCTTCCTCAGGACAGGGCCAAATCAAAGGCCAAACAGTCTAATTTTCGTGCCTTTCGAAACTTCAAGGCAGGAGCAGCATCAACTTCCTCCGCTCCAAAACAGGAAGGAACTGTTGCTCGTTACAGACAGGCCTGGAAAACTAACCAGTCCTGGAACAAGGGCAAGCAGGCCAGAAAACCTACTACTGTCCCTAAGACAGCATGAAGAGAGGGCCCCCTATCCGGAAACGGATCTAGTGGGGGGCAGACTTCTCTCTTCACCCAGGCGTGGGCAAGAGATGTCCAGGATCCCTGGGCGTTGGAGATCATATCTCAGGGATATCTTCTGGACTTAAAAGCTTCTCCTCCACAAGGGAGATTTCATCTTTCAAGGTTATCAGCAAACCAAATAAAGAAAGAGGCATTTCTACACTGTGTACAAGACCTCCTAGTAATGGGGGTGATCCACCTAGTTCCGCGGACGGAACAAGGGCAAGGATTTTACTCAAATCTGTTTGTGGTTCCCAAGAAAGAGGGAACCTTCAGACCAATCTTGGACCTAAAAATCTTAAACAAATTCCTAAGAGTTCCATCATTCAAAATGGAAACTATTCGAACCATCCTACCCATGATCCAAGAGGGTCAGTATATGACCACAGTGGACTTAAAGGATGCCCACCTTCACATACCGATTCACAAAGATCATTATCGGTACCTAAGATTTGCCTTTCTAGACAGGCATTACCAGTTTGTAGCTCTTCTCTTCGGGTTAGCTACAGCCCCGAGAATTTTTACAAAGGTTCTGGGCTCACTTCTGGCGGTGCTAAGACCGCGAGGCATAGCGGTGGCTCCGTATCTAGACGACATTCTGATACAAGCGTCAAGTTTTCAAATTGCCAAGTCTCATACAGAAATAGTTCTGGCATTTCTGAGGTCGCATGGGTGGAAGGTGAACGTGGAAAAGAGTTCTCTATTACCACTCACAAGAGTCTCCTTCCTAGGGACTCTTATAGATTCTGTAGAGATGAAAATTTACCTGACGGAGTCCAGGTTATCAAAACTTCTAAATGCTTGCCGTGTCCTTCATTCCATTCCACGCCCGTCAGTAGCTCAGTGCATAGAAGTAATCGGCTTAATGGTAGCGGCAATGGACATAGTACCATTTGCGTGCCTGCATCTCAGACCGCAGCAATTATGCATGCTAAGTCAGTGGAATGGGGATTACTCAGATTTGTCCCCTCTACTAAATCTGGATAAAGAGACCAGAGATTCTCTTCTCTGGTGGCTTTCTCGAGTCCATCTGTCCAAGGGTATGACCTTTCGCAGGCCAGAATGGACGATTGTAACAACAGATGCCAGCCTTCTAGGTTGGGGCGCAGTCTGGAACTCCCTGAAGGCTCAGGGATCGTGGACTCAGGAGGCGAAACTCCTCCCAATAAATATTCTGGAGTTAAGAGCAATATTCAATGCTCTTCTAGCTTGGCCTCAGTTAGCAACACTGAGGTTCATCAGATTTCAGTCAGACAACATCACGACTGTGGCTTACATCAACCATCAAGGGGGAACCAGGAGTTCCCTAGCGATGTTAGAAGTCTCAAAGATAATTCGCTGGGCAGAGTCTCACTCTTGCCACCTGTCAGCGATTTACATGCCAGGCGTGGAGAACTGGGAGGCGGACTTTCTAAGTCGCCAGACTTTTCATCCGGGGGAGTGGGAACTTCATCCGGAGGTGTTCGTTCAGCTGGTTCATCGTTGGGGCAAACCAGAACTGGATCTCATGTCGTCTCGCCAGAACGCCAAGCTTCCTCGTTACGGATCCAGGTCCAGGGACCCGGGAGCGGCGCTGATAGATGCTCTAGCAGCCCCTTGGGTTTTCAACATGGCTTATGTATTTCCACCGTTTCCGCTGCTGCCTCGACTGGTTGCCAAGATCAAACAGGAGAGAGCATCAGTGATTCTGATAGCGCCTGCGTGGCCACGCAGGACCTGGTATGCAGACCTAGTGGACATGTCGTCCTGTCCACCATGGTCTCTGCCTCTGAGGCAGGACCTTCTAATTCAAGGTCCTTTCAACCATCCAAATCTAATTTCTCTGAGGCTGACTGCATGGAGATTGAACGCTTGATCCTATCAAAGCGTGGCTTCTCGGAGTCAGTTATTGATACCTTAATACAGGCACGGAAGCCTGTTACCAGAAAAATTTACCATAAGATATGGCGTAAATATTTATATTGGTGCGAATCCAAGAGTTACTCATGGAGTAAGGTTAGGATTCCTAGGATATTGTCCTTTCTACAAGAGGGTTTAGAAAAGGGCTTATCTGCTAGTTCGTTAAAGGGACAGATTTCTGCTTTGGCTAGGATTAAGCCTGTGTTTAAGACTGTTGCTCCGCCGTGGAGCTTAAACTTGGTTCTTAAAGTTCTTCAAGGTGTTCCGTTTGAACCCCTTCATTCCATTGATATTAAACTTTTATCTTGGAAAGTTCTGTTTTTGATGGCTATTTCTTCGGCTCGAAGAGTCTCTGAGTTATATGCCTTACATTGTGATTCTCCTTATCTGATTTTCCATTCAGACAAGGTAGTTCTGCGTACTAAACCTGGGTTTTTACCTAAGGTAGTTTCTAGCAGGAATATCAATCAGGAGATTGTTGTTCCATCATTATGTCCTAATCCTTCTTCAAAGAAGGAACGACTTTTGCATAATCTGGACGTAGTCCGTGCCCTGAAGTTCTATTTACAGGCAACTAAAGATTTTCGTCAAACTTCTTCCCTGTTTGTCGTTTACTCTGGACAGAGGAGAGGTCAAAAAGCTTCGGCAACCTCTCTCTCTTTTTGGCTTCGTAGCATAATACGTTTAGCCTATGAGACTGTTGGACAGCAGCCCCCTGAAAGAATTACAGCTCATTCCACTAGAGCTGTGGCTTCCACCTGGGCCTTTAAGAATGAGGCCTCTGTTGAACAGATTTGCAAGGCTGCGACTTGGTCTTCGCTTTACACCTTTTCAAAATTTTACAAATTTGACACTTTTGCTTCTGCGGATGGCTGTTTTTGGGAGAAAGGTTCTACAGGCAGTGGTTCCTTCCGTTTAAGTTCCTGCCTTGTCCCTCCCATCATCCGTGTACTTTAGCTTTGGTATTGGTATCCCATAAGTAATGGATGACCCGTGGACTGAATACACTTAACAAGAGAAAACATAATTTATGCTTACTTGATAAATTTATTTCTCTTGTGTATTCAGTCCACGGCCCGCCCTGTCTTTTTTAAGGCAGATCTAAATTTTAATTAAAACTCCAGTCACCACTGCACCCTATGGTTTCTCCTTTCTTGTCTTGTTTCGGTCGAATGACTGGATATGACATGTGAGGGGAGGAGCTATATAGCAGCTCTGCTTTGGGTGATCCTCTTGCAACTTCCTGTTGGGAAGGGAATATATCCCATAAGTAATGGATGACCCGTGGACTGAATACACTACAAGAGAAATACATTTATCAGGTAAGCATAAATTATGTTTTTGTTTAGTTTGGCTAATCTATCTCCCCCTGTATTGAGTTTAGGAATTCTATCAATTACTTGAAATTGAAAAAGCGATAGAATCTGTTCTAGCATGGTTTTAGTATATGATTGGCCTACTCGATGTCTCGCAAAATGCTTGGCCACAGGAGTTTTTGGCTCCAAAGCTTCTAAAGACAAAAGATGTTCACATATACGATCTTTTATGGGTCTTATAGTTCTTCCTGTATATTGGCAGCCACACATTTTGCAAGAAATCAAGTAGACCACATAGTCAGACTGACAAGTAAAATGTCTATAAATTCGGAATTCACATTTAGTAATGTGAGATACAAAAAATTCACCTGCTTTTACATATTGACAAGACTTACAAGGTCTAACTCCACATTTAAAGGTCCCATTCTTAGATCTAAGCCAGCTTTCTGTCCTGGACGTGGATTGTGTATCTAATTCTGAAAAATTCCTATTGACATATTGGCACATCGTCTTAGCCCTTCTAGAAACAAATTTAACACCATTGGTCGAAATATTGGTTAGTGTAGGTTCTTTCTCCAAAATCGGAAGGTATCTTTTGACTATATTGCATATTTTATTGTTCTGTTGATTATATTGTGTAGAAAACACAATAGTCTCTTCAGAGTCCTTAGTTCTAGGCCTATTCTTATATTTGTCCTGAAGTAAGTCATTCCTATCCATTAACCTATCATTCTCTTGTGTAGTTAGTAAGAGGTTCTTGTTATAACCTCTCTTTACAAAACGTGTTTTTAGGAGATCTGCATGCTTATCATAATCCTTAATATCACTACAGTTCCTACGTACCCTCATAAATTGGCCTTTGGGAATCGCCATTTTTAAGTGTTTAGGATGGTTAGATTCCGCTCTCAAGATGGTATTGCCAGCTATTTTCTTTCTAAATGCCTCCATTGCCACTGTTTTACCTTCTCCCTCTACTTTTATCATTAGGTCTAGAAAACTAATGTTTTCTTTACTCCAACTATAGGTAAATTTGAGATTCATACTGTTGTTATTCAATGATTTAACAAACTCATCAATTTGTGACACATCCCCCTGCCAGATTATCAACACATCATCGATAAATCTAGTGTGGAATTTAATGTTGTCCTTAAAGTAATTAAGGTCACCAAATATTTTAAACAACTCAAAGTAGCTAAGGTATATGTTAGCATATGAGGGGGCGAATTTCGCCCCCATAGCTGTACCCCTATGCTGTAAATAAATCTTGCCTTCAAAAACAAAGTAATTTTGGGTTAATAAATAGCCAACAACATCAACCAAATAACTAATGAAGACAATATCAAAGTTTGTGTAAAACTTTAATGTTTCTTCCAAGGCTAATAAGCCTTGACTGTGTGGAATACAGGAGTATAATGAAACTACGTCTATGGTGAGAAAGAGACATGTATCATCTAGTTTTAAACCCTCAAGTTTTCTAAGTAATTGTTTTGTATCACGTAAATAGCCTGGCATATTGGTTACAATGGGCTGCAAAAATTCATCTACCCATGCTCCTAATTTTTCACCTAGCGTACCAATTGTGGAAATGATATGTCTGCCTGGTGGTTTAGAGGGATTTTTGTGAACCTTTGGTAAGTGTTTAAAGGTAGAAATGACAGAGAATTTCACTAACAGTGTGTCTGCAGTTTTTTCATTGAGGATACCCAATCTTACCCCTTCTTCCAGGATACTTTCTAATTCTTTGACGAATTTAGTAGTGGGATTAAACGTAAGTAGTCTATAGGTGTCACTGTCATTTAATTGGGTGAGGGCCTCCATTTCATAAGAGATCCTGTCTTGGACCACTATGGACCCACCCTTATCTTAATTGGTAATAACCAGGTTTTTATTCAATTTTAATTCTTGTAATGCCCGCCACTCTGTTCCAGATAAATTATTAGATCTTCTAGTTTTCTGATGTTTCTCTCTTTCACAGTCATAGAGTTTAGTCAATTCCTGTTCAACAATAGTATGGAATAGTTCTATATTGTCACCTCTAGACTGTGAAGGGTAGAAATGTTTGTTTGTATATTTAATATTACTTTTGGGGATAACATGTTGTGTCTCTCCACATCTAATGCTATTTCTATGCAATGTTGCTAAGCTGGTTAAATCACATAATTCACCAAAATTCATATTTTCAATATCACTAAATAAGGTGTTATTACTATGCAAACTTTCTACATCATTATCTAACTGGGCGATCTGTTCACTTATATTTATTTCAGAAAAATGTTTTTTCAATGTCACTTTTCTCATGAATTTATTTAAATCCAGGAGTACATCAAACAGGTCAAAGTCATTGGTGGGTGCAAACCCAAGTCCTTTAACTAAGACTCTTTGTTGTTCATTCGTCAGAGGTGTACTTGAAAGATTTATCACATTCTTCCCCTCTGATTCTTCCCGTTTTTTGACCCTCTGTTAGCTCTGCTAGGGTATCTTGGTGTAGATGTACTTGGGTCAGCTCCTGAATTTTTGCCCGCCAATGTAGTAGAATCCTGTTTTACCAAATCAGAAAAGGATTTTCGCTTTGTGTTCTCCTTTGGTTTTGCTCCTAGTCCCTCACTCTGGTGTTGAATAGTGGTTGTAATTTCATCGTTATCCACTATATTCAGTCTATCCGGGGATCTTCCCTGTTCCGACTCTGAAGCAGATGATTGGTCTCCAGTCATACTTAGGGAGCATTCTGTGCTGACGCTACTCTCACTGAAAGTGACTCTACCTTTTTCTTGATTCTGTTTTTTATTCTTGAATCTTTGTCTTCTTCCCTTCTTTTTATCAGAAGAACCTTTGTTACTCGTATTCCAACTGTAAACTATGTTTAGTTCATAGTCCTTACAATCACGTTGATACTTGCCAATCTTTCTGTCCATGATTTCTTTATCCAATTTCTCCAATGTTTCATTAAATTGTTTATCGAATGCTTCGAATCTTGTATCATGTTTAGTTAGTTCTATTTTTTCCTGTAGATTTGTTTGTTCCATAAGCACTGTTTCTCTCTCTCCTTTCTTTTTATTGAGTAGTTTACCCATGAGTATCAGTGAGCATTTGGTGAGAGTCTCATTCCAATCATCCATGAATGTTATATCCTCTCTCTCATTGGCTGGATACTTTTTCATTCTTAGTCCTCTTGGAACTTTGTTCTCATTTATATATAGTTGCAAAAATTCTATTTTCCACCAAAGTCGCAACTCTTTGATACTCAATTTCTCCTTACTAGCAAATAGATGTATAATGTCATCCTGTGTGCTTTCCTGGGTGGCTGTGCTTTTAATCAGATTCTCCATCTTAGTGCGCCTCAGTGCAATATTGCTGTATGCCATTTTAATTTCACCAATATGTTAAAGATACGTATTAGACAATTTCTCTGGTGTTCATATGGAAATGAAAGGGAAAATAAATCCAATAGATCAGCATCAACATTCATACAGAAATTCCAAAGTACACCATAATCGGCATGACGGTCTGTATCGCTAGATTCTCTCTGAGTGATGTTTATGTGCAAGCGTATAGTGATTCTATAAATATGTATATGCTGTGTGCATAGCAGATAAATTTCTTTATGTGTTCACTCCCAACACTTGGCACGTATCAAAACCTGGTATACTCAATATAAGTGACGTTTTAGTGATAAAGCCTCAAGGTAAGTGTGAACATATAGAGCATATAAAACCGCAGGTACTTATTCAATAATACACCAATTCACAGGTACAGTCTGTTGCAAAAATTCCTTTTCTTTTCTTCACAAGGAATGAACAAATTCTTCACAAAGTTAAGGCAATTTTACCCCCACACCGGACAATACCTTATAGCTTCAGACAATGCGTCCTGCTGGTCCTACTCACTGCAGGGAGGGGAAGCACGATGCTAGCAAACTCTGTTACTCTCCTTGTGATCCGGAACGCTGTACACACCTGCTGTTCAGCTCAATTGATTGCACGTTTCCAGCAGCACTTACACTTGCACTATCACCTCAGAGCCTAGACTGAATTCACAATCCTTTCAAGACAGCGATTTCCCAACGCTGAAAAAGCGAGCAAAAGAACCAATTTGATGGAAAGGATTGCAGGCTGCACTGTAGATAGATGGTTAAAACAAAAATTTATTTAGTACAGTTTAAAAATATAAAGCACACATCAAGGTATATACACCCAAGTCACAGGAGAGGCTGCTCTCCGACGCGTTTCCTGCTACAAAAAGCACTTCATCAGGGATAGCAGCTGATTCCCTGTACTGCCCTTTATACCGGTAAAGTTAATTTAACCCCTTAGACACTTAGTCACATTTTAATTTTTACAACAATATGTGTTGTGGATAGATAAATATCCATTTATCTTAAGGGACAAAGGGGCCATATTATTACCGACCAAAGAGACATATTTACATACTCAAATAAAAACATAGGTAATTAGAAATGAAAAAATAAAAACATTTATATACAATTCTAAATTCCTGGTAAGGAGAAATGTTTATACTACTCAATTGCTAGGGTAAGCTATATATATAAAAAAGGAGGTTATAGAAATAGCGCTAAAGAATCTCAAAAAAGGGGGTTTTATATATATTTTTGTCTTTTTATTATCGTTAAAAAGACTGTGGGCTCAGTTAACACTGACTGCAGTCACTTTTTTCTGATTGCAGTGTTATTGTGAGTCCTGATTGCTTAAAAACAATGTTTATTTGGTATGTTTAAAAACAATGGAAAAAATACACAATCCAATATGAACAAGAAAATATATATATATATATAATCGTGTAAGTGGAACAGCAAAAAATATATATATATATATTAAAAAATTTAATCATACACAAAACAAAGTTTGAAGCAGATTTTTCTCTGAGTCCAGCTAGCTGACTGAAACTAACTCGTGGAAAGTATGTATCAGTCTGGTGCTGGATCAATATGATGATAAAAAATGGAATTTATACTTAAAAATATACTTTAAAATATATATAATATATAAAAAGTGTGTATAGTGTATCCTGTAAATGAGGTGGAAGTTAATGTAAAATTAATTAATGGATATTTAAAAATTAATCAGGCATGGGTATTGGAATTGATGAAATGTAAATAAGATATGGGGGAGAGAACTTGAAATTAGTTGATCAGTCTTGATTCATAACCTAAAAGCATATTTAAGCAAGCATAGAAGGTTTTAAAAATGGGAAGTAAAATGGGAAATTAAGCTATTTCGCTGGGATTGTGAAAAACTCGTGGTAGTGCGCACTACAAAAAATGAAACTCAGTGAGAAAAAATTCCTTAAAACACTTGGTCCGTTAAAAATATATAAATAATGGTCCGTATCAATAGAAAAAATAATATATGCAAAATAAATAAATAAATCCTTTAGATTGCAGATGTATGTACAAGTTAATAAGACATATAACTTATCTCCTAAGATGAAGAAGTTCGTTGGTGTATAGTGGAAAAGAGCCAAAACAATTTCTCCAGCGTTGTGTTGCTAGTTGCCGGGAAACCGGAAGTGGATCCGTGGTACGAGCGGAAGTGACGTCTAAAAATAGCTTCATTTCCCATTTTACTTCCCATTTTTAAAACCTTCTATGCTTGCTTAAATATGCTTTTAGGTTATGAATCAAGACTCATCAACTAATTTCAAGTTCTCTCCCCCATATCTTATTTACATTTCATCAATTCCAATACCCATGCCTGATGAATTTTTTAATATCCATTAATTAATTTTACATTAACTTCCACCTCATTTACATGATACACTATACACACTTTTTATATATTATATATATTTTAAAGTATATTTTTAAGCATAAATTCCATTTTTTATCATCATATTGATCCAGCACCAGACTGATACATACTTTCCACGAGTTAGTTTTAGTCAGCTAGCTGGACTCAGAGAAAAATCTGCTTCAAACTTTGTTTTGTGTATGATTACATTTTTAATATATATATATATATATATATATATATATATATATATATATATATATATATATATATATATATTTTTTGCTGTTCCACTTACACGAATATATATATATATATTTTTTTTTTTTCTTGTTCATATTGGATTGTGTGTTTTTTCCATTGTTTTTAAACATACCAAATAAACATTGTTTTTAAGCAATCAGGACTCAGCACAATAACACTGCAATCAGAAAAAAGTGACTGCAGTCAGTGTTAACTGAGCCCACAGTCTTTTTAACGATAATAAAAAGACAAAAATATATATAAAACCCCCTTTTTTGAGATTCTTTAGCGCTATTTCTATAACCTCCTTTTTTATCTTACATTCTCTACTTGTTAGTGGTTACAAGTATACCCTCTTAGAAATTAGCAGCTCCTAGGAACTCATCAGTCTCTAAGACAGCGCTTATCACCTAATCCTCATTTTTCTAAGCTATATATATGTTTGTATTTATTTGAGAGAAAATATATATATAGCGATATCTTAGTGCATTCTATTTAACGCTGTTTTTTAGCACATATGAAACAGAGTGACAAAGATTTTTATACAATGTTACGTTATTTTATACTACAATGGTTTCGTTACAGGCTTAATGTTACTAAGTTTTAAAGATAAGGGTAAGTAATGGAGGCCCTCAATAAAATGTGATTCTTCATTACTAAGATTAAGTCTATATACCAGTATACAATTTAAGATCCCAAATTTTATTAATTCCCTTAGGGCTACCTGTTTCTAATTTAAAGATCCAGAAGGCTTCTTTTTTGTTTAGTTTGGCTAATCTATCTCCCCCTGTATTGAGTTTAGGAATTCTATCAATTACTTGAAATTGAAAAAGCGATAGAATCTGTTCTAGCATGGTTTTAGTATATGATTGGCCTACTTGATGTCTCGCAAAATGCTTGGCCACAGGAGTTTTTGGCTCCAAAGCGTCTAAAGACAAAAGATGTTCACGTATACGATCTTTTATGGGTCTTATAGTTTCTTATTTTTTCATTTCTAATTACCTATGTTCTTATTTGAGTATGTAAATATGTCTCTTTGGTCGGTAATAATATGGCCCCTTTGTCCCTTAAGATAAATGGATATTTATCTATCAACAACACAACACATATTGTTGTAAAAATTAAAATGTGACTAAGTGTCTAAGTGGTTAAATTAACTTTACCGGTATAAAGGGCAGTACAGGGAATCAGCTGCTATCCCTGATGAAGTGCTTTTTGTAGCAGGAAACGCGACGGAGAGCAGCCTCTCCTGTGTGCTTGGGTGTATATACCTTGATGTGTGCTGTATATTTTTAAACTGTACTAAATAAATTGTTGTTTTAACCATCTATCTACAGTGCAGCCTGCAATCCTTTCCATCAAATTGGTTCTTTTGCTCGCTTTTTCAGCGTTGGGAAATCGCTGTCTTGAAAGGATTGTGAATTCAGTCTAGGCTCTGAGGTGATAGTGCAAGTGTAAGTGCTGCTGGAAACGTGCAATCAATTGAGCTGAACAGCAGGTGTGTACAGCGTTCCGGATCACAAGGAGAGTAACAGAGTTTGCTAGCATCGTGCTTCCCCTCCCTGCAGTGAGTAGGACCGGCAGGACGCATTGTCTGAAGCTATAAGGTATTGTCCGGTGTGGGGGTAAAATTGCCTTAACTTTGTGAAGAATTTGTTCATTCCTTGTGAAGAAAAGAAAAGGAATTTTTGCAACAGACTGTACCTGTGAATTGGTGTATTATTGAATAAGTACCTGCGGTTTTATATGCTCTATATGTTCACACTTACCTTGAGGCTTTATCACTAAAACGTCACTTATATTGAGTATACCAGGTTTTGATACGTGCCAAGTGTTGGGAGTGAACACATAAGGACATTTATCTGCTATGCACACAGCATATACATATTTATAGAATCACTATACGCTTGCACATAAACATCACTCAGAGAGAATCTAGCGATACAGACCGTCATGCCGATTATGGTGTACTTTGGAATTTCTGTATGAATGTTGATGCTAATATTTAAACTAGATAGCTCAGACAAAACCTCTGTAATACTCTTCACTGTTTCTCATTTTTTTCTCTTTATGTTTAACCGGCAAATTTTATTATACATTTTTTATATTATACATATTATAGAATAGCTTTATATCTGTTGCGCATTGTAGACTTGTGCAAGAATCCCAACAATAAGGAATGGGTGTAATTAGTGCATAATGTGGTTAATTGTCCCCAACTAGATAGATTGTTGGCTCCCCCACACTCAAAGGAGATTAGAGGACACCCCATCCCAATTTTTTAGGGAGGCCTTCAGGGTTTTGCGGCACTTGATCTCTAAACCTAACAATGTTTTGACTATACCTTCTCCTCTCTCGCCACGCAAAATCCAGGTTTTTTTTTTACCCGGGTTGCATATTTCCCCTCGGGACCTAACAATATTCTAAGAATAATATCTTGATATTCTGTTTTGATAAACCGTAAAAATAAGTTATTCACTGTTAAATAATTGAGTAGCAAGCACTGTGTTTAACAATTGGCAAAAATATATGCAACTTACACATTACATAAGTACACACTAATAAAATAACAAATATGTAAACCTTTAACTTCCTTTGAAATTCTGTGTCATACCTCCCAGCTGACATGTGGAATATTGTCCTTGATCTAAAAATTATTGATAAGTCACCATTATAGAAATCTTCCCTCCTATGTGAAGAAATGGGAAGACAAATTGCAGGTACATTGATCTGATATGGATTGAGGTTTAGTTTTTACAAATAGGAGTAAGTCCTCTTCTTTATTAAAGGGACACTGAACCCAAATTTTCTCTTTTGTGATTCAGATAGAGCATGCAATTTTAAGTAACTTTCTAATTTACTCATATTATCAATTTTTCTTCGTTCACTTGCTATCTTTATTTGAAAAAGAAGATATCTAAGCTTCTTTTTTGGTTCAGCACTATAGACAGCACTTTTTTTATTGGTAGATGAATGTATCCACCAATCAGCAAGAATAACCCAGGTTATTCACCAAAAATGGGCCGGCATCTAAACTTACATTCTTTCAATTCAAATAAAGATACCAAGAGAATGAAGAAAATTTGATAATAGAAGTAAATTAGATAGTTGCTTAAAATTGCATGCTCTGTCTGAATCACAAAAGAAAAAATGTGGGTTTAGTGTCACTTTTAGTGTATCTGAGATGAATCTCAAGTTACTATGTTGTTGGTTTTTAAAGTGGTAAACTTTCCACTTTTTATAATCAGATCCTGAATGTTAGTGATATTTTAGATGTACTTTAATTGATCACTTCTAATGAAGATGTGATTTATTTTACTTTTTAATCTAGCCGTGCCATTCTAATACTGTATGCTCCTGCATATTTTTTTTTTTAAAAGAGCTTTATTAAAGTGAATGTAAATTTTACAATTACTCAAGGCTCCTAATACTTCAATTACACATTCTTATTCAAACCGCCAAACTTTTTTTAAAAAAAATATAAAAAATGTTTATCTTATTTTAAATACTAACTTTGCTCCGTTTTCAGGTCGAACTCCTCCCATCCGGCACTTCTGTGTTTTTCAGAGTGTGACGTATAGAGCAGTCCCACCCGCTCTATACGTATCTCTAAAGCGCGCACCCGTGGAGCCCTTACTATGCGCATGCCTTAAAAACCTTGGTACTTTATCTGCGCATGCATTTACTAACCAAAATACTTACTGTGCGCAAGCGTGAAAATAGGATATACTTCCAGTGCACATGCGCTAATATCCGATATCCTCAAGGCGCAACATAGTATAGTTAATAAAAAAATAACCTCTCTGTAGATGCGATCGATATAAATATAAGGCGATTAGAATATTAGCAAACTTCAAAGTGCGTGTTACTTCAGCATCGATACTTACTTGCAAGTGTTCGTTCTTAGCCAGAATTTGTATACGAGTCTAATAGAGCATGCGCGTCTCGTGGACGTGCATCCCTTCTGAAACTGGGTATTATATGCTGACGCATGTGCAGAAGAAGACGTTGCATAAAAGGGGTTGAACGCCACGGGGTGGAAAACCGGATTGACAATCGCTGTTGTCAATTATTGGCAAAAAGAGGTACAACATGGCGGGCAGAGGAATCGCGTGTCAGAAAATTAGATAAAAAGGTATATTTTTGGATTTTGCAGGTACACAAAAAAAAAAAAACGATGAATTAAAGTCCCCCTTAATTTGTAGAGATTGCTAATATGGTGATAAGCAATACTGTTGAGTTTACATTCACTTTAAGGTAAGAAAAATTACAATAAACATTGTAGAATTGACTTTACAATTGCTAGCATAATAAAGATGATGTTCAAAAGCAACTTTTGTATAACAGAATATTAAAAAGATTGAGTCCAGATTCTAATTCTGTAATAAAAGGACCTAGTGATAAATAGCCCAAATAATAGACATCTGTCAGTCCAGTTATATTCTCATTACTTTAAGTCACTAAAATTGTTGTATATATAGGTCAACATTTTTAGGATATAGTAAAGATTACATAAGACAATCATAGAAAACTTAAGTACTGCAACAACCAGAAAAAAATCAATAATAGTATACTATTCTTATATTTTAAGTAGTATTAAATTGTGAAGAGTTTCTGCCTTGTTATTTAAAGCACAAAGAAGAAGAGTAAAGAGAAAAAAAGGATGGGGGAGGGATTTAGAGGACAAGTGGGATTATACTTGCTAGGCAGGGGGATTTTTTGTTAGCCTTATTTTTTTTTTTTTCATATCTCCCATCTTTATTGTGGTAAGGAACTTGAATTGTCCGATATCCACAATTCTAACATAAGCTCATGTGTTTCGATATTATCCAATCTCAAGTAATGACATCTCTCCAGTTGGATCAATGATTCTACCTGATGTTTCCAGTTTTCTATCGTCAGCACCCCAGGGGAGCTCCTCCGCAGTGGAATTAGTGACTTTGCGCCATTTACCAGAATGTATAGCAATTTTGGCCTTATCTTGTATTTTTGCTAGGGAATGGAATAACAAAATAGTTGGTTCCTCTGGCATTGTGATAGATAAGACTATATAAATAAAGAGGAAGGTATTAGCTTACTACAGCTCCACCAGATATGGAGCATGTCTGCTTCTTTCCCACATTCCCTCCCATGGGTTTTGTTGTATATTCTCTTTATACTTTGTAGGGTTAGCTGCCATCATAAAAGGAACCTATAGTTAATTTCCTGAATCTTTGCTGATATTGAAGCTGATTTATGATTTAGGAAGATCTTACCCCAGTCTTTCTTGGTGAGCTCCTTTTCCAGTTCCCCATTCCACCCATAGGCATAGGCTGGTATGCCAGTGTCATTTTCTGATATAGAGGCCCATTTATCAAGCTCTGTATGGAGCTTGTGGGCCCAAGTTTCTGGCGAGTCTTCAGACTTGCCAGAAACAGCAGTTATGAAGCAGCAGTCTAAAGACTGCTGCTCCATAACCCTGTCTGCCTGCTCTGAGCAGGTGGACAGGAATCGCCACAATTCAACCCGATCGAGTACGATCAGGTTGATTGACACCTCCCTGCAGGTTGATTGACAACTCCCTGGCCGCGAGTCTGCAGGGGGCGGCGTTGCACCAGCATCTCTTGTGAGCTGCTGGTGCAATGCTGAATATGGAGACCGTATTGCTCTCCGCATTCAGCGAGGTCTTGCGGACCTGATCCGCACTGTCGGATCAGGTCCACAAGACCTTTATTACATAGGCCCCATAGTCTGTTTATATATAAGCAAGATCAGATGTCGAGGTAACTGATTCATTAAACATAGATTTTCAAATGCTGTTATGGGCCTAAATAGATTTCGTCTACATTTGTGTGAGCCAGTTCCTCTCTGCCAGTTCCATTTGTGATTTTATTTTCACCTAATATCTTTTTAATGATACAGTCACCTAGGTGACCTTTTCACCTAATTTTTTAATGATACAGTCACCTAGGTGACATCTTATAGAAGGGTTTGGAGGCTTTTGAGACACAGGTATGTTAGTATTGTATATCTATGGGATCATAGGTGAAGATCTAGGGGAAATATACATACTGGCATTCAGTATCTTATCCCATATTGTAAAAAACTCGGTTAGTAAAGGATATTTTTTTTAATAATGTTAGGTCTTTTGTTTGGTGGTATCCAAGCCATTAAACCAACATTGTTTAATGATAATATATCTCCATCCAATTGAACCCATGCCTTTTGACTAGAGTTGTAACTCCATTCAGTGAGTCTCTGCAAAATAATTGCTTCTTTATAACTTAGTAGGTCTGGAACCCCAAGTCCTCATTTGTGTCTGGGTAGGTAAAGTGTTTTTTTTTTAACCAGTGGTTTGGTATTATCCCAAATGAAATGTTCTATTTGTGTTTGGAGACCATGGAGATATAGTCTATTCAGCGGGATAGGCATAATTTGTAGGACATACAAATTAGATGTCTGTTAATAATGTGTGCTGTAATGGTTTATAATTGGCATCAAAGATTTCCTGGGTATCAGAGGTCAAGTACACCCCTAAGTATTTAAGTTTGTGACAAGGGGACAAGAGGGTGCAATCTTATCAAAATCTGTTTTTGGGTTCAGGCTCAACCGGAAACAGTAGTTATGAAGCAGCAGTCTAAAGACCGCTGCTCCATAACTTGTTTGCCTGCTCTGAGGCCGTGGACAGAAATCAAGCTGATCGAATATGATCAGGTTGATTGACACCCCCTGCTAGCGGCCGATTGGCCGCAAATCTGCAGGATGAGGCATTGCACCAGCAGTTCACAAGAACTGCTTGTGCAATGATAAATGCCGACAGCGGACATGATACGATCTGTAGATTGTATTCTAAGACCTCTAATAAGGGGATTTTCTCTTATTTTTTGTGCAAGCACCTCTATTGATAAAGCAAATAATATAGGTGAAAGTGGACATACACTATTGTTTGTATGCATATGATATTTCCTTTATAGCATGCCAATTATGGTGATTTATCCTAGAAAGGGTTTCCAATTTATTTCCCTATTCGTGCCTATAGGAATTAATGTTTGTAACTTATGAATCCATAAGGTCTCTCTACCTTTCAGTAATTTGATCCTATTGCCTTTCTTCTTGGTCTCTGTATATGTTCTATCACTTGGAATCTAAGTTGTGATATAGTATGTCTTCCCTTCACAAAGTGATTAGACACAGGGGCCTGTCTATCCTTTTGTCTAATATTTGACTTATGTTCTATAATTCTATCATGGACCCTACAGCTCGATTCTCCTATATATACTTTAGAACAGGGACATTTAATTAAATATATCAAAAATTATGTATTAAAATGTATAGTAACGTGGGATTTTTTTTTACCAGTCTGGGGATGGTAGAAGAATTCTTCTCTGATCATATTATTTTAATTACTGCAATCAAGGCATGGGTAACAACCCAATTTTGGAGTGGATAAAATGGTTTGTTTCTGAACCTTTTTTGGGCCTATGTCAGCTTTTAATATTTCATCCTTTATATTTTTTCCTCTTTTAAATGCTGGCATGGGACTTTGGCTAAATTCCGAAATCTTTTGAAATATGCCAATGTTTATTAATTATTCTTAATACTGGTCAGCTCAAAGGGTTGTATTGGGAAATTAATCTATCCGTTTTCCATTTTTTCTGATTTGCTTTTAAATAGAGAATCTCTAGTTATTTCACAAATTTCCTTTATCTTTTGCTCTATTTAAGGTTCAGAAGACTATTTCTGTCACGCTCTTTCTATATAGATCTACTTTCAAATTTGCCCCCTCTTTTTTAATTTTGGTATCTAGAAAGTCAATATTTTCCTCACTAAAGGTTCATTTGAATTTAATGTGTCTGATGGCTATATTTAAATCCTGTACAAAAGCCATTAAATAGTCAATGTCACCCCCCACCTTACGCCACAAATATCATCTATGTATCGAAACCAGCACATTCCATGCTTTATAAACAACTTACTGATGTAAACAAACTTTTCCTCATACATATTCCTAAAAATGTTGACATATGTTGGGGCGACATTTGACCCCATCTCGGTGCCTTGACACTGTAGGTAAAATTGGTCCTGAAAAAGAAAATAATTACAATATAGTATCAAATGTAATAATTCCAATATGAATTCATTTTCCATTTCTGTAAATTTCGTATTCCTTTTTAAAGCCTTTGACACTGCTCCAACTCCATTAGTATGTGTGATAGAGTATATAAACTGATAAAATCTAGGGAAAAAAAGAATAAGCTTATCTCTTTGTAAGGACACATTCTCCAATTTTAATAAAAAATCTCCTGCATCCTTTAAATAGGACATTGATTGAGTTACTAAAGGTATCAAGATTCTATCTGAATAGACACATTTGTAAGAATAGAGCGTATACTGGCTCTATTGCTGTGCAAAATTTGTTTTTAATTTAATAGTGCAAAAAAAAGTTGATTTTTTATAAAGAGAAAAAGCCACTTTTGGTACGAGCACAAAAACAAAGACCCTTGTTCAATATATCTAATTCATGTTGTGTCAATTCAGGGTTTTAAATATTCACCGCTACTTCTTTGTTCTGCATGGTCTCCGGTTCATCAGTCCGGGTCATGACTTGTCTCTGGTGGTATTTCCTGCCTCCTTGATTGAATTGTTTGCGGAGGTCTCCGACGATGTGTCAGAGGATAAACTGGATCCTGAGCTTGCTTCCAAATCATGTGGTCGGATGTTTCTATGTCAATTGTGAGGTCCTGCTCATCTCTTTCCATTTTATGTTTCTTGGGACCATCTGCAAACGTTACAATTCAGGTAATCCTGTTCGTCCTTATAAAATTTCTGATGTTTGCGGGTCTCTATTGTTTTCTCTATTGTGCCATAGTAGTTTTTGTTGCAGTCAAGACTTTCTCTGCATCCTCCTGTTTTGTCATAGTTTTCAACGCCCCCTCAAGGCATGTCAATTCCTCTTTCTGTGACTGTAGTTAATTCCACCATTAACACGTGTTACGTATTGTAATTATGAATATTAATAATTAATAGCAGTATGAAACTATTGTCAGCGATATCTGAGATATCTATAATTTGACAATATTATTATTAAAAATTAATATTTAATCCTTTGTTCTGATCAGTTATCTTTATAGACACATTGAATTATATTTATGTAAAAAACTAGATTATGAATCAGTTATACACGCTTATTCTGTTACAATATTATATACAAGCAAGCTATAAAGATATTTCTGTAAATTAATCTTAATTCGAAATGAATCGCTTATTAAACATGTCACCTTACCATTAAACTTACAAGGCAATTTGCAAATATCCAGCAACACTTGCTCCAATACCAAAATATGGATTACTAGCTTACAATGCTCAATTAATAACCACCAGAGAGATTGTATATTATTAATGCAACAACCAATTTATATGCCTGAAACAACCTCTTATTTAGTCACAATAAAACAAATTCTAAAATATATCGCAATAGCTACAATTAACTTATGACATTAAAATATAAAAAAAATATTTCTTATTATTAATATTTAACACCAGTATACTTACTACCCTTGGTCTAATTAATTATAAATATAAGAATAAATTGCCTTGTAACTCACAGCTGTAGTTTAACTATGCTATAAAGAATTTCTTTGCTAAAATCTATTAAAATATAAAATAACCATTAATACATTACAAATTAAACCAACTTGTCAGTTTCAGCTTTTTCAGATAAATCCTTTTCACCGTCATGTAAGAGAGGATGCATATGTGTGGAAATAATGTTAGGCCCAATTTTTTGTCTTACAAAAACTTTGTGTATTTCCAAAGGCAGCAGTTTAAGTCAGTAAGTCAAAATCACCAGGGTCAGCCAGCATTAGCCCCTTACTTCATGTGCCAAGGGTTTTTATCTCTCTCATAAAACCCACCTCTTTTTCTAATCATTTGTGAAATTTTGTTAACGCCCTCAACCGAAGCTTGTTCCTCATAGGCCCTTCAAAGCTGAACATTTCATTGGCTTACTGGGAATGCATGTTTTTTTTTTTTAGCCAGCCCTTTTGGCTGTAATTCTTGCTCAAACCATGGGGGGGGGGGGGGGACAATAGAAATCAAATACTGCTAACAGTTTTATATATATATATTTTAAAGTGTTCAGCATCAGCAAACAACATGTGGTACTTTGATATTCTATATTATTAAAAAAAATGCATTTAAAACCACATCTTTATGAAGGAACTTAAAAGGATAACAATACTTTCAGCATGAATTTAATTAGTATTTTAGTTCATATCCTGATATACTGTTTCCACATTTTCCAGTTATCATCTTAATATCACATACCTTGTGAGTAGCAGTCTGATGTAATTTCATATAGCTATATTTACATTTGATTATTATTCCATATTAATATAAATACAGTATATTCCATATTCAGTATATATCTTGCTGAGTGTATAAAAACATATGATATAATTTACAACACCAATTACATATGCATTTATTAGATGTCTGAAAAACAAGGAAGATCTTATTTATTGTGAAGTAGGTTGGTTAAACATTTTAAATTCAATGCTGCTATTATTTATATTTAATTCACTTTAGATTTAAGGGTATATTAGGTGTTAGACACATTTCCTAGACTTAATTATTTATACACAATGCTGATTACACAGTAACTGAAAAATTTGACATAAGTTGTACTTTAAAATTTAAATTTTGATGCTTTCAACTTCTTCATACCACCAAGGGCATTTGTAGCTGACACAACTTCTGGAGTTTGTGTAATGGAGCTCAGCATGGGACAATTTACACCCAGACAATAGATGTTTAAAATTGTTGTCTATCTAAAGACCTCTTCCACACTGTAGACATCTAGGCTGCGTGCAGGGGGATGTGTAATTTTATTACACATCTTAGGCAGGAAGTCCATATATGGGCACACAAAGCAGCAAATTCCATATGCTAAAATAATTTTGAAGTGGTCCATCAGTTTTATCTATGCAAAGGTCTGCTCCTTTGTTCTCTCCTGTGTAACCAGGAAAAAGGGGTTGTGTTATCCAGCTCAGACCATTTGATAGAGAGAACTGTAACAGTAATAAAACTGATACAAATAGCTTCATATATAAATGAATTATTTGGTCTTATCATTCATATATATATATATATATATATATATATATATATATATATATATATATATATATATATATATATATATATATATATATATATATATATATATATATGTGTATGTGTGTGTATATATATATATATATATATATATATATATATATATATATATATATATATATATATATATATATATATATACATATTATTTAATAACACTCACAGATATCCTGACACACAATTAAGTCAAAGCAACATTTATTTAAAATGTAAGTGAGTTTTTCCACAATATTTCTTATTTTCTTTCATCAATCTGGGTCTCACAATTATTCTTAGACCTCTCTGTATTCAATGTACCCTATGATATTCAGCTAGGGTAGTAGCATGTAAATCATAAGTCACATTTCTCTTAGACAGTCTTTCATATTGTTTAGATGAGACTACTGTTAGTGGGGGCTGTAAAAAGTCCCTTGAACCCTGTACCAATGTTGTAATGTGTGCTGCTTGAAAGTCTGAATATGTTAAAGTCTTACCCAGTCATTTCTGTCAAATACCTTCTCGGCATCTGTTGAGATAAGTGCTGTTGGGATGTTCTGGTTGCTTGCATATTGTATCAATTGTAATATTTTAAGAGTGTTATCTTTTGCCTCTCTTCCCGGTATGAATCCCACTTAATCCAACAACACCAGTTAAGGTATTAATTATCAATGTGGTCCGCTAGTATTTTTGCATATATCTTAATGTCAGAGTTAAGAAGTGAGATTAGGTAAAAATGTTCTGGTGGCTTTCCAGGTTTTGGTAACACAGTGATATACGCTTCGAACCTTGACTTGGGGAAACCTTTAGCATCATCTAGGTTATTAAACATCTGGACCATATGGAGTATAAGTATATGGGAATTTTTTGTGTGTAATATTTAGCTCCAAAGCCGTCATGGCATGGGCTTTCCCAGAATGTTTATCCTTTATTGCTTTTTTATCTTCTTAAGGAGTAATTGGGGTAGCTAGGAATTTAGAGTCATCATTAGTCAGATGTGGTATATGTAACTTTGTCAAATAGTCAGATAAGATATTTGCTGCCACCGATGTAGAGGAAACTATTGGTAAATTAGTTTTTAAATTGTAAAGCTTAGTGTAGTAGTCTCAAAAAATACCTGCTATGGCAAAACAGCCTTCCTTTATTTCCTTCTTATGGTTCTCATAGAAAATTAATACAAAATTTAATTGTTTGCGTTTTAGCGCTCTTGTCATGTTCATAGAATTTTTGTTTCAACAGTAATGCTTGTTTCTGTTGTTGATCCTGAAGAAAATTTTGCAACAGAGCATTAGTCTGAACACTGTCCAAGGGATTTAGTTTATGCGAAGATTCCAGAACTTCTACCTCTTTTAATAAATAGTTGTATTTGTCTTTTTGAGTTTTAAGATGTTTAACTTTTACCTTGATAAGTTATCCCCTAATGACACATTTGTGTGATTCCCACACTGTCTTAATTTCTAAGGTGTTCAGAAACATTAAAGTAAAAATACTCTAAAAAAGATTTTTTTAGGTCATGCCTGATCAATACATCATCTTAAAAGCGGTCATCGAGGCATTATTGAAAAAGAAAAAGCGTCAGTGAGGCATTTGGCCATTTAAGTCAACAAATCACTGGGGAATGATCGGACCATGTAGTGGATAATATTCTGATTGATCGTACCAATGCAAGTCCTACTTGGTCAATAATGAAATAGTCAATGCGGCAGTATGACTGGTTAGAATGTGAGTAGAAGGTGTAGTCTCTTTTATCTGGGTTAAAGGTACGCCAAATGTCTGGTATTGCCAATTTTTTACAAATTGTATTTATTTTCCTAATTTCTCTTTTAGGAACACAAGATGTGCCCCCTGAGGTGTCGACGTCTGTACAGTTATGAGATATCAATCTGGATCTTTTTCACTATGTGTAATTTGGATTTGTATGTTCCTATGAAACAGTATCCCAACTCAATTTTTTTAGTAGGGCCTGATTCAAAATATGCCTATGGGTATTTATAATAATTCCAGTTAGGCTTGTTACCTTTTTTAAAATGTGTTTCTTGCATGAGGATCGCATCCCCATTTAGGGCCAGATTACAAGTGGATCGGTATTTAATGCTCCTGCTTGTGCACAAACTCAGCAAGAAGTACATTTTTTTGTGCACAACACACTACTCGCTCGCAAACCCAATTGCATATTCTCAAGTGTGTGAATATTTCATATCCCAATGTTCTTCACATATCAGAATATGTTCTATTTATTCATAAATACATATCTCTACATATACCAGATGGTATTCTGGTACAATATATAGCAATACCTATATATATATATATAAATATATATATATATATATATATATATATATATATATATATATATATATATATATATATATATATATATATATTTGCATACAAAGAGAGAAGCGCTCTACCAGGAACGAACAACAGCTCATTAGCTAGTTCTATGGCGATTTACCACCCGGAAGCAGCCTCTTTTAGACCAGTGTGCTTTTCACAAACGAAAACTTTCCTTAAGTATATCAGTCTGATCCCGCCAAGTAAGGTCAGTCCAGCCCCGAAATACCAGGCAATTCTCCTCTGAACAAGGAACATGACAACCCCAGACGATCGTTTCGGCCTCCTAAAAGCACACTGGTCTAAAAGAGCAGTCCGGGTGGTAAATCGCCATAGAACTAGCTAATGTTCTATGGTAGAGCGCTCCTGGTAGAGTGCTTCTCTCTTTGTATGCAAATTAATATGACCCTGGGGAAGTCTCCCTATGGGTGATGGGGGAAACCAGACGTGGACTCCTTGCCCAGTGTGCTTAGAGGAATGTGGCTGCACCTCACTGACGAGGCCCATAGGAGGCCGAAACGATCGTCTGGGGTTGTCATGTTCCTTGTTCAGAGGAGAATTGCCTGGTATTTCGGGGCTGGACTGACCTTAATTGGCAGGATCAGACTGATATACTTCAGGAAAGTTTTCTTCTGTGAAAAGCACACTGGTCTAAAAGAGGCTGCTTCCGGGTGGTAAATCACCATAGAACAAGCCACTGAGCTGTTGTTCATTCCTGGTAGAGCGCTTCTCTCTTTGTATGCAAATTATTATGACCCTGGGGAAGTCTCCCTATGGGTGATGGGGGAAACCAGACGTGGACTCCTTGCCCAGTGTGCTTAGAGGAATGTGGCTGCACCTCACTGACGAGACCCATAGGAGGCTGAAACAATCGTCTGGGGTTGTCATGTTCCTTAAGGCAGACAGGTAGTAAACTTAGCGCTGTAGGATCCTAATGCTCTCCTCCTGAATAGTCCCCTAGCGGACTGATAGAGACAGAATATGTGTGAGGTGAAGGGAGCGTTTAAAGCTTAATAGGATAGAGATGTGAATGGCATATGGCTGAGATGAGATGTGAGATACCAAAGTCTAAAAATGTAATAAAAATACATACAATATATAATATACAATATATAATAAATAATATACAATTTATAAAGTTACAATATACGATAACATGGATCCATGATAAAAATGTTAAAATACAAATTAAAAACAATGGTTATACAGACCTAAATGAATATTCTAGCAGTATACCAATTAAAGTATAGGTGCACCATGCAATGATAGGTCAAAACAAATAAGGTATAGAAATGTATAAATGTCCAACAAAAAATACTCAATTTCTACAAGTGTCTATTATGTGGTATCCAATAAAAAATCCAACTAATTCCAAAGAAAATCCAAAAATTCCAAAAAATCCAAAAATTGATCCAAAAAATAGCAAACTGCAAATGTGTGTCCACGAAGATAGTAAAAATAGTCAATTTAAAATAGTAAATTTAAAATAAATCCGTAAAGTAGTGGGTATCCAAAGTTAAAAAAATAGTGTGTAAATAATCCGTGCAAATGATGTGGTGAAAATCGTTATAAAAAAGGGTATACAATAAATCGTGCTTTCAAAATTGATATAAGGTGCTACCAAAAAAAGAAGTGGTAGTTAAAAACTAGTGTCAAATAGATGAAGTGTGTATAAAAACAAATTTAGTGCCAGTGACTAAATTATATTCATATAAAGAGTTGAAGAGATCCTGTACCTGTAAAAAAACGAAAAAAACACAATGGTGCAATAAAGTTTTTACACTTAACAAATGATAGGAAATAAGCTTACCAGTATGTCTGGGTCTACGCGTTTCAGCCTGTAACAAGGCCTTTCTCAAGACTATACTGTATATGAATAGACTGGAAGCTTATATAGGGTGCAAAATGTTGTGATTGGTCATTAATTTGGCGCCAAAATTTTATGGAAAACCTCTTCCTGTTAGTCCTAGTGAGTCATGGGTAATGGTTCATATTTATATAAAAAATGCTTCTTAACCCTAGTGATTAATACATATTTGTTTGATCTGTTGTGGTCGTTGTTTCTAGTAATACATTCTCCATAGAAGCTTTTCTACATAATCTTACTGATGTAATGTTTTTTATTTGTTACCGTCATTGATAATTATTACTTCCGGTTTCGGCATTTTTGCTTCCTGTTGATGTTACTTATCTCATTTCCGGTTTCGGGAATGACGTCTTTTGCGTCACTTCCGGTTTCGGAATGTCAACAGTTTCTGTTTATTTATGTGTCAATTCTCGGGTGTTTGTGATAAAGGCTATTGTGAGAGCTTATTTTTTACTTCATATTAGTCCTTAGTAGTTTCAGCAAAGTGGAGTATTGGTAAGCCCAAGATGTTATTATCCAATAATGAGATATTTGTAAACAATATCGCTAGTTTTAAACACATTTAGATAGACTAATATTCCTAAATATCATCTCTTCCGGTTGTCTAAATTCATTATATAACCTTCAGTGTCAATGTGTCTTAAATATTCTTTTTAAAGTGAGGTACTTGTTAGACTTGTTAGGAACACAGAGTAATTGTTGAATTTGGAGGGAAATTTTCTAATAACAGATGCTAGCGTCATGAAAAGGCTCAAAGGGAGTATATAAGGAATATGCAAACAGTCAATTCCTATGTTATACGTTTTTACTCATCGTCTGAAGTGGTATATGTAAAATTGAGTAAAGTAATTTACCAAGTATCTAGACTTAGCTTTATCAGTGTTGTATATTAGAGGATATGCTTACATATCCTTAGTTGTAGAGAAACCTTATAACGGTTATAGGTAATAGAAACTCAATCCTTTCTAGTAGATCTATGTATATTGATAGCATTGGTACACGGATATAGCGTGTGTTTGGGCTAATTTTTGGAGTCTGGTCTGTGTACAATATCTATGTTAAAAATAATGGTAGTTAAAAAAATCGACTTCAAAATGTATTCTTAAAAAATTATCTTAAAAGATATTATCTTAAAAAATCGTCTAATAATATGATCCTGGGGAAGTCTCCCTATGGGTGATGGGGGAAACCAGACGTGGACTCTTTGCCAAGTGTGCTTAGAGGAATGTGGCTGCACCTCACTGACGAGGCCCATAGGAGGCCGAAACGATCGTCTGGGGTTGTCATGTTCCTTGTTCAGAGGAGAATTGCCTGTTATTTCGGGGCTGGACTGACCTTACTTGGCGGGATCAGACTGATATACTAAAGGAAAGTTTTCCTTTGTGATAAGCACACTGGTCTGAAAGAGGCTGCTTCCGGGTGGTAAATCGCCATAGAACTAGCTAATGAGCTGTTGTTTGTTCCTGGTAGAGCGCTTCTCTCTTTGTATGCAAATTCATATGACCCTGGGTATGGTGCCACCTGGTGGCACTATATTAACGACATCTTTGGCGTTTGGCTGGGCAGCGTTGGAACCCTGGAAAGTTTTGTGGAGGATTTGAATTTGGCTACAAATTTAATCAAATTTAAATTGGTATGGAGTGAGATAAGTCTTGATTTTTTGGATGTGACAGTTCAAAAGAAGGGAACAGGTTTTAGTACTGACATCTTTAGAAAAGAAACGGATCATAATAGTCTCTTGCATAACACTAGTTCCCATCAGTCTTCTCTCATTAAATCATTGCCCTGCAGTCAACTATTAAGGGTGAAAAGAATTGTCTTAGATACTGAGGTTGTCCCTAAGAGATTAAAGGAAATGGGCAATAGGTTTTTGAAAAAGGGGATACCCAAGTGGACTTATTAATGAGATTGTTACAGAGGTGGAGGCTATCCCCAGGGAAAAACTTAAGGAACCCAAAAAGCATAATACTAAACCTAAGAGATTGTTTTTTGTTTCAGAATTCTCTAACCAGAGTACAGAGATATTATAATCTATACGCAAACACTGGCATCTTGTAAGTGATTGTATCACAGAGGTTGAAGAATTTAAAAGTTTCACGATGCCCCGCGTATAAGAGAAGTGGTAATTTAAGAGATAGTCTAATAAAAGCTGATATAGGTCCCAGTATTTTACACATCCTCTCACTGGTTGTAAGTTTTTCCACAATGGACATTATACCTGCAATACTTCTTATGTAATTTATTTTATAAAGTGCCTATGTGGGCGTGGCTATGTTAGAGAGACCACAAGACGTGTCCAGCATCGGGTGAATGAGCATAAGATGTCAGTATATGGCCGGGTTATAATATAATATATTTAATAATTATTCTTTCAAAATAAACAACCAATAAAATGCATATACAAAACAATAAAATTAATGTAAATTCCTAAATTTGTTATATTAGTTAAAATTTATAGACACATTGAATTATATTTCTAGAAAACCAGATATAAATTAATACTATACAAGTTTAAACTGTTACAATATTCTTTAAAAAGCAAACCAAACTGTAACTTTATAATTAACCTTATTCACAATTGAATTGCATTAAAATACCACAATGAAATACCAGAATCTTCTGTTATTAACCAATAACTCTAGTTCAGTGCTCAATATGGATTACCCACTTACTATGCTTAATTAATACCTACCAGGGATATAATCACAATAGCCAGTTTATGTGCAATTCTGAGAGAGTTCACTATAATAACTGACTTATAAAGCTGGAGTATAAAACCCTGTCTAGTAAATAAATTATTTAGCAATAAAGACTAGTTAAGACTACACAGGATTATGAATGCAAGCTAAAATACAAAGTGCTCTCTTAAATCTATTAACTGCAGTTTGATGGTAGCAATAATGAATGTATTTGCTTTAAAATATCAACTTATAGAATTTATACATTAGCAACATGAGCCAATTTAGGATTTCAATCTTTACCAAGTATTTTCCGATCACCTCATATGAAGAAAAGTTATCAAATAGATTAAGAAGTTAGTCTCAGCTTTTTGCTTAAGTGATTGTGTTCCAAGTATGGCAGCCAGTTATTCAATCACCAGTATCAGCAGATAAAAAACTGTCAACTGTTGCATTCAGCTTTTCTTATATCTAATCATTGATGATCTGTTTTTGGTTACAAACACGATGCTTGTCTTGGATTGACCCTAACGGAGCTTGTCCCTGGTCCACCCTTAGAGTTGAAAAACTTGATTGGCTATTTGGATTTGCATGATGTCTTGGATTGGCCCTAATGGAGCTTGTCCCTGGTTCGCCCTTAGAGTTGAAACACTTGATTGGCTATTTGGATTTGCATGTGTCCTAATAGACAATTCATTTGGCTGTTATACCAGTTGTAATCCCCTAGGGAGCAGCAGACAATCGCAAATATCTTCACCATCAATATTGCTAACAATTTAATACATCCTTATAAAGTGATTATTTAAACTACTTTACTTCCTTGTATTAAAGGGACATGAAACCCAATTTTTTTCTTTCATGATTTAGAAAAAGCATGTAATTTTAAACAATTTTATAATTTACTTCTATTATATAATTTTCTCTATTCTCTTGATATCCTTTGCTTAAAAGCATATCTAGATAGGCTCAGTAGCTGCTGATTGGTGGCTGCACATAGATGCCTCGTGTGATTGGCTCACCCATGTGCATTGCTATTTCTTCAACCAAGGGTATCTAAAGAATGAAGCAACTTAGATAATAGAAGTAAATTGAAATGTTGTCTAAAACTGTATTCTCTACCTGAATCCTGAAAGAAAAATTTTGGGTTTAGTGTCCCTTTAATCATTTACAATTTTAATTATAGATGGGATGATGTAATGTCATTTTTCTGATTACTCCGATACCAAAATGTTCCTAGTGATCATATTAATAGACAATTACACTATCAATCATTTGCTCTCCCCAGAATCACAGCTTTCAACATTCTGGCATTTCTAATGAATTTTGAATGCATGGAATACCAGATGTGGGTCTGAAATGAAAAGAATAGTGTTATTAATATTGAGACATTTTGAATCCTTAAGATATTGTATGCTTTTAAAAAAAATACATAGGTTGACATGTTAAAATCTTAACTCTCAAGTTTTCATGTTCATATTTAATATGTATCTGAATATACATGATCATTTGAGTATTTCCTTATATTCATATAAAAACACAGCATATTACACATATAGTACACCTCTCTTGTCAGCATCTATATTTCATTTAGCATGACAGAAAATGTACAATTTGATACCAAACGCCAGTATTTTATCAATTTCTATGATAAAATAGAGGATATCCATGTTTATGGCTAAGGACATCTTGTTGTCTGTAAAACAAAGGGAAAAAATGTCAAACATGTATACATCTATTTGCAGTATTTATCAGCTCAGCAAATATTTATATAATATGTTACTATTAGTCACTGTTTCTTAGGTCCACAATACACATTTTTATATAGTATTTAAAATTATACAGGCTGTAGTTTAAAATGAATTTAACGGCTGTAGTGTCACATGTGTCTCTGCCTGGCCAAACGTTCATCGTAGAATTTGTGGATTCAACACAATAGGGGGCACTTAACACATAGGTGACATCTAGTCATTTCTTCAGCTAAAAACTGGTTCTTTGAATCTCATTAGGCCTCAAATGAAAAATCTTAGACATCATGTCGCTATCAATCCAGGGGTTCCTGTGATCTAGGTAATGAGACAGATGCTCTCTTTTGAACTCTTAAATGCTATGTTAATCAGGAGGAGTGTATCTTATGTCTGATCTAAGACCTGGAATACACAGAATGTACCCAGTGATAACATGAGCATGCTCAAACTTACTTATTTAAGAGATTTTTATATTTATTTTATCATATATATATATATATATATATATATATATATATATATATATATATATATATATATATATATATATATATATATATATATATATACAATACCGTCCCTTTATCACAGGATATACCCTCCCAAGGTCGCCTGCCTGGGTGCAGTGATGCTTTAAATATCTCCAATACAAATAACAGCACTCTCAGGTCTTTCGTTAATGTGAGAACAACAAAAGTCTCTTTTTTATTGAAACGTTTTCAAGGAGCTTGTCCCTGTCATCAGCATAACAAACGTGTGAAATACAGCTTATATTTATACTAACATATCAATTACATCAATGAAAAATACCTGTGTACCTCTTAGTGCCCCAGAATAAACCGCCAAACACTCGTGAATGGAGCGCATTATGCGTTCCAGTGATTTACAACCGGAAGTGTCTCATGTCACATGACTTCCGGTCTGTAATATTTTACATTCTCCGTGTAAATTATCTTTGATTCTCAGATCATAATCTTTTTTGGTGCAAACTATGTGTAATAAAGTGTTTTTATATCCCTGTGACTTTCTTCAAGTGTTGTGATTAGCCTAATGTTCAATTTTTTTTTATATATATATCTATCATCGAAAGTTTTTATTGTAGGCTTATTACGTCAATGCAGCCCCTTTATCTCTGCATTAACTAATCACTCTGTGATCTACATAGTGTATTTGTGACTGTATGTGGGTAAATATTCTGTGTATATTACTATGGTCTCTTACTGTCTGTTATACGGGTTATCTGTTGTAGACCCCTATCTTGACAGTTTACCACACTTCTTCATGTTCAAAGTGACAGTACATGAATTAGTACTCTTTACGAATGGGTATATAAAATATAGATGAAATAGAAAGTAACTAAAATCATTTCTTGGTATTGCCTCAGAAGATAATAATTTGCTTCACAAATGTATTGGGGAAAGACAGATATTGGTTCAACATTTATGCTCCATATGACCATATATATCTTTAAAAATATGTCTATATGGCAATATGCGTATTGCAAACTTACTGGTCAACGTGGATTTCCTAAACTTTTATGGATCTTCAGAAGAGGATAAAAATAGATATCTTAGAATTCTTGATATATAAAAGCTCATTTTAATACATAATTAAATACATACATAATTTCTGAGTGCTAACACCGTAAAGCAAATAATCCACTCCCTTGTTATTTCCCCTCTTGACTACTGCAATAACCTACTTACGTGCCTTCCTCTTTCCCACCTCTCCCCCTTCAATCCATCCTAAATGCCTCTGCCAGGCTGATCCACCTTTCCCGTCGCTCTGTATCTGCTGCACCTCTCTGCGAGTCCCTTCATTGGCTCCCCATTCACAGCAGAATTAAATTCAAAATTCTCACCCTTGCATACAAAGCGCTCACCAACGCTGCTCCCCTCTACCTATCCTCTCTAATCAACAAGTAAACTCCAGCCCGCCTACTAAGATCCAACAATGACCTACTCCTTGCATCCGCAACTATCACCTCCTCTCATGCTAGACTGCAGGACTTCTGTCGTGCAGCACCTACCCTCTGGAACACTCTCCCTTGTGCTGTCAGGCTTTTGCCCTAATCTTTCTTCCTTTAAATGCTCTCTGAAGACTTTTCTGTTCAGAGAAGCCTACCACCCAACTCAATAATAAATTAATTTCACTTACCTAACATTTCCCTCATCTAACTATACCTTAAGATCTTTCTCAATCTTGCAGTCCTCACCTCCTGTTTCTTAACTTCCCACCCTTCTAGATAGTAAGTTCCCATGGGAATAGGGCCCTCAATTCCTCCTGTATGTGTTTGTAAAATTTTGTCCTGTCTCTTACAAGTTTTATATTATTGTTTTATTTAAATGAATTGTACCCATGGACTGCGCTGCGGAATATGTTTGGCGCTCCATAAATAAAGTATAATAATAATAATAAATAATTAGAATATCCTTTCCAATGGCATCCTCGGTTTCTAATTTATAAAACTACTAGGATTATTAGCAAATACTTTATATGTTCCAACCTCCCTCCTGATGCTGCCTGCTTTTCTTCTACAGTCAGCTATATTCAAAACCACAATACCCTCGCTTAACTGCTGGTCCTTTTATTATAAGTCTTATTTGTCTTCGTCTTTACCAAATATTCCAGCATCGATTGTTCATAAGTTACCAAATTTTTCCTTTAACCCCTTAACGACCAACGACGTATGGGGTACGTCCTGCAAAAAAATGCAGTTAATGACCAAGGACGTACCCCGTACATCGTTGGTCTTTGAAAGCAGTGGAAGCGATCCTGATCACTTCCAACTGCTTTCATGTTATAGCAGTGATGCCTCGATATTGAGGCATCCTGCTATAACATTTTTTAGCCGTCCAATGCAGAGAGAGCCACCCTGGGAGGCGGGTGGGTGGCCATCGGTGGGAAGGGGGGCGGGATCGAGTGCGGGTGCGCGCGCGCGTGCACGCGCGTGCACGGGACCGGGTGCGCGCGTGCACGGGAGCGGGTGCGCGCGCGCGGGCGGGTGGGAACCTACACTATGGAACAATGGTGGGAGCACAAGGTGGTACTCGGTGGGAGTGAGGGTGGGCATTTAAAAAATATTTAGCATATCTGGCAGGGGTTGGGGGGTTGGGGGTTGAGGGAGGGCAGCTACACTACAGAAAACAGTATTTTTTTAAAAATAAATAAAAATAACCATATTTGATTTCAAACTGGGCACTGGCAGACAGCTGCCAGTACCCAATATGGCACAATAAGGCAGGGAGAGGGGGGGTTAGAGAGCTGTTTGGGGGGGATCAGGGAGGTTGGGGGCTAAGGGAGGATACTACAGAACAGAATTATTATTTAACCCCCCCCCCAAAAAAAAAAACCCTCTTATTTTAGTACTGGCAGACTTACTGCCAGTACTTAAGATGGCGGGGACAATTGTGGGGTGGGGGAGGGAAGAGAGCTGTTTGGGAGGGATCTGGGGGTGTGATGTGTCATGTGGGAGGTTGATACCTATACTAAAGCTAAAATTAACCCTGCAAGCTCCCTAAAAGCTCCCTAATTAACCCCTTCACTGCTGGGCATTATACACGTATGGTGCGCAGCGGCATTTAGCTGCCTTCTAATTACCAAAAAGCAAAGCCAAAGCCATATATGTCTACTATTTCCCAGAGAAGCTTTTACAACCATTTATGCCATAATTGCACAAGCTGTTTGTAAATAATTTTAGTGAGAAACCTAAAATTGGGAAAATTTTACGTTTTATTTTTATTTGTTCGCATTTGGCGGTGAAATGGTAGCATGAAATATACCAAAATGGGCCTAGATCAATACTTTGGGTTGTCTACTACACTACACTAAAGCTAAAATTAAAACTACAAGCTCCCTACATGCTCCCTAATTAACCCCTTCACTGCTGGGCATAATACACGTGTGGTGCGCAGCGGCATTTAGCGGCCTTCTAAATACCAAAAAGCGATGCCAAAGCCATATATGTCTGCTATTTTTTAACAAAGGGGATCCCAGAGAAACATTTACAACCATGTATGCCATAATTGCACAAGTTGTTTGTAAATAATTTCAATGAGAAACCTAAAGTTTGTGAAAACATTTGTGAAAAAGTGAACATTTTTTTTTATTTGATCGCATTTGGTAGTGAAATGGTGGCATGAAATATACTAAAATGGGCCTAGATCAATACTTTGGGATGTCTTCTAAAAAAATATATATACATGTCAAGGGATATTCAGGGATTCCAGACAGATATCAGTGTCCCAATGTAACTAGCGCTAATTTTGAAAAAAAGTGGTTTGGAAATAGCAAAGTGCTACTTGTATTTATTGCCCTATAACTTGCAAAAAAAGCAAAGAACGTGTAAACATTGGGTATTTCTAAACTCAGGACAAAATTTAGAAACTATTTAGCATGGGTGTTTTTTGGTGGTTGTAGATGTGTAACAGATTTTGGGGGTCAAAGTTAGAAAAACTGCGTTTTTTTCCATTTTTTCCTCATATTTTATAATTTTTTTTATAGTAAATTATAAGATATGATGAAAATAATGGTATCTTTAGAAAGCCCATTTAATGGCGAGAAAAACGGTATATAATATGTGTGGGTACAGTAAATGAGTAAGAGGAAAATTACAGCTAAACACAAACACCGCAGAAATGTAAAAATAGCCTTGGTCCCAAACGGACAGAAAATGGAAAAGTGCTGTGGTCATTAAGGGGTTAACAAAAGCTACATTAAAGTATAAAACCTTCTCTATTCTGATAAATTACTTCTGTTTCATATGGCTGTTCCAAACAAATAATGCTTTAAATTATTTTTTCATATAAATTGGTTCACATGTACATATGTATCAAATCTATCCAACATTACTCAAATGGAAACTGCTTTGTTCTTCTACTGTATTGTTTCTTTTAACAATAGTCTCATTTTTTATTACTGGATTTCCCCAAAGGCTCCAGTTTTGTTGATTTTGTTCTTTTTTCACCTTCCTGACTTTTCTCTAGAAATACAGAAGATGTTTAATAACTTGGTGTTGTTGGTAAATCTGGTAACAGTTCAAACCTGTTCTAATTAGTAAATTTAAATTCACAATATTGGGCCTTATTTATCAACTGGCAGATAGACGAGGTTTGCCATCATGAACCTTGTCTGCCTGGACTCGCTGTGAGTGGGCAGCATTTGCTGCCCACATTTAATATTACAGAAGCCACTGCTTGTGCAATGCAGCCTCCTACTCACGTGCGAGCATGGAATCTGCCACACTTTAGGTAGAGGAGGTTGATAAATGGAGCCCATATTCTCTGATGATTATACCTGTCTATAACCTTGCTCTCTCTCTTTTTCACCTTTCCCTATTTTAATATAATCTGATAGAGGTGTTGTAGTTTTTCTCCTCTCTGAAGAATATATATTTATCTATCAAGTTTCACATTTATGCTTTATCCCCAAGAGACGTCTCTCTTTGATATCTTTTTTTTTTATTATTATTTTCTGGTGTTAACTTAATAAATTGCTAGTGCTTTAAACGCATGCCGGTGTCTCGAGTTTTGTTCTCTGTCTCCATCCAGTTCCACACTTGCTATTTGAACACGTAATTGTGATCCTAAATATATTTTTTAGGACTATTTGTGTGTTTTGGAGTGTGCTGAATCTTTTTATAAGGACTACTAATCCTTAATATCTTTCTTTTGCTTTTTTTTATATTAATTATCATTATAGGGTCTGCATCTCTGTTTACATTTGTATACATATAATTATAATATTTTGGAATTTTTTAAGCAGCTGCCTTATTTATATTTTAACGTAATATCTATACTTCATTGTATACTTTCTACTACTTTTTTTTAATTTTTGTATAATTTCTATTACTCCTATTTTTTTTATGTTAGCTGTAGTAACTTTGCCCTGCAATATACTCAGTACATGCTCAAATGGTGAGCTAACTTTTCCTTTTGCTCACACTCTAACTGCGCTTAAAGTTAACTTTTAACGCAGATGGGTTAGTGTGAGTATTAAAGTTGAAAGCACAAAGTTAATACGAGAGCGAAACCCAATGCGCGCTAATTTCAGTGCTTCGGGTTAATGTGACCGTGTGAACTTCTTGTCCTCATAAAATCCAAATTATTTCCATATTTCTATTTTATTCTATTTACCCCATTCATCATCAGCTTTTTCAGCTTTTCTTTCTGTTTTCACCTAATCTTTATATTATTACTACTTCTATCTATACTTCATTGTATACTTTCTACTACTTTTTTTTATTATTCATTTTTGTATCATTTCTATTACACCTAGATTTTGTTATGTTAGCTCTAGTAACTTTGCCCTGCAGTATACTCAGTGCACACAGGGCTCATAACATTCTTTATATTTTTAATCCTTATTTTTTTTAAAAAGGTTTTAGTCAGGGCCGTCTTTAATATTGACTGGACCCTGGGCAAAAAATGTCTTGGCATGTCTTGGCATGACACTATACATCAGCCACAGCAGCACATGTCACTTCTTTGCTAGGAACAAGTTCCCTCTCACCCTGCACTAGACAATGCTGCATGGGGAGGGGAGTGTGTGCACTCACTTATTCTTCCCACTGACACCTTTCTACAAAGCACTGTTCCCCTAAAAAACTTCAGTTAGTTGATCTTAGGGCCACAGCAGAAAGAGCAGGGCTAAGGGGACCAGCAGACTGGATGCTGTCTGCCCAAGGCTGCATGGATACAGTGAGAGATGTGTCATACAGCCTCAAGACTGAAGAGAGTAGTGTATGCAGCTGCACAGATGCTCAAATCCTCATGTGCCTGCCGCTCCAGCTTTCTGCTGTATGCGCCTACAGTCAGCCCTACCCAGAAACAATCCCCACCACCAGAGCAGTTACCTGGTAACAGTGGTAACCCCAGTAGGACATTTTCTGATGCAGTGGGAATGGCTGGATGCCGAGTTAGGGCTTTGCATTCAGTGCTGCACAGTGCACATCTAAAACAGCACATGGCAATAGCTTGGCATGTCACATGACACCGGCACGGTATGGCAGTTTTTAAAAAAAAAATATATAAGCAGAGTACTTTTGACTGTGACAGTATTAGTACTGAATGTGTGTGTTCCCCATGTCACATCAGCAGTCTGGTATGAACCATAAAAATAAAAAAAACATTTTTTTTTTTTTTTAGGACTCTTGGGCCCCTCAACAGAGACTGGGCCCTGGGCAGCTGCCCCTTTTGCCCTGTGTTAAAGACGGTCCTGGTTTTAGTCTATTTTCAAGTTTGATGTTATCTACATGTTAAGCTCTCTTACTGTTTTTGATAATTACAAGGACAAGAAAGTTAAAATTAAACTTGAATCATGAATCAGGTTAACCATGTGATTTTAAGAGATTTTTTTTAAAAATGTACTTCTATTATCAAATGGACTTGTTCTCCTGGTATCCTTTGTTGAAAAGTATAGATAGGCTCATGAGCAACACTGTACTACTGGGAGCTAGCAAGTGATTGGTGGATTTTCCCAACACTTGCCATTGGCTCACTGGATGTGTTCAGCTAGGTCCCAGTAGTGCATTTTGAATAAAACACTGGGATAAAATTGTCATTTCATTGGGTAAAGAAGAAAATTGTAAATTGTGTATCAAATGTATGAGTATCTATGTGTGTTCGTAATACATACAACATGCATTCATATATACAACATACAACATGCACGCATGCATACTACATACAACATGCACGCATACATACAACATAGACACATACATTAAACATACAACATACACGCATATATACAACATACAACATACACACATACATACAGCATACATGCATACATACATTAAACATACAACATACACACATATATACAACATACACACATACATATAGCATACATACAACATACAACATGCATACATACATTAAACATACAACATACACGCATACAAATACACATGCACATACATATGCACCTTTGAGCCCTTCCCAGGCCTACACCTTGTCATATACCATATCCCCATATTAAATTGCTGTAAAAACATTTATTTTAATAAAAACATACATATTACTTTGTAATATCTACACTATAAACGCGTTTGTAACGCGTCCGTGGCCAGCGTCAGTTGCGCACACAGTGGGGTGTGTGGCCAAGCAGAAGTGGGTGTGGTGGGCCGTGATGTGGGGGTGGCCTGATGGGATGAGGTGTGGTCGGACTGAGGTGCGAGCGGTGCGTGTTCAGCGGCGGGGCGTGGTCGGGCAGAATCGCGGGTAGGACCGCTGCAAAAAAATAAAATGGCCCGTGTACATGGGCTTCACCCCTAGTATATAAATATAAGTGAAATGCTTTATTTTTATTTTGTTTACATGTGTGTTTTGATATACTTTTATTTTAGCCCTAACTCTTTATTTTATGTGTCGAGTTGCACTAACTTTCTCAGCACTATTATGTGTGTAACTCTCCACTTGTAATATGAGTGCTGTATCATTCCACTATAATATGAAGTATTTTGTATTTTAAGAATAACAATATTAATAGAAACTGTAATTATTGATTACTAATTATTATTAAACTATTATTTGATTTATTTTTATTATTATTTGCACAGGTCCAGAAACAAGTTTTGATAAAAACAATTTATGTTTGAACTAGGCTAAATAGAAAGCATTAAATTACTTATTCCTCAACCATGACCATCTTAAATATATAGCATATGACTTTGACAGATTAGCAGCAGCTGACTATAATCTCCTCTGAATCACCAATTGCTGTACTTAAAATGATTCATAGTTTGCAATTTTTTTGCTTCGCTTTATAAAATCTGCTCTAGTTTTGCAAAGCTAGTTTACTGTGTCAGAATAAACTCAATGCTGAGTCACTGATTGACGTGAGAATATAGGACATCTCATAAGGTACTACCTAGTGCTGTATTTAGTTTCTTTGCTGCCCTAGGCACTGGGAAATCAGCTGCCCCCCCAACTCCTATCACCCACAACAATGTCTAGGAGGCCATAGACGCATGGAGAGGCATAAACACTAGACATAATAATTAAAATAATACATCAAATATTGATATAGTATAAGGGTTTTTATAAGGTATTTTGTGTTACAGGTAGAAAACCCTTTATCCAAACTGCTTGGGACCATACAATTTTTGGATTTTGGAATTGTTTGGATTTTGGATTATTTGCATCTTTAAAATGGGACAGTTGGGGGGAGGGGATGGGACCAAGCGTAAACAACAATATCTTATGTCATTTAGACAATATTTAAATGTCATACTACAGCTTATACATGTAACCTAAAGGTAGTTTTATATCATTTTTAATACGTTTGTTACTTACAGGCAGGAAAAAGAAAAGTTTATTTTTTAAAAACATAATAATTAATTAAAAAGTTTGGATTTTAGAATAAGTTTGGATTTTGGAATACCAGATTTTGGAATATGTACCTGTACCTGCATGTGTCTTACATGTTTTTAAACTTTTGTGAATAAAGTTTTGTATATTTGTATACACACTGTTTTGCACCTTTTTGTGTATCTGAAGTACAGAGACCTTGTGTTCGGTCATGTCATAGAACGAGCCCTCAAACTTTGCTGACTCTGCTTCCCTAGTCTCAGGTCTAGTTTCCAAATGGGTGCCATCTTTGTAACTCTTCTAAATTAAACTTCATTTCTTTTATTTTTTTTCAACACTGAATCTAATAACATACCTACTTAACTATTTTAACTATTCAAATGTATATTAGTCAATCTCTGGTAACTTTTTACTTTTTTAAAAATGTTTCTACGTGGAAGATGGATGCATTTTCTCAGTACTGTTAGAAAAACTCATGTGTCTTAAAAATCATGTTTAACCCTTTGAGTGCTAATAACGGCTCTGAGCCGTCACACAGAGTTTCTCACTCTCCTACCTTGAGGGAGATCTGGGGGCTCCTTACTGCTCCTACCCTGGCGATCGTGCCTGTAGAGTGACAGGCATCGCTGGGGCTTCACGTGATGTGCGATGACGTCACACGCAATTACGTGATGACATCAACGCGCAACTTTATTTATACTTAACAATGTTAAGTATAGGAGGAGGGGGGATGCTGCTTAGAAGACTGTATCTCAGGCATCTAAGCAGATACAGACCCCCAAGACCCACTGTTGGAAAGGTAATCGCCTAACCTTCCCAACAGTGTAAGTCTTGGGGGTCTATAAAAAAAAAAAAAAAAAAGTTAAAAAAAAATAATTCAAAAATAAAGAAATCAAAAGAAAATATTAGCACCCAGGTGGGAAATGGCTTAGCAGCCAAAGGGTTAAAAGCCTGTCAACTAAATTGTTTTCCCTACAAGAAAGTGTTTATTGTAAAAAAGAAATAAAAAGGATTGGTTATATGTTCAAATAATTGGCTAAAAATTAATTATATATGCATGAAAGACGCATTTTTCAAAAAATAAATAAACACAAAGCTATTTTTTTCCTTTTAAAGGAGACCTAAACTTCAAGTTGATACATTTTTTTATAATGTAATTTATTAAACAATTGGATAAATGACAGATCAAACATGGTAGAAAAATATAGTGGATTAACATATTTTAGAAAAAAAAACTATTTAGTAACAGTAATGAACAGTGGGTAATAGGAATGTGTCTCTGTATGTGTGTACAAAGAAGGTGGAAAGAGAAAGAAGGAGAGAGAAGGGGAGGAAGATACACAGAGGGGAGATATAGAGGGTGGTTTGTGTGTGTCTCACTCCTTCTCCTGCAGCATGCCAGGGTGGGTGTTTCTGGCTCCATCATCTTCTACAAAAGGTAAGAAAAAAGTCCTCAGATCTCTGCATTCCAGTACCTAACCTAAGGTGAATTTGAAAATATTATTGCTAGTCTACAAAACACTAAATGGTTCAGTTGCAAAAACTAAATCCAACAGTGTTTTAGCTAGAATTGCATTAAATTAATGAAAACAAACTTGCCTTACCTTTACTAAGAAGGCTTCTCTGGTTTGGCCCAGACTTCTTTCTCAATTTCCATGTGATGACCTGTGACTGGATTCAAGGGTGTGATGATACACACACTGTTCTCAAACAAGTAGCAAAGGATGTATTTTTCATGGGCTGGCCAGAAAAGCCTGTTGACCCCAATCGTTTGCATACAACGGATCTCAACATTTGTTTCACTTGTATCCCTGATGACATCAGGGTACAGATCACCGGACAGATAGCTCAGCATGCTAAGGCACTGTGGCTGAGCTCTGTAGCAACCCAAGGGTTGCAGGTTCGATCCCCGGCGAGGTCCACTCAACCTTTCATCCTTCCGAGGTCGATAAAATGAGCAGCGCCTTGAGACCCTTACGGGTGATTAGCAGTGCTCTACAAGTACCCAATACAATACAATACTTCAGCACACACCATGTGCTTACAACTTAAGGATTTTGTCACTGAACCTCTGTGGTTGTGGTAGCTGTGAGAGCCGCCTGTTGATTACTGAACCTGAAATGCTTTACATTAAAGTACTCACAGTTCAGATTTTGTGTCATCCTGCACAAGCAGCTGACGTCCTCTATGTCAGTTCTCCATGGGCTAGGACCGCTGCCTGATGGATCCACATAATGGACAGAATTGGTGGCACCTCACTGGGCATCTCTTAAACTGCTTTAGCAATTGCTTTCTCGCTGCCAAGAAAACAACTTGATTGTTGTGTCTGTCTTTTGCAACACAGCAAACAGCTCTGCGGCATCAGGAATGTCTGTCCCTTTGCTGACTAGACTCTCAGCTCTTCTCTACATGGCCATTGCCACTCTATCGAGGGCACCATTCTCATGGCTTGCCTCAAAGAAGTTCCACAGCCCAGTAGTGAATATTCGTTGCTGGGGGCTTTGTTGAAGGGCGACGAGGTGTTGAAGAGCTTCTTTCATGTCCTTGATCCTGTAGTAAGTCTCCCTCTACTTCCTGTGACGTCTGCGCTTTTCTCTCTCACTGAAATTACTGATTTTTTTCTTCCTGCCTGGCTCTAGGTCCTTCCTTTATTTCTCATGTTCCTTCTTTAAATATTTCTCTCTCCTCTCTGGGTTTGCATCCCGTCAGGTTCTATAACGTTGCTGCTTTTCTGCAGCACTCAGTGGTGGATTGGCTCCCTGTAAGTATGGTATTTATATTTTAAAACTGATCTTAAATGTCTACAACTTCAGTAATTTCAAAAGTAAAACTTAAAAATCAAGTGAATAGTATTACATCAACAAATATTCACACTAATAAATCGATACACCTGAGGATACTACTCACTCCTGTTACTGTTACTCACTCCTGTTACTTATTATGGGCCAGATTACGAGTGGAGCGCAAAATATTGCTTACACAAGCACAGTATTTGTGTTCCACTCAGTGATACCAGCGCACACAAATGTGCGCTGGTATTACAAGTTGAGCGCAATTGCATGGAAGCTTTGTGCTTTTCAGTGTCCTTTTTTTCTAACACCCGCACACTTTAACCTCTAAAAACTGGTTTGTGCAGTTTTTAAAAAAACCACAAAATATTACTTTTTTTTTCTTTCAAAAAGGCACTACAAACTTTATTTTGGGGGCAATTGGGGGGCATTTTAAATATGAACCAGAGGTCTGGTTAACAAATAACATCTAAGAAATAATTTAGGTAATAGGACAGCACGTTGAGATTTACCTTCTCAATCATAGTTACAATATCATAAAAAATACAGAGAAGAAAACGAGAGCACTTACGTTTGCTCTTCCTATTGCCTTCAGAAGATCCAGATGTTGCAACTTCCTGTTGAAAATACGTCTTGTGGAATGTTCCACATTTTTCAGAGGGGGGAATATGTTAGGGTAACAGGACTGAGTGAAAACACAAAATGTGTATTTTTTTTAAAAAATATGGATTTCTTATGTAAAAAAATATTTTAAGCATAGATGGGATGTGGATTTCTGAAGGATTTTTATAATTATATTACATGGCAAGGTGTAGTGTTTGAGAGCGAAGACAGGTAAAGTTATTTTTTCATTGTTCTAGGTAGTTTTTTTTAATGTTTTCAATAATATATTTTACATTTGCAGTTAGATTAATATGCAGGACACTTTGCTTAATAATAAAAAGCATTTCTTTCATGTAATTAGCAAGAGTCCATGAGCTAGTGACGTATGGGATATACATTCCTACCAGGAGGGGCAAAGTTTCCCAAACCTTAAAATGCCTATAAATACACCCCTCACCACACCCACAATTCAGTTTTACAAACTTTGCCTCCGATGGAGGTGGTGAAGTAAGTTTGTGATAGATTCTACGTTGATATGCGCTCCGCAGCAAGTTGGAGCCCGGTTTTCCTCTCAGCGTGCAGTGAATGTCAGAGGGATGTGAGGAGAGTATTGCCTATTTGAATGCAGTGATCTCCTTCTACGGGGTCTATTTCATAGGTTCTCTGTTATCGGTCGTAGAGATTCATCTCTTACCTCCCTTTTCAGATCGACGATATACTCTTATATATACCATTACCTCTGCTGATTCTCGTTTCAGTACTGGTTTGGCTTTCTACAAACATGTAGATGAGTGTCCTGGGGTAAGTAAATCTTATTTTCTGTGACACTCTAAGCTATGGTTGGGCACTTTGTTTATAAAGTTCTAAATATATGTATTCAAACATTTATTTGCCTTGACTCAGAATGTTCAACTTTCCTTATTTTTCAGACAGTCAGTTTCATATTTGGGATAATGCATTTGAATTAATCATTTTTTCTTACCTCAAAAATTTGACTCTTTTTTCCCTGTGGGCTGTTAGGCTCGCGGGGGCTGAAAATGCTTCATTTTATTGCGTCATTCTTGGCGCGGACTTTTTGGCGCAAAAATTCTTTTCCGTTTCCGGCGTCATAAGTGTCGCCGGAAGTTGCGTCATTTTTTTGACGTTATTTTGCGCCAAAAATGTCGGCGTTCCGGATGTGGCGTCATTTTTGGCGCCAAAAGCATTTCGGCGCCAAATAATGTGGGCGTCTTGTTTGGCGCTAAAAAAAAAAAATATGTGCGTCGCTTTTGTCTCCACATTATTTAAGTCTCATATTTATTGCTTCTGGTTGCTAGAAGCTTGTTCACTGGCATTTTTTTCCCATTCCTGAAACTGTCATTTAAGGATTTTGATCAATTTGCTTTATATGTTGTTTTTTCTATTACATATTGCAAGATGTTCCACGTTGCAACTGAGTCAGAAGTTACTTCAGGAAAATCACTGCCCGGGGCTGGAGCTACCAAGCTAAGTGTATCTGCTTTAAATTTTTGGTATCTGTTTCTCCAGCTGTTGTTTGTATTGCATGTCATGACAAACTTATTAATGCAGATAAAATTTCCTTTAGTACTGTTATATTACCTGTTGCTGTTCCGTCAACATTTAATTTTCAGAGTGTTCCTGATAAACATAAGAGATTTTATTTTTTAAATCCATTTAGAAGGCTATGTCTGTTATTTCTCCTTCTAGTTTACATAAAAGTCTTTTAAAAACTTCTCTTTTTTTCAGATGAATTTTTAAATGAACATCATCGTTCTGATACTGATAATGGTTCTTCTGGTTCAGAAGTTTCTGTCTCAGAGGTTGATGCTGTTAAATCTTTGTATTTGTTCAAGATGGAATTTATTCGTTCTTTATTTAAAGAAGTATTAATTGCTTTAGATATAGAGGATTCTGGTCCTCTTGATACTAATTCTAAACGTTTAAATAGGGTTTTTAAATCTCCTGTATTTATTCCAGAAGTGTTTAATCTCCCTGATGCTTTTTCTGAAGTAATTTCCAGGGAATGGAATAATTTGGGTAATTCTTTTACTCCTTCTAAACGTTTAAGCAATTATATTCTGTGCTATCTGACAGATTAGAGTTTTTTGGGACAAAATCCCTAAGCTTTGGGGCTGTCTCTATTCCTGCTAAAATGTACTACTATTCTTACGGCAGATAGTACTAAATTTAAGGATCCTTTAGATAAGGAAATTGAATCCTTTCTAAGAAAAGTTTACTTATGTTTAGGTAATCTTCTTAGACCTGCTATATTTTTACCGGATGTTGCTGCAGCTTCATCTTTTTGGTTAGAAGTTTTAGCGCAACAAGTAACAGATCATAATTTTATAGCATTATTTTTATTCTATAACATGCTAATAATTTTATTGGTGATACCATCTTTTGATATCATTTGAGTTGATGTCAGGTATATGTCTCTAGCTATTTTAGCTAGAAAAGCTTTATGGATTTAACTTGGAATGCTGATATGTCTTCTAAGTTAACTTTGTTTTTCCCTTTCTTTCCAGGGTAATAATCATTTTTTCGTTCTTTTTCTCATAATAAAGAACAAAAGCCTGATCCTTCATCCTCAGGAGCGGTATCAGTTTGGAAACTATTTCCAGTTTGGAATATATCCAAGCCTTATAGAAACCTATAGTCAGCTCCTAAGTACCCATGAAGGTGCGGCCCTTTTTCCAGTTCAGCTGGTATGGGGCAGATTACGTTTTCTTCAAAGGAGTTTGGATCAATTCCGTTCTCAATCTCTGGTTTTAGAACATTGTTTCAGAAAGGTACAGAATTGGCTTCAGTTAAGGCCTCCTGCTAAGAGATTTTTTTTTCTTTCCCGTGTCCCAGTTAACACAGCAAGGCTCAGCATTTCTGAAATGTGTTTCAGATCTAGAGTTGGCTGGAGTAATTATGCCAGTTCCAGTTCTGGAACAGGGGCTAGGGTTTTATTTTATCTCTTCATTGTACCAAAGAAGGTCAATTCCTTCAGACCAGTTCCGGATCTATCAATATTGAATCGTTATGTATACCAACATTCAAGATGGTTACTGTAGGACTATTCTGCCTTTTGTTTAGCAAGGGCATTTTATGTCTACAATAGATTTGCAGGATGTGTATCTGCATATTCCGATTCATTCAGATCACTTTTAGTGTCTGAGATTCTCTTTTTAGACAAGCATTACCAGTTTTGTGGCTCTACCGTTTGGCCTAGCCTCAGTTCCAAGAATTTTTTTCTCGGTGCCCTTCTTTCTGTATTCAGAGAACAGGGTTTTGGTATTTCCTTATTTGGACGATTATCTTGGTATTTGCTCAGTCTTCTCATTCGAAGAATCTCATGCGATTCGACTTGTGTTGTTTCTTCAAGATCATGGTTGGAGGATCAATTTTACCAAAAAGTTAATTGATTCCTCAGTCAAGGGTAACCTTTCTGGGTTTCCAGATAGATTCAGTGTCCATGACTCTGTCTTTAACAGACAAGAGACGTCTAAAATTGTTTTCAGCTTGTCGAAACCTTCAGTCACAATCATTCCCTTCGGTAACCTTATGCATGGAAATTCTAGGTCTTATGACTGCTGCATTGGACGCAATCCCCTTTGCTCGTTTTTCACATGCGACCTCTTCAGATCTGTATGCTGAATCAATGGTGCAAGGATTACACAAAGATATCTCAATTTATATCTTTAAAACCGATTGTTCGACACTCTCTAACGTGGTGGATAGATCACCATCGTTTAATTCAGGGGGCTTCTTTTGTGCTTCCGACCTGGACTGTAATTTCAACAGATACAAGTCTCACAGGTTGGGGAGCTGTGTGGGGATCTCTGTCGGCACAAGGAGTTTGGGAATCTCAGGAGGTGAGATTACCGATAAATATTTTGGAACTCCGTGCAATTTTCAGAGCTCTTCAGTTTTGGCCTCTTCTGTAGAGAGAATCGTTCATTTGTTTTCAGACAGACAATGTCACAACTGTGGCATACATCAATCATCAAGGAGCTACTCACAGTCCTCTGGCTATGAAAGAAGTATCTCGAATTTTTTTGGTTTGGGCGGACTCCAGCTCCTGTCTAATCTCTGCGGTTCATATCCCAGGTGTAGACAATTGGGAAGCGGATTATCTCAGTCTCCAAACGTTGCATCCGGGCGAATGGTCTCTTCACCCAGAGGTATTTCTTCAGGTTGTTCAAATGTGGGAACTTCCAGAAATAGATCTGATGGCGTCTCATCTAAACAAGAAACTTCCCAGATATCTGTCCAGATCCCGGGATCCTTAGGCGGAGGCAGTGGATGCATTATCACTTCCTTGGAAGTATCATCCTGCCTATATCTTTCCGCCTCTAGTTCTTCTTCCAAGAGTAATCTCCAAGATTCTGAAGGAATGCTCGTTTGTTCTGCTGGTAGCTCCGGCATGGCCTTACAGGTTTGGTATGCGGATCTTGTCCGGATGGCCTCTTGCCAACCGTGGACTCTTCCGTTAGACCAGACCTTCTGTCACAAGGTCCTTTTTTCCTTCAGGATCTGAAATCCTTAAATTTAAAGGTATGGCGATTGAACGCTTGATTCTTGGTCAAAGAGGTTTCTCTGACTCTGTGATTAATACTATGTTACAGGCTCGTAAATCTGTATCTAGAGAGATATATTATAGAGTCTGGAAGACTTATATTTTTTGGTGTCTTTCTCATCATTTTTCTTGGCATTCTTTTAGAATACCGAGAATTTTACAGTTTCTTCAGGATGGTTTAGATAAGGGTTTGTCTGCAAGTTTCTTGAAAGGACAAATCTCTGCTCTTTCTGTTCTTTTTCACAGAAAGATTGCTAATCTTCCTGATATTCATTGTTTTGTACAAGCTTTGGTTCGTATAAAACCTGTCATTAAGTCAATTTCTCCTCCTTGGAGTTTGAATTTGGTTCTGGGGGCTCTTCAAGCTCCTCCTTTTGAACCCATGCATTCATTGGACATTAAATTACTTTCTTGGTAAGTTTTGTTCCTTTTGGCGATCTCTTCTGCCAGAAGAGTCTCTGAATTATCTGCTCTTTCTTATGAGTCTCCTTTTCTGATTTTTCATCAGGATAAGGCGGTGTTGCGAACTTCTTTTCAATTTTTACCTAAGGTTGTGAATTCCAACAACATTAGTAGAGAAATTGTGGTTCCTTCATTATGTCCTAATCCTAAGAATTCTAAGGAGAAATCGTTGCATTCTTTGGATGTTGTTAGAGCTTTGAAATATTATGTTGAAGCTACTAAATCTTTCCGAAAGACTTCTAGTCTATTTGTTATCTTTTCCAGTTCTAGAAAAGGCCAGAAAGCTTCTGCCATTTCTTTGGCATCTTGGTTGAAATCTTTAATTCATCATGCCTATGTTGAGTCGGGTAAAATTCCGCCTCAAAGGATTACAGCTCATTCTTCTAGGTCAGTTTCTACTTCCTGGGCGTTTAGGAATGAAGCTTCGGTTGATCAGATTTGCAAAGCAGCAACCTGGTCCTCTTTGCATACTTTTACTAAATTCTACCATTTTGATGTGTTTTCTTCTTCTGAAGCAGTTTTTGGTAGAAAAGTACTTCAGGCAGCGGTTTCAGTTTGAATCTTCTGCTAATATTTTCATTAAACTTTATTTTGGGTGTGGATTATTTTCAGCAGGAATTGGCTGTCTTTATTTTATCCCTCCCTCTCTAGTGACTCTTGCGTGGAAAGATCCACATCTTGGGTAGTCATTATCCCATACGTCACTAGCTCATGGACTCTTGCTAATTACATGAAAGAAAACATAATTTATGTAAGAACTTACCTGATAAATTCATTTCTTTCATATTAGCAAGAGTCCATGAGGCCCACCCTTTTTGTGGTGGTTATGATTTTTTTGTATAAAGCACAATTATTCCAATTCCTTATTTTATATGCTTTCGCACTTTTTTATCACCCCACTTCTTGGCTATTCGTTAAACTGAATTGTGGGTGTGGTGAGGGGTGTATTTATAGGCATTTTAAGGTTTGGGAAACTTTGCCCCTCCTGGTAGGAATGTATATCCCATACGTCACTAGCTCATGGACTCTTGCTAATATGAAAGAAATGAATTTATCAGGTAAGTTCTTACATAAATTATGTTTTTAGAATTATTTTTCCATGCATATTTATATATATATAGGGCCAGATTACAAATGTCTTTATGTACGCGTTGGGTAGCGCTCGTCTTAAAAGTAAAAAGTTTTCTCTCGCGTGCTAACTCGATGCGCACAAAAAAAAACGAAGTTAGAATATTGCGACCAATTTAAACTATTACCAATAAAAGTCAATAGAGCAAAAAAGTGGGAAAAAAACTACCTTACTTGCGCACAAACATGATTGCATATATTTTCAAGAACCTAACATCAAAATATTGTAATATCCACAGGCGATACAGCAGAGAGTAGAACCAGTGCACGTGAAGACCAGGGGTACTGCCTTTTCCCCCAAGAAATGATAAAACACGTAGATGGTCCACAGCACTATTATAAAAGTATTTACTTTATTGGTAACAGCATAAAAACGAATGTGACGTTTCGAGGTCTCCCAAAACGTAACTTATTAGTTTTTATGCTGTTACCAATAAAGTAAATGCTTTTATAATAGTGCTGTGGATCATCTATGTGTTTTAACATCAAAACACATAGATGATCTATCAAAACATTGCAGAATTGCAGTTCTATTTATTCCCAAATACATATTTCTACATATATCTTATGGTATTTTGGTGCAATATATACTTATACATATATATATATATATATATATATATATATAGATATATATATATATATTTAGGTATTGATATATACTTTCAGTAAATATACACTCACTGGCCACTTAATTATGTACACCTTGCTAGTACCGGGTTGGACCCCCCTTTGCCTTTAGAACTGCCTTAATTCTTCATCGCATACATTCAAAAAGGTGTTGGAAACATTCCTCAGAGAGTTTGGTCCATATTGACATGATAGCATCACGCAGTTGCTGCAGATTTGACGGCTGCACATCCATGATGCAAATCTCCCGTTCCAACACATCCCAAAGGTGCTCTATTGGATTGAGATCTGGTGACTGTTGAGGCCATTGGAGTATAGTGAACTCATTGTCATGTTCAAGAAACCAGTTTGAGATGATTTGATCTCTATATGGTGCATTATCTGGCTGGAAGAAGATGGGTACGCTGTAGTCATAAAAGGATGGACATGGTCAGCAACAATACTCAGGTAGGCCGTGGCATTTAAACGATGCTCAATTGGTACTAAGGGGCCCAAAGTGTGCTAAGAAAATATCCACCACACCATTACACCACCACCAGCCTGAACCATTGATACAAGGCAGGATGGATCCATCCTTTCATGTTGTTATCTGACACTACCATCTGAATGTCACAGCTATATATATATATATATATATATATATATATATATATAAACTTAGAACATATTCTGCTATGATCCTTGAAAATGTTGCCTGAGAGCGAGGAAATGTAAGTTGGAGAAGATAATTATTCATAGAGCGGCATCAACAGATGAGTGAGACATTGCCCGGTTACAAATAGAGCGGTGTAGTGGCTAAAGATAAACTGAGGTTACTTGGAAAAGAATGGTGCCTCTGAAGTTTACATGTTTAATACACTCTGCCGGTGTGCATTCCCTTAATTAAAATCTGTAAGATTTGTATCTCACAAAAGTGAGTACACCCCTCACATTTTTGTAATTTTTTTATTATATCTTTTCATGAGACAACACTGAAGAAATGACGCTTGCTACAATGTAAAGTAGTGAGTGTACAGCCTGTATAACAGAGTACATGTGTTATGTGGTAGTAGACCTAGCGCTAGTGGTAACACCTATGGCTCTCTTCAATGGGTCTCCTAGTGGACCTAGTAAATATCGATCTAGAATATAAGTGAGCGCCTAAATCAAAGGCTAAGGTGACGTAGTGAAAATACAGATAGTGGTATTTATTCGGATAGCATTAAATCCAGATATAAAATAAACTTAAAATGACAATAAAATCATGGATCCATGAATTAACAAACAAACAAAATTAGATAGCACATTAGTATAAACAGCACATGTTAAATGACCATATATGTTAAATATAAAAATGATGATGGTGTGTTCTCTTGGGGTACGGCCCTTAATTGTATACCGTCTAAGGTGCTTATAATATGAGATCTCACTTGTGATGATGGTGAGCAGAAATTATGTGTCCCAGATAGAATGTCCAACGTGTCTTTATAAGCAAAAATGTCTAAATGAATTAATTGTAAAAATCCAGTGCTGGATGTGTAGATGTCCAAAATCCAATGGAGATGAAGAATCAAATGGTGAAATAAAGATGGTGAAAATAATGGGAAAATTAGATGTGAAAAAATGAATACTTTGTGAAAAAAATTGAAAAATACGAAAAAATATGAATCAATGAAAAAATAAAAGTGAAAAATATAAAAATATGAAAAAGTATGAAAAAAATATGAAAAATGTGAAGTATGTAAAAATAGTCCTATATGAAAAAAATTCCAATGTGAAAAAATGAATACTTTGTGAAAAAAATTGAAAAATACGAAAAAATATGAATCAATGAAAAAATAAAAGTGAAAAATATAAAAATATGAAAATGTATGAAAAAAATATGAAAAATGTGAAGTATGTAAAAATAGTCCTATATGAAAAAAATTCCAATGTGATTTATATATTATAATGAGTGTCCAAAATGTAATAGTGGACCAATGGTCCTCCTGTGTATCCTATTAGTGAAGTCCCATCTGGTGGTGAAAAGATCCTAAATATTCCTGTGGGAAACAGAAAAAAGCAATAGTGCAAAACAGCTTAAACACCTAGTTAAGGTATTAAAAAGGAGCTTACCAGTTAAATGTCAACATGTTTCGGCCTGTTAATAGGCCTTTATCAATGGTCATTTAACATGTGCTGTTTATACTAATGTGCTATTTAATTTAATTTGTTTGTTAATTCATGGATCCATGATTTTATTATTTTTATTGTTATTTTAAGTTTATTTTATATCTGGATTTAATGCTATCCGAATAAACACCTTAACAGTGTAAATTTGCTGTCCCCTCAAAAATACTCCAAACACAGCCATTAATATCTAAACCGTTGGCAACAAAAGTAAGTACACCCCTATGTGAAAATGTCCAAATTGGGCCCAATTAGCCATTTTCCCTCCCCAGTGTCATGTGACTCGTTAGTGTTACAAGGTCTTAGGAGTGAATGAGGAGCAGGTGTGTTAAATTTGGTGTTATCGCTCTCACACTCTCTCATACTGGTCACTGGAAGTTCAACATGGTACCTTATGGCAAAAAACTCTCTGAGGATTTGAAAAAAAGAATTGTTGCTCTACATAAAGATGGCCTAGGCTATAAGAAGATTGCCAAGACCCTGAAACTGAGGTGCAGCACACTGGACAAGACCATACAGCAGTTTCACAGTACAGGTTCCACTCAGAACAGGCCTTGCCATGGTCGACCAAAGAAGTTGAGTGCACGGAATCAGCATCATATCCAGAGGTTGTCTTTGGGAAATAGATGCATGAGTGCTGCCAGCATTGCTGCAGAGTTTGAAGGGGTGGGGAGGGGGGGTCAGTCTGTCAGTGCTCAGTCCATACCAGTGATGTGCAGTGAGGTCAGAGGCTGGTGAGACACTGGCTAGGATACATAATATACCTATGTATAAAATATCTACCTAATCCAGTGTCCATATACCTACCAATACAGATATGGTTCTATAAAAACATGGGAGAAAAAAGGTCAAAAGTATACTCTTGCTCATCTGGAGTGGTTTAGGAGTACCGGTTTGATTATGTGTTTAACCTCACTGCAGGGTTTAATAGAAAATCTTGCTATTTTATGTGATGGTATTCATGTAGTCAGCCAGCAAGACCATGAAATACTTGGTAATAATATACCAAGTATTTCACGGTCTTGCTGGCTGACTAGATGAACACAACGACGCGGATCCATCATCTTCTGATCCAATCAGCCAATCAGATTGAGCTCGCATTCTATTGGCTGATCGGAAAAGCCAATAGAATGCGAGCTCAATCTGATTGGCTGATTGGATCAGCCAATCGGATTGAACTTGATTCTGATTGGCTGATTCCATCAGCCAATCAGAAAATTCCTACCTTAATTCCGATTGGCTGATAGAATCCTATCAGCCAATCGGAATTCGAGGGACGCCATCTTGGATGACGTCCCTTAAAGGAACCGTCATTCGTCGGGAGACAACGGAAGAAGAGGATGGATCCGCGTCGCCTGCTTCAAGATGGACCCGCTCCGCACCGGATGGAAGAAGATTGAAGATGCCGCTTGGAGAAGGTGTTTGCCGGTCCGGATGTCCTCTTCTTGACGGATAGGAGGAAGACTTTGGAGCCTCTTCTGGACCTCTTCAGCACCAGATGATAGATCGCCAACCCCCGCTTGGGTTGGATGAAGATGTTGGAGCCAGGACGGATCGGTGAACCTGGTATGGTGAAGACAAGGTAGGAAGATCTTCAGGGGCTTAGTGTTAGGTTTATTTAAGGGGGGTTTGGGTTAGATTAGGGGTATGTGGGTGGTGGGTTGTAATGTTGGGGGGGGGGGTATTGTATGTTTTTTTTTACAGGCAAAAGAGCTGAAATCCTTGGGGCATGCCCCGCAAAGGGCCCTGTTCAGGGCTGGTAAGGTAAAAGAGCTTGTAACTTTTTTAATTTAGAATAGGGTAGGGAATTTTTTATTTTGGGGGTCTTTGTTATTTTATTAGGGGGCTTAGAGTAGGTGTAATTAGTTTAAAATTGTTGTAATATTTTTCTTATGTTTGTAAATATTTTATTATTTTTTGTAACTTAGTTCTTTTTTATTTTTTGTACTTTAGCTAGTTTATTTAATTGTATTTATTTGTAGCAATTGTGTTTAATTAATTTATTGATAGTGTAGTGTTAGGTTAATTGTAGGTAATTGTAGGTAGTTTATTTAATTAATTTATTGATAGGGTAGTGTTAGGTTTAATTATATCTTAGGTTAGGATTTATTTTACAGGTAAATTTGTTATTATTTTAACTAGGTAACTATTTAATAGCTATTGTACCTGGTTAAAATAATTACAAAGTTGCCTGTAAAATAAATATTAATCCTAAAATAGCTCTAATATAATTATAATTTATATTGTAGCTATATTAGGATGTATTTTACAGGTAAGTATTTAGCTTTAAATAGGAATAAGTTATTTAATAAGAGTTAATTTATTTCGTTAGATGTAAATTATATTTAAGTTAGGGGGGTGTTAGTGTTAGGGTTAGACTTAGCTTTAGGGGTTAATCAATTTATTAGAATAGCGGTGAGCTCCGGTCGTCAGATTAGGGGTTAATAATTGAAGTTAGGTGTCGGCGATGTTAGGGAGGGCAGATTAGGGGTTAATACTATTTATGATAGGGTTAGTGAGGCGGGTTAGGGGTTAATAACTTTATTATAGTAGCGCTCAGGTCCGCTCGGCAGATTAGGGGTTAATAAGTGTAGGCAGGTGTCGGCGACGTTGAGGGGGGCAGATTAGGGGTTAATAAATATAATATAGGGGTCGGCGGTGTTAGGGGTAGCAGATTAGGGGTACATAGGGATAACGTAGGTGGCGGCGCTTTGCGGTCGGAAGATTAGGGGTTAATTATTTTAAGTAGCTGGCGGCGACGTTGTGGGGGGCAGGTTAGGGGTTAATAAATGTAATACAGGGGTCGGCGGGGTTAGGGGCAGCAGATTAGGGGTACATAAGTATAACGTAGGTGGCGGTCGGCAGATTAGGGGTTAAAAATTTAAATCGAGTGGCGGCGATGTGGGGGGAGCTCGGTTTAGGGGTACATAGGTAGTTTATGGGTGTTAGTGTACTTTAGGGTACAGTAGTTAAGAGCTTTATGAACCGGCGTTAGCCAGAAAGCTCTTAACTCCTGCTATTTTCAGGCGGCTGGAGTTTTGTCGTTAGAGCTCTAACGCTCACTTCAGAAACGACTCTAAATACCGGCGTTAGGAAGATCCCATTGAAAAGATAGGATACGCAATTGACGTAAGGGGATCTGCGGTATGGAAAAGTCGCGGCTGAAAAGTGAGCGTTAGACCCTTTAATCACTGACTCCAAATACCAGCGGGCGGCCAAAACCAGCGTTAGGAGCCTCTAACGCTGGTTTTGACGGCTACCGCCGAACTCCAAATCTAGGCCATAGAGTGTATCACTTTTAAATACATTTAAAAACATCAGTGGTAACTGATCGAGTAGTGGTCAAGTTGTCTGCCTAAGAATTTAACATCTAGAGTTCAATTTCCATAATAGCAAATTATATTCTGTGCACTGTTTGTTTGATCACATTTTGTATTATATTTGGGATGTGGTGGAATGTCCAACATTTACAGTAAATACACAGTAAAACACTTTATTAAAATGAATATTGCATAAATATGCTTTGACATGTTTTCATCTATTTGACTGCAAAGGGCTCTTTATATGTATTCATATGTTTACAGTATATGTGTATATATGTCTGCAAATACATAAATAATAAATCTGTACACACACACACACACACACATATATATATATATATATATACTGTATATATATATTTATATATATATATATATATATATATAAACAACACAAAATCCTTAGGAGGAAAGACTGGGACCCAGGGCACGAAGCTTGGTGCAAAAGATTTTAATCGGCAGCGTTTCTCATTACAAGGTGAGTAACCAGGAAAAACACCTGACGCGTTTCGCGCATTCGCACATGCGCTTCAACAGAGGTTAGGGACTCAGAGCAATGGCTAAGACTTTAAGCTGACCAGCAGCCAATCGGCATGTAAGAAACAACTTTAATGAGTGATCAACTAGTTGAATGCACCTGAGTGTGCTGCTGGTCTGCAAAACGGCACTGACATATCAATCTCAAAAATAACACAAATAACTGGAATAACAATGACAGTTGTTCAAAAATGTATATGTACAATAAATCAAAAAGTCAATAAACAAATCAACCTTAATAAGGCAGAAAGAATATGTTTGCGATTTGTTATACCTCTATGTATATTTTAAAGAGGTAATTTATAAAGACATGATTAATCATTAATTAGAGATGTCAAGAGGCAAAAGGTTTAAGTGACCAAAAAATCGGCTAATACAGGCACAAGACATCTCAAATAAGGCAACATAATAAATGTACACAAAAAAGTAAATAAATAAAAAAGATTAAAAAGAATAAAAAATGAAAACCATATATTTACTAAAAAATAATAATAAATAATAATCTTAAAAGTATTACATGAACAACAAATGAATCTTACAAATATAAAGATGCTCAGACATAATAAAAGGAGAAAAAATACAGCAGGTTAATAAACAAATGTAAATAGGAATAGGAACATTCTCAGTACAAAGAAAACTCTAAATAGGTATGCCTGTTATACTAGTTTAAGCTAAACAGATCAAATAGAGGGTGGGACTATTCTATGAACAGATCTACATCCATTCTTTTATTAATGCCTTCTGGAGTTCTAGTGTGTAACTTGACTATCCAAAATATTTATTTTCTGCGGAGGCTCTTTTCTCTATCACCCCCCCCAGGATGTTTTTTAATGATGTCTATACTAATACAAGAGAAATATTTAGACCCTAAGCCATGCAATCTAAAATGTTTCGCTACAAGGGTTTTAGGTTCTTTTTCCTCCAGAGAACGTAATTGTTCACAAATTCTGTCCTTAAGTGGGCGAGCCGTGATTCCTACATATTTTTGAGAACAATAGAGGCAATTTACCAAATAAATGACAAATTGTGAGGTACAATCAATTCTATCCCTAATGTGAAACAGCTGTTTTGTAACATGAGAGGAAAAAGTATCAGCAACAGTGATACAGGTACATGCTTTACAAGGGACATGGCCACATTTAAAGCAGCCTGTTTTTGGACTGAGCCAGTTGGAATTCCCAATGTTGATGGTAGATTTTCCTACCAAATTCTTCTTGGTTATATCAGCAATAGTGGGAGCCTTCCTAGCTATACACTTTACCCCCTTAGTTAAAATTTCCGATAGGGAGTCATCACCCTTCAAAATGGTCAAGTTCTTTTTAACTATATTGCATACTTGTTGGTATTTTGTACTGTATTCCGTAATGAATAATATATTCTGATCCATGGTATCTTTTTGTCCACCAATAGATGAATATACTTTGTTCTTACTTGGTATAAACAGCTCCTTCCTATCAATTTGAGCAATCTGAGTTTCTAATTTCTTGAGTGATGCTCTATGATATCCCCTCTCAGTTAGTCTGGAGGTCAGTTCTTGGCTTGTATATGATATTTGCCAATTTCAGAACAATTCCTACGTAATCGTAGGTATTGAGCTTTGGGTATGCCTCTCTTCAGATGGGGTACATGGCAAGAGTCAGTACGCAAAATAGTATTGCGTGCCAGCGGCTTGCGAAAAGTGGAGGTACTAATTTTATTCGATCTAGTTTCAATCAGTAGATCCAAAAAGTGAATACTAGTGGGGTTCGACTCAGCAGTGAAGGCCAGATTATAATCATTGTCATTCATGAACTCCACAAATGAGTCAACCACATGGCCATTTTGTCTGTCCCAGATAACAACAATGTCATCAATGAAGCGCCCATATAAGATGACATTATCAGTATACAGGAAATTATCTGCAAAGAAGCGGTTCAGCTCAAGCCAGCCCATGTAGATGTTCGCATAGGCGGGGGCAATTTAGGCCCCCATTGCCGTACCGCATCTCTGCAGATAATAGTCACCCTGAAACATGAAAAAGTTGTGTTGTAACAAAAATTCTGTTACCTGAACTATAAAAGAGATACAATTATCACTTTAATTAGAGTGTCTATGTAGCATTTGGTCAATCGCTTGGAGCCCTAGAGTATGAGGTATATTAGAATATAAAGATGTCACATCTATAGTGGCTTAAATGTATGTATCTCGCCATGCTATGTCTTGAAGTTGTAAAATTAAATGGGCGCTGTCTCTGATATAGCCAGGCAAGGCTAACATAATAGGTTGTAAAATGTGATCTAGCCAGCATCCCAGTCTCTCGCAAAGTGACCCATTACTGGCCACTATGGGCCGGCCCGGGGGCTTGTCCAAACGGTTATGTATCTTCGGTACTATGTGGAAGTATGGGGTGCTAGGTTCTTCAACAAGAAGATATGTGGCCAGATCTTTATCCATAAAGTTATATTCAACTGCATGATCCAGAAGGTGGGAAAGTTTGTTTTTAAAGGAGTGAGAGGGATTAAATGTCAATTTAGTATATAGAACACTATCACTTAATTGTGAATTAATTTCTGAAACATAATCTTTCTTATTTAACACCACTACCGCACCCCCTTTATCGGCCTGGGTGATCATTATTTCCTCATTCTTCTGTAATTTAGTTAATGCTTGTCTTTGTTTTCTAGTAATATTATCATGTGGTGTCTTTAGAAAATTGTTCTCTGCTGACCTATAAAGGTCAGTCAGTTCTTTCTCAACCACTCTCTGATATAAATCCAACAATTGGTGTCTAGAGTGAACTGGATAAAAATGTGAAGTGTTTTTGAAACGAAACGTGGTGCATGTGTCGTTGAGTAAGTCCATGTGTCTAGTGGTTTCTTGTTGTAAAGTAATTAAGTGTGTGAGGTGTGTTAAGTCAGTATACTTCAGACCTACTGACTGATTTGAGATAGCAGTGGGTGCCTCATCAACTAATTGTGTATCCTGTTGGTGTAAAAAGTGTTTTTTTAAAACTAATTTTCAGACAAATTTATTAACATCAATCAGAGTGCCAACCAATTCAAAATTATGTGCAGGTGCATATGACAGACCTTTATTAAGAAGATCAAGTTCTACATTAGACAATTCATAATCAGAGAGATTAATTACAGCTATTTCTTTGCGGTTTTTCTGACCCTGCTGGGGTATCTAAAAGATCCTTCAGTCTTTTTAGGTGTACTGGTTTGGGTGGGCTGTTTTACTAATGTTTTGAATTCCTTTCTACTAGTACTAGGGTCTAACCCACCTTGTGACTGGGTGGTATCTACTAAATGTTCACCCTCTATATTAGAAGAACTTGTATCAGGATAGTCAGTTTCAATGCTGGAAAAAGTAACATATTTGCTAGATCCATTTTTGTTCTTATTACTGTTTTTATAATTAGATTTATTTTTATTTTTATTTTTATTCTTAGAATTGTATGACTTATTCTGTCTGCGGGGTCTATGTTGCTGCCAAGAATAAACTATATCCAGTTCATAATCTTTCACATCCCTATGATATTTTTGTACTTTGCGATTAGATAAAGTGGTGTCTAAATTATCAACAGTTTCTTTCAGTTGTTTACTATAATCAATGTACTTCGGTGTTGATTCAAAGGGTTGTAAATTGGCAATGATCTTATTAATATCTGTTAAGATCAATTCTCTTTCCTCCTTTTTATGTCTTAATAACTGTTTCATTAGGATTATGGAGCAGTTAGTTAAACTTTCATTCCATTCCTCCATAAATTTAATGTTTTTGGCCCCAATTTATCAAAGGTCTTGCGGACCTGATCCGACACTGCGGATCAGGTCCTCAAGACCTTGCTAAATGCGGAGAGCAATACGCTCTCCGCATTTAACATTGCACCAGCAGCTCACAAGAGCTGCTGGTGCAACGCCGCCCCCTGCTGACTTGCGGCCAATCGGCCACCACCAGGGAGGTGTCAATCAACCCGATCGTATTCGATCGGGTTGATTTCCGGCGATTCCTGTCAGCCTGCTATGAGCAGGCGGACAGGGTTATGGAGCAGCGCTGCTTCATAAGTTGTGTTTCTGGCGAGTCTGAAGACTCGCCAGAAACACGGCCCTTCAAGCTCCGTATGGAACTTGATAAATGGGCCTGATTGAGTGCAAAAGAGGGGAACTTTTTCATACGGAGGTCCCTTGGTACTTTATTTTCAGATATATACAATTCCAAAAATTCTATGTCCCACCACAAATTGGTTTCTTTAAACCTGAGCTGTTCCAAATTAGAAAAAATACTAGTGATGTCATCCTCCTTAACGAGATCACTTTCTAGGATATCACCTTTCAGGGCTGTCTCCATAATGCGTTTTCTTCTATTCTCATCTATAACCCCTGTGGGCCATTATGGAGGCAGATCTGAAATCTGTATCAAGATAAATACTGTGTATATAAACCCAAGCTTAGTCGCCCAATACAATTACCAAGGAATAAATCAAAACTGATATAGAAAAAGGAGTTAGGTAACTGTTTTTTACAATGATAAACAACAACAACAGTGGTGTGGAAAAGCCAAGTAAGGCTCAAAATCCCTTAAGTCCCTAAGAATTTAACATCTGGAGTTCAATTTCCATAATAGAAAATTATATTCTGTGCACTGTGTTTGTTTGATCACATTTTTTATTATATTTGGGATGTGGTGGAATGTCCAACATTTACAGTAAATACACAGTAAAACACTTTATTAAAATGAATATTGCATAAATATGCTTTGACATGTTTTCATCTATTTGACTGCAAAGGGCTCTTTATATGTATTCATATGTTTACAGTATATGTGTATATATGTCTGCAAATACATAAATAATAAATCTGTACACACACACACACACACACACACACACACACACACACACACACACACACACACACACACACACACATATATATATATATATATATATATATATATATGTATCTTAATGTTAAAGCCCTTTGTTTGCCTTTTTTTCCCTAACACCTGAGACCTCATATTGTTGAGCCCTTATATATTTTTTAGGCAAACATTTTTTAAAATAATTTTTATTAGATAGTGTAACGGTACTTTTAAATGTATTTTTGATGTGTTTTGTAATACTTTTTTGCTTTGCGAAAAAGTTAACCAGAGCTCTGAGTTCACACTATTCTGACGTGCGTTAAATTCAATTGCGCTCCAGCTATCAAGTTTACTTTCAATTTATAATACGAGCGCTACATCCAACATGCGCAAACAGCTGCGATAAACCCAATATTTCTCGTACGTAACTGTTAGCACGCCACTCGTAATCTGGTCCAAAAGGTCCTTTGGACAGTAATGGCACCCTTACAATTTGTGCTCACATTCTGAAAAAAATTTGCAATCTCGCGTTTGCAAAGTCACGAAGAAGACACAAACGCAAAATTGCATTCCCCATAGACTTCAAAGGACCCAATTTTTTTTTAAATAAATGAAAACCCACAAGTTGCGCAAACACGATCATAGTTATTTAAAACCTCAACATAAAAAAAGATAATAAAATGCAAAGGAGGTATGGGGGAAATGTAACCAGCGCTAGAATCAGGAAACCAATATTAAAATAAGATGAGAATTATATATGAAAGTATAACACAATTACATATGGCTTATCTCAGACTAATGAAAACAATAAAACCATAGAATCTTATACATAGGTAAGATGCCACTCATAAATATCATATCAAAACATATAAAGTAAACAGTCTCAGTGAGGTATATATGTATACGTTAATGTGAAAAGAGAATCCCGAAATAGGAAATCCCAATTATATAAATACGTTATATATACTGTACATGTGTAGAGAAATATTTAAAATAAAATACTATAAAAAAATTCAAAAATAAAATATATATGTGAAAGAAAGGAATGTATCAAAGAAATATAATAATAAGTAAATGAATAAATACCTTGAAATTTCCACTAAAAAACTATCCGATTTAAGGATAGTGTATAGATAAAGAAATACAATACAATTCAATAGCACATACAATTTTGGCTCCTGAAAAAGCTGCTAGGAACAATACCCCCCAAAGTGCGAAATAACTTTTTCCAAATATTTCTAATAAAAAATCATAAAATGCAAAGGAGGTATGGGGGAAATGTAACCAGCGCTAGAATCGGGAAACCAATATTAAAATATGATTAGAATTAGTGCCAATAGGGTGTATTCGTAGAAGTATGAGCCGTCTATATTAAGTCCCTTGAATTCAAACACCCTCCAACAGGTGAACAACAATCCACATGAGCCCTTTTTGATATATACTCACAGGAGCTACCCTCAATCTATATGAGGTAAGGGTAAAGCGTGGATCCTCTGTGCTGCTTATGTGTATGAAGTCCGTCGTGTATTCCTCCCCTCAAAGGCTTCCTATCAGGCTCGGGCAGTGCATGCAGTATGTAAGAAAAGAAGGGAGTGCAAAAACTAGTGCAATAATGTCAAACACAAATTTTTCATTCTACCTTCTTCCTCAGAGGCTAAAACATTAATTAATGATTAATGTTTTAGTCTCTGAGGAAGAAGGTAGAATGAATGTTCTATAATATACCTTCGAAACGCGTAAGGCATCATACTAAGCAGTACTATTGGATTGACACACCGCAGACCACCTTACTTAATCACGTTTGTAATGCTGCCATTGTTACAAACATGCCGATAGTTACCTCATATCATTGAGGGTTACAAATGTGAGTGCAAACTCTTACCATTTTATGTGCAGAGTGCTTGTAATTTAATACATTTGTGTTCGACATTATTGCACTAGTTTTTGCACTCCCTTCTTTTCTTACATACTGCCTGTACTGCCCGAGCCTGATAGGAAGCCTTTGAGGGGAGGAATACACGACGGACTTCATACACATAAGCTGCACGGAGGATCCACGCTTTACCCTTACCTCATATAGATTGAGGGTAGCTCCTGTGAGTACATATCCAAAAGGGCTCATGTGGAGTGTTGTTCACCTATTGGAGGGTGTTTGAATTCGAGGGACTTAATATAGACGGCTCATACTTCTACGAATACACCCTATTGGCACTAATTCTAATCATATTTTAATATTGGTTTCCCGATTCTAGCGCTGGTTACATTTCCCCCATACCTCCTTTGCATTTTATGATTTTTTATTAGAAATATTTGGAAAAAGATATTTCGCACTTTGGGGGGTATTGTTCCTAGCAGCTTTTTCAGGAGCCAAAATTGTATGTGCTATTGAATTGTATTGTATTTCTTTATCTATACACTATCCTTAAATCGGATAGTTTTTTTAGTGGAAATTTCAAGGTATTTATTCATTTACTTATTATTATATTTCTTTGATACATTCCTTTCTTTCACATATATATTTTATTTTTGAATTTTTTTATAGTATTTTATTTTAAATATTTCTCTACACATGTACAGTATATATAACGTATTTATTTTAAATTTTTACATATTATTTATCTAAATATTTATAATTGTGTATTCCCCCTTTGCTATGCGCTTGATTAGTTCCAGAGCTTATACCACTACTGGTTAGTGGTATATTCTACTTGTACATAGTTTATAAAAAAGATAATACTGCATATTTCATAATCCAATGTTCTGCACATAGCAGAATATGTTCTATTTATTCTTAAAGAGATATTTAAATATATATCTGATGAGTTTTTGGACAAAAATATATATATTAGATTTGTATGCGATCGAAAAATTCGGTTCGCTTCGTTTCATTTCGGGCCTTAAAAAAATTCAGTTTGAGACATTCGTAATAATTCGGTATGTGTCAGTAATTTGGTTTCAGGATTTATTCGTGCCTTTCCGAATTTTGAAATTCGGATGCATTCGAAAACGTTACCAAATTATTATTAATGTTGGACTGAATCTTTATTACGAACCAAATCGTTATTTCTAACTAATGTTCCGGCGATTGCCGAAACAAAATTATGTTAAACTGCCGCCCCCACTAAATTAAGCTATTAACCCCCAAATCGCCATCCCCCACATCGCCGACACTAACTAAATAACGAAATAAAGATATTAACCCCAACACCGAAGTTCCCACGACATCGCCAACACAAACTAAACCTATTAACCCCTAAACCGCACCTCCCCCAGATCGCCAACAATACCTAAACCTATTAACACCTAAACTGCCGTTCCCAAACATTGCCAAAACTAAATAAATCACTAAATAAAGTAGTAACCCCTAAACCGCCGTTCACTGACATCACCGACACTAACTAAAACTATTAACCCCTAAACTGCACTCCCCCACATCGCCATTATACCTAAATCTATTAACCCCTAAAGCGCCGTTCCCAAACATCGCCAACACTAACTAAACCTATTAACCCCTAAACCGCAGTTTTCCGACATCGCTGACACTAACGAAACATATTAACCCCTAAACCTAACCCCCCCACATCGCCGACACTAACTAAACCTATTAATTAACCCCTAAACTGCCGGCCCCCACATCACAACAACCTAAATTAAACTATATTAACCCCTAAACCTAACCCTAACCTTAAACCTAACACCCCTAACGTTAACATAATTTAAATAGACCTAAATTAAAGTTTAAATTATTAACTAAATAATACCTATTTAAATCTAAATACAAAGTAACTTACCTGTGAAATAAAACCTAAGCTAGCTACAACATAACTAATAGTTAAATTGTATCTAGCTTAGATTTTATTTATATTTCACAGGTAAGTTTGCATTTATTTTAACTAGGTAGACTAGTTAGTAATAGTTATACTATTTACTAACTACCTAGTTAAAATAAATACAAACTTACCTGTGAAATATAAATAAAACCTAAGCTAGCTACAATATAACTATTAGTTACCTCCGCCTTGGACCTTTACCTGGACCTCTGCCTCTGCGCATTGACCGCTCCGCCTCTGCAGGGATGAAGAAGATGCCGGTCCCGCAATGGATGAAGATGGAGCTGCCTGGATGAAGATGCCGCCTGGCTGAAGATGGAGCCGCCGGGATGAAGATCGTTCAAGCGGGACTTCAACAACTGTGAGTACCTAAAAAGGGGTTAGTGTTAGTTTTTTTTAAAAACATTTTTGTTGGGTTTTCTTTTTAGATTAGGGTTTGGGCTTTTCTTAAAAGAGCTAAATGCCCTTTTCAGGGCAATGCAAAAGATCTGTAAATGCATTTTTCAGGGCAATGCCCATACAAATGCCCTCTTCAGGACAATGGGTAGATTAGGTTATTTAGATAGTTTTTTTTATTTTGTTGGTTTGGGGGGGGGGGGTGGGGGGCTGTAATTTTAGTGGGACTTTGTATTTTTTTTCAGGTAAATTAGCTGTTTAACTTAGGGCAATGCCCTACAAAAGGCCCTTTTAAGGGCTATTGGTAGTTTATTATAGATTAGGTTTTTTATTTTGGGGTGTTTTTTTTAAAATGGGTATTAGAATAGGAAATTTGTTTGTTATTTTGTGTAATTTTTTTAGTTTTGGGGTGTGTTTTTTTAGTTTAGGGTTTGTGCTTTTCTTAAAAGAGCTAAATGCCCTTTTCAGGGCAATCCGAAAGAGCTGTAAATGCCCTTTTCAGGGCAATGCCCATACAAATGCCCTTTTCAGGGCAATGGGTAGATTAGGTTTAACTTTAATTTTATTTTGTGGTTGGGGGGGGTGGTGGTTTGTAATGTTAGTGGGCCTTTGTGCTTTTCTTTTTTTAGCAAAAGAGCTGTTAACTTTAGGGCAATGTCCTTGGTAGTTTATTATAGATCAGGGATTTTTTTTTTTAAAAGGGGTATTAGAATAGGAATAATTTTTATTGTTTTGGATAATTTATTTTGTTATTTTTTGTAATGGTAAGTTTTTTATTTTTTGTAATTTTAGTGTTTTTTATTTTTTGTAATGGTAGGTTTTTTATTTTTTGTAATTTTAGGTTTTAATGTAAGGCAACTTAGGTTTTATTTCACAGGTAAGTTTGTATTTATTTTAACTAGGTAGTTAGTAAATAGTTAATAACTATTTACTAACTAGTCTACCTAGTTAAAATAAATACAAACTTACCTGTATATTTAAAAATAAAACCTAAGCTAGCTACAATATAACTATTAGTTATATTGTAGCTAGCTTAGGTTTTATTTCACAGGTAAGTTACTATCGGCTAGATTACGAGTTTTGTCGGTAAAAACCTGCGGAGCTAACGCTCCTTTTTTATAGCGCTCACTTTAAACAACGCTGGTATTACGAGTTTTCTGAATGGCTGCGTTAGCCTCAGAAAAGTGAGCATTGAGCAAAATTTAGCTCCACTTCTCACCTCAATACCAGCGTTGGTAGCGGTAAACTGGAAAAACGTGCTTGTGCGCGATTTCCCCATAGGAAACAATGGGGCTGAGCTGGCTGAAAAAAAACCCTAACACCTGCAAAAAAGCAGAGTTCAGCTCCTAAAGCAGCCCCATTGTTTCCTATGGGGAAACACTTTCTAAGTCTACACCTAACACCCTAACATGAACCCAGAGTCTAAACACCCCTAACCTTACACTTATTAACCCCTAATCTGCCGCCCCCAACAGCGTCGCCACCTGCATTATATTATTAACCCCTAATCTGCCGCTCCAGACACCGCCGCCACCTACATTATCCCTATGAACCCCTAATCTGCTGCCCCCAACATCGCCGACACCTACATTATATTTATTAACCCCTAATCTGCCACCCAAACATCGCCGCCACCTACCTACAATTATTAACCCCTAAACCGCCGCACTCTCGCCTAGCAAACACTATAATACATTTTATTAACCCCTAATCTGCCCTCCCTAACATCGCCGCCACCTACCTACAATTATTAACCCCTAATCTCCCGCCCCCAACGTTGCCGCTACTATAATAAAGTTATTAACCCCTAAACCTAAGTCTAACCCTTACAACCCCTAAGTTAAATATAATTTAAATAAAACAAACTAAAATTACTATAATTAAATAAATGAATCCTATTTAAAACTAAATACTTACATATAAAATAAACCCTAATATAGCTACAATATAACTAATAATTACATTGTAGCTATTTTAGGATTTATATTTATTTTACAGGCAATTTGGAATTTATTTTAACTAGGCACAATAGCTATTAAATAGTTAATAACTATTTAATAGCTACCTAGTTAAAATAATTACCAAATTACCTGTAAAATAAATCCTAACCTAAGTTACAAATACATCTAACACTACACTATCATTAAATTAATTAAATAAATTACCTACAATTATCTAAACTAAAATACAATTAAATAAACTATAGTACAAAAACAAACAAACACTAAATTACAAAAAATAAAAAAATATTACAAGAATTTTAATCTAATTACACTTAATCTAAGCCCCCTAATAAAATAAAAAATCCCCCCAAAATAATAAAATTCCCTACCCTATACTAAATTACAAAAGTAATCAGCTCTTTTACCAGCCCTTAAAAGGGCTTTTTGCAGGGCATTGCCCCAAAGTAATCAGCTCTTTTACCAGCTCTTTTACCTGTAAAAAAAATACAAGACCCCCCCACCAACATTTACAACCCACCACCCACCTGATCTCCCCTTAAAAAACCTAACACTACCCCATTGAAGATCACCCTACCTTGAGTCGTGTTCACTCAGCCGGGCACCACTGGTTATCCGATCCGTCAAGAAGTCTTCATCCGATGGGGCAGAAGAGGACATCTGGACCGGCAGAAGTCTTCATCCAATCGGGGCAGAAAGGGACATCCGGACCGGGAGAAGGCTTCATCCAAATGGCATCTTCTATCTTCATCCATCCGGCGCGGAGCGGGTCCATCTTCAAGACATCCGACGCGGAGCATCCTCTTCTTCCCGACGATTAACGACGAATGAAGGTTCCTTTAAATGATGTCATCCAAGATGGCGTCCCTCAAATTCCGATTGGCTGATAGGATTCTATCAGCCAATCGGAATTAAGGTAGGAAAAATCTGATTGGTTGATTTAATCAGCCAATCGGATTGAAGTTCAATCCGATTGGCTGATTCAATCAGCCAAAAGAATGCGAGGTCAATTCTATTGGCTGATCCAATCAGCCAATCGGATTGAACTTCAATCCGATTGGCTGATTAAATCAACCAATCAGATTTTTCCTACCTTAATTCCGATTGGCTGATAGAATCCTATCAGCCAATCGGAATTCGAGGGATGCCATCTTGGATGATGTCATTTAAAGGAACCTTCATTAGTCGTTAGTCGTTGGGAAGAAGAGGATGCCCCACGTCGGATGTCTTGAAGATGGACCTGCTCTGTGCCGGATGGATGAAGATAGAAGATGCCGCTTGGATGAAGCCTTCTCCCAGTCCAGATGCCCTCTTCTGCCCCGATCGGATGAAGACTTCTGGACGGATCGGATGACCAGTGGTGAACACGGCTCAAGGTAGGTTGATCTTCAATGCGGTAGTGTTAGGTTTTTTAAGGGGGGATCGGATGGGTTTTAGAGTAGGGGTGTGTGGGTGGTGGGTTGTATTGTTGGGGGGGTCCTGTATTTTTTTTACAGGTAAAAAAGCTGATTACTTTGGGGCAATGCCCCGCAAAAAGCCCTTTTAAGGGCTGGTAAAAGAGCTGATTACTTTTGTAATTTAGTATAGGGTAGGGAATTTTATTATTTTGATTGGCTTTTTTATTTTATTAGGGGGCTTAGATTAGGTGTAATTAGATTAAAATTCTTGTAATTTTTTTTATTTTTTGTAATTTAGTGTTTTTGTTTCTTTTGTACTATAGTTTAGTTTATTTAATTGTATTTTAGTTTAGTTAATTGTAGGTAATTTATTTAATTAATTTAATGATAGTGTAGTGTTAGGTGTAGTTGTAACTTAGGTTAGGATTTATTTTACAGGTAATTTTGTAATTATTTTAACTAGGTAGCTATTAAATAGTTATTAACTATTTAATAGCTATTGTACCTAGTTAAAATAAATACAAAGTTGCCTGTAAAATAAATATAAATCCTAAAATAGCTACAGTGTAATTATTAGTTATATTGTAGCTATATTAGGGTTTATTTTATAGGTAAGTATTTAGTTTTAAATAGGATTCATTTATTTAATTATAGTAATTTTAGTTCGTTTTATTTAAATTATATTTAACTTAGGGGGGTGTTAGGGTTAGGTTTAGACAGGTTTAGGGGTTAATAACTTTATTATAGTAGCGGCAACGTTGGGAGCAGGAGATTAGGGGTTAATATTTGTAGGTAGGTGGCGGCGACATTGGGGGGGCAGATTAGGGGCTAATAAAATGTATTATAGTGTTTGCGAGGCACGAGTGCAGCGGTTTAGGGGTTAATACATTTGTTATAGTGGCGGCGATATCTGGTCGGCAGATTAGGGGTTAATAAGTGTAGGTAGGTGGCGGCGACGTTGGGGGGGCAGATTAGGGGTTAATAAATATAATGTAGGTGTCGGCGATGTTAGGGGCAGCAGATTAGGGGTTCATAGGTATAATGTAGGTGTTGACGATGTTAGGGGCAGCAGATTAGTGGTTCATAGGTATAATGTAGGTGGCGGCGATGTCCGGTCGGCAGATTAGGGGTTAAATCATTTTATTATAGTGTTTGCGATGTGGGGGGGCCTCGGTTTAGGGATTCATAGGTAGTTTATGGGTGTTAGTGTACTTTGTAGCACTTTAGTTTAGAGCCTTATGTTCCGGCGTTAGCCCATAAAGCTCTTAACTACTGAATTTTTTATGCGTTAGGAGTCTTAGAGGTAGAGGCTGTACCGCTCACTTCTTCCAAGACTCGTAATACCAGCGTTAGGCAAATCCCATTAAAAAGATAGAATACGCAATTGACGTAAGGGGATTTGTGGTAGCAAAAAGTCGCAGAAGAAAAGTGAGCGGTGAGCCTCTACCTGCCATACTCGTAATATCAGAGGGCTTAAAAAGCAGCGTTAGGCCCCCTTAACGCTGCTTTTTAAGGCTAACGCAGAACTCGTAATCTAGGCGAATGTATTTAGATTTAAAAAAGGTATTATTTAGTTAATAATTGTAACTTTTAATTATGTTAAACTTAGGGGGTTTAGGGTTAGGTTTAAAGTAAGGGGGTGTAAGGTTTAGGGGTTAATATAATTTAATTTAGGTTGCTGCGATGTGGGGGCCGGCAGTTTAGGGGTTGAAAGGTTTAGTTAGTGTGGACAATGTTTAGTTAGTGTTGGTGATTTGGGGGGGTGCAGTTTAGGGGTTAATACGTTTAGTTCGTGTTGACGATGTGTGTGTGGGGGGCTGCGGTTTAGGGGTTTATAGGTTCAGTTTGTGTCGGTGATGTTTTGGAACGGCGGTTTAGGAGTTAATAGGTTTACTTAGTGTTGGCGATGTGAGAGGGGTGCATTTTAGGGTTAATAGGTTTAGTTTGTGTCGGCGATATGGGGGGTGCGGTTTAGGGGTTTATAGGTTTAGTTTGTGTCGACGATGTTTCGGAACGGCGGTTTAGGGGTTAATAAGTTTAGTTAGTGTTGGCAATGTGGGGGGTGCAATTTAGGGGTTAATAGGTTTAGTTCCTGTCGGCAATGTTTCTGGACGACGGTTTAGGGGTTAATAGGTTAATAGTTAGTGTCGGGGAACTGCGGTTTAGGAAGGAACAATGAAAAATATTATTAATGGATCCAAAAATTCGAAAACATATTTATTCATTTTTGGAATTTTTTGGGCTGTGCCGTTTCGGAAATTCAGATATTTCCAAATCGTCGAATTGGCCAAAATTCAGCCGAATTCCAAATTTGTTCGAAACGAAATGCACATGTCTATATATATATATATATATATATATATATATATATATATATATATATACAGGGAGTGCAGAATTATTAGGCAAATAAGTATTTTGACCACATCATCCTCTTTATGCATGTTGTCTTACTCCAAGCTGTATAGGCTCGAAAGCCTACTACCAATTAAGCATATTAGGTGATGTGCATCTCTGTAATGAGAAGGGGTGTGCATAATTATTAGGCAACTTCCTTTCCTTTGGCAAAATGGGTCAAAAGAAGGAATTGACAGGCTCAGAAAAGTCAAAAATAGTGAGATATCTTGCAGAGGGATGCAGCACTCTTAAAATTGCAAAGCTTCTGAAGTGTGATCATCGAACAATCAAGCGTTTCATTCAAAATAGTCAACAGGGTCGCAAGAAGCGTGTGGAAAAACCAAGGCGCAAAATAACTGCCCATGAACTGAGAAAAGTCAAGCGTGCAGCTGCCAAGATGCCACTTGCCACCAGTTTGGCCATATTTCAGAGCTGCAATATCACTGGAGTGCCCAAAAGCACAAGGTGTGCAATACTCCAAGGTAAGAAAGGCTGAAAGACGACCACCACTGAACAAGACAGACAAGCTGAAACATCAAGACTGGGCCAAGAAATATCTCAAGACTGATTTTTCTAAGGTTTTATGGATTGATGAAATGAGAGTGAGTCTTGATGAGCCAGATGGATGAGCCCGTGGCTGGATTGGTAAAGGGCAGAGAGCTCCAGTCCGACTCAGACGCCAGCAAGGTGGAGGTGGAGTACTGGTTTGGGCTGGTATCATCAAAGATGAGCTTGTGGGGCCTTTTCGGGTTGAGGATGGAGTCAAGCTCAACTCCCAGTCCTACTGCCAGTTTCTGGAAGACACCTTCTTCAAGCAGTGGTACAGGAAGAAGTCTGCATCCTTCAAGAAAAACATGATTTTCATGCAGGACAATGCTCCATCACACGCGTCCAAGTACTCCACAGCGTGGCTGGCAAGAAAGGGTATAAAAGAAGCAAATCTAATGACATGGCCTCCTTGTTCACCTGATCTGAACCCCATTGAGAACCTGTGGTCCATCATCAAATGTGAGATTTACAAGGAGGGAAAACAGTACACCTCTCTGAACAGTGTCTGGGAGGCTGTGGTTGCTGCTGCACGCAATGTTGATGGTGAACAGATCAAAACACTGACAGAATCCATGGATGGCAGGCTTTTGAGTGTCCTTGCAAAGAAAGGTGGCTATATTGGTCACTGATTTGTTTTTGTTTTGTTTTTGAATGTCAGAAATGTATATTTGTGAATGTTGAGATGTTATATTGGTTTCACTGGTAAAAATAAATAATTGAAATGGGTATATATTTGTTTATTTTTTTGTAATAGTCACCTGCACACACAGATATCCCCCTAAAATAGCTATAACTAAAAACAAACTAAAATCTACTTCCAAAACTATTCAGCTTTGATATTAATGAGTTTTTTGGGTTCATTGAGAACATGGTTGTTGTTCAATAATAAAATTAATCCTCAAAAATACAACTTGCCTAATAATTCTGCACTCCCTGTATACACGTCTGTAAATATATAAATATACAGGGAGTGCAGAATTATTAGGCAAGTTGTATTTTTGAGGATTAATTTTATTATTGAACAACAACCATGTTCTCAATGAACCCAAAAAACTCATTAATATCAAAGCTGAATAGTTTTGGAAGTAGTTTTTAGTTTGTTTTTAGTTATAGCTATTTTAGGGGGATATCTGTGTGTGCAGGTGACTATTACAAAAAAATAAACAAATATATACCCATTTCAATTATTTATTTTTACCAGTGAAACCAATATAACATCTCAACATTCACAAATATACATTTCTGACATTCAAAAACAAAACAAAAACAAATCAGTGACCAATATAGCCACCTTTCTTTGCAAGGACACTCAAAAGCCTGCCATCCATGGATTCTGTCAGTGTTTTGATCTGTTCACCATCAACATCGCGTGCAGCAGCAACCACAGCCTCCTAGACACTGTTCAGAGAGGTGTACTGTTTTCCCTCCTTGTAAATCTCACATTTGATGATGGACCACAGGTTCTCAATGGGGTTCAGATCAGGTGAACAAGGAGGCCATGTCATTAGATTTTCTTATTTTATACCCTTTCTTGCCAGCCACGCTGTGGAGTACTTGGACGCGTGTGATGGAGCATTGTCCTGCATGAAAATCATGTTTTTCTTGAAGGATGCAGACTTCTTCCTGTACCTCTGCTTGAAGAAGGTGTCTTCCAGAAACTGGCAGTAGGACTGGGAGTTGAGCTTGACTCCATCCTCAACCCGAAAAGGTCCCACAAGCTCATCTTTGATGATACCAGCCCAAACCAGTACTCCACCTCCACCTTGCTGGCGTCTGAGTCGGACTGGAGCTCTCTGCCCTTTACCAATCCAGCCACGGGCCCATCCATCTGGCCCATCAAGACTCACTCTCATTTCATCAGTCCATAAAACCTTAGAAAAATCAGTCTTGAGATATTTCTTGGCCCAGTCTTGACGTTTCAGCTTGTGTGTCTTGTTCAGTGGTGGTCGTCTTTCAGCCTTTCTTACCTTGGCCATGTCTCTGAGTATTGCACACCTTGTGCTTTTGGGCACTCCAGTGATGTTGCAGCTCTGAAATATGGCCAATCTGGTGGCAAGTGGCATCTTGGCAGCTGCATGCTTGACTTTTCTCAGTTCATGGGCAGTTATTTTGCGCCTTGGTTTTTCCACACGCTTCTTGCGACCCTGTTGACTATTTTGAATGAAACGCTTGATTGTTCGATGATCACGCTTCAGAAGCTTTGCAATTTTAAGGGTGCTGCATCCCTCTGCAAGATATCTCACTATTTTTGACTTTTCTGAGCCTGTCAAGTCCTTCTTTTGACCCATTTTGCCAAAGGAAAGGAAGTTGCCTAATAATTATGCTCACCTGATATAGGGTGTTGATGTCATTAGACCACACCCCTTCTCATTACAGAGATGCACATCACCTAATATGCTTAATTGGTAGTAGGCTTTCGAGCCTATACAGCTTGGAGTAAGACAACATGCATAAAGAGGATGATGTGGTCAAAATACTCATTTGCCTAATAATTTTGCACTCCCTGTATGTCTACAAACATATAAACACACACACACAGGTTCTAAAACCTGAGATTTTTTTCTAAAACCTGAGGTCTCATATATTTGAGCCCTCATAACTTTTTTATGCAACTTTTTTTAAAAAATATTTGTATTAGATAGTGTTGTTATGAGTGTAACTGTACTTTTAAATGTATTTTTTATGTGTTTTGTTACACTTTTTATTCAAACGTAACAGTTAACCAGAGTTCTGAGGTCACAGTAAAAATTCTAGCTTAAATCGCGATTGTGCTCATGCGTTCGCATTTGCTTTCAACTTGTAATACGAGCGGAATTTAACTTGCGTGCAAACGGCCATGAAAACCCCCCAATATTGCTCACACTCAAACAATAGTGCTCCACTCATAATTTAGCCCAGTGTTGTTTATGATATACTGTCACCTGTGAGAGTTTGTTACAGTTTAAAAAGGACAGTATAGGGAAATAATTACATTCTATGCGGCCGATTTATTAAAGTGCGGACGGAAATAATACAATGTAGCGTGTCATGTCCGCCGCACATTGATAAATGCCGACAGCATACGCTGTCGGCAATTATCATTGCACAAGCAGTTCTTGTGAACTGCTTGTGCAATGCCTCCCCCTGCAGATTGGCCGCTAGCAGGGGGTGTCAATCAGCATGATAGTATAGGATCAGGCGGATTGATGTCCACAGCCTCAGAGCAGACGACAAGTTATGGAGCAGCGGTCTTTAAAACGGTCGCACGGAAACAGGGGCATCAAGCTCCATTCGGAGTTTGTTAATTCGACCCCTATGTGTTTAAACCTCACAAAAAAAGGTTGAAAACATATTTAACCCCTTAACGACAACTGACGTACCAGGTACGTCATGCAAAAACTAACAGTTAATGACAATGGACGTACCTGCTACGTCAGTTGTCTAACAGAGTGCTGGAAGCGATCACAATCACTTCCAGCAGCTCTGAGGCTATTGCAGTGATGCCTCAATATGGAGGCATCCTGCAATACCACTTTACAAGCCTCCGATGCAGAGAGAGCCACACTGACACCAATGAGGGCAGAAAGGGAGAGAAAGGTAAAAGCGCGCATTAGCCACACTGACACCAATGAGGGCAGAAAGGGAGAGAAAGGTAAAAAAAAAAATTAAAATATAAATGGATCTGGGAGGGGGAAGGGGGTGGGGGTATTGTGGGGGGGGGGCTGCTACACTACAGAAAGAGTTAAGTTAAAAATAAAATAAAAATACTTTGTTTTTTGGGGCCAAACTGGGTACTAGCAGACAGCTGCCAGTACCCAAGATGGCGGTAATTAGGTAGGGAGAGGGTTAGAGAGCTGGAGGGGGGGATCAGGGAGGTTGGGGCTAAGGCAGGGGTCCATAACAGCTAAAATATTTTATTATATTTATTTAAAAAAAACAAAAAACTTTTATTTAGTACTGGCAGACTTTTTGCCAGTACTTAAGATGGCGGTAACAATTGTGGGGTGGGGAAGGGAAGAGAGCTGTTTGGGAGGGATCAGGGGGTGGGATGTGTCAGGTGGGAGGCTGATCTCTAAAATTAACCCTGCAAGCTCCCTAATTTAACCCCTTCACTGCTGGGCATAATTCACGTGTGGTGCGCAGCAGCATTTAGCGGCCTTCTAATTACCAAAAAGCAACGCCAAAGCCATATAAGTCTGCTATTTCTGAACAAAGGGGATCCCAGAGAAGCTTTTACAACAATTTCTGCCATAATAGCACAAGCTGTTTGTAAATAATTTCAGTGAGAAACCTAAAATTGTGAAAAATTTAAAGTTTTTTTTTTTATTTGCTCACATTTGGCGGTGAAATGGTGGCATAAAATATACCAAAATGGGCCTAGATCAATACTTGGGGTTGTCTACTACACTACACTAAAGCTAAAATTAACCCTACAAGCTCCCTAATTAACCCCTTCACTCCTGGGCATAAAACACGTGTGGTGCGCAGCGGCATTTAGCGGCCTTCTAATTACCAAAAAGCAACCCCAAAGCCATATAAGTCTGTTATTTCTGAAAAAAGGGGATCCCAGAGAAGCATTTACAACCATCTGTGCCATAATTGCACAAGCTGTTTGTAAATAATTTCAGTGGGAAACCTAAAGTTTGTGACAAAATTTGTGAAAAGGTGAACTTTTTTTTTTTTTTATCGCATTTGGCGGTGAAATGGTGGCATGAAATATACCAAAATGGACCTAGATCAATACTTTGGGTTGTCTTCTAAAAAAAAATATATACATGTCAAGGGATATTCAGGTATTCCTGACAGATATCAGGGTTCCAATGTAACTAGCGCTAATTTTGAAAAAAAGTGGTTTGGAAATAGCCTATTTGTATTTATTGCCCCATAAATTGCAAAAAAAGCAAAGAATGTGTAAACATTGGGTATTTCTAAACTCAGGACAAAATTTAGAAACTATTTAGCATGGGTGTTTTTTGGTGGTTGTAGATGTGTAACAGATTTTGGGGGTGAAAGTTAGAAAAAGTGTGTTTTTTTCCATTTTTTCCTCATATTTTATATTTTTTTTTAGTAAATTATAAGATATGATGAAAATAATGGTATCTTTAGAAAGTCAATTTAATGGCGAGAAAAACGGTATATAATGTGTGGGTACAGTAAATGAGTAAGAGGAAAATTAAAGCTAAACATAAACACTGCAGAAATGTAAAAATAGCCATTGTCATTAAGGGTAAGAAAATTGAAAAATGGTCCGGTCATTAAGGGGTTAAAGTACATATAACTCAGAACTGCTGGTCCCGAGTGAAAACTATCGCTGACCCAAATGGCAGCTACAGTCATACAGTTGGGTCATGCAACTACTGCTGCTGATTGGGTCTTCGGCAGTTTCTGATTTGGACCAGAAATGGTTATTGGCAGAAGGGCTCATTTATTTAGTAAATAATGAACATATATAATGACAACAGTAGTGTACTTTTTTCTTACTGACATACACACAGATGCTAGTCAGGCGGTATTTACATTTATAAATCCAAACCAACTATTACCTGTTTTAACTGGAGACAACATAAGGTACAACACAAACTGCAAATTCTTACTGGATACACATAAGCTTATCTTGTCTTACCCCTATATTATCTCAGGAAAGACAATGAACAGGGATTAATTGTTTGTGAGCAATACAAACTAAGATCCACTTAGCTAAATAGTAAAATAAATAAGTTCCTATGGGCAAAATGCAGCAGAAGGCAGGGACAGAGAATGAAAAATCTATCGCCTAGATTTAGAGTTTGGCGTTATCCGTCAAAAGCAGCGTTAAGGGCTCCTAACGCTGCTTTTGGCCGCCCGCTGGTATTTAGAGTCAGCCAGGAAAGGGTCTAACGTTCACTTCCAAGCCGCGACTTTTCCATACCGCAGATCCCCTTACGCCAATTGCGTATCCTATCTTTTCAATGGGATCTTCCTAACGCTGGCATTTAGAGTCTTGGCTGAAGTGAGCGGTAGAGCCTCTACCGACAAGACTCCATCGGCAGAAAAAAGTCAGTAGTTAAGAGCTTTCTGGGCTAACGCTGGTTTATAAAGCTCTTAACTACTGTGCTCTAAAGTACACTAACACCCATAAACTACCTATGTACCCCTAAACCGAGGCCCCCACCACATCGCCGCCACTCTAATAAATTTTTTTAACCCCTAATCTGCCGAACGCACATCGCCGCCACCTACATTATCCCTATGAACCCCTAATATGCTGCCCCTAACATCGCCGACACCTACATAATATTTATTAACCTCTAATCTGCCCCCCCCAACGTCGCCGCTACCTACCTACACTTATTAACCCCTAATCTGCCGACCGGAGCTCGCCGCTACTCTAATAAATGTATTGACCCCTAAAGCTAAGTCTAACCCTAACCCTAACACCCCCCTAAGTTAAATATAATTTTAATCTAACGAAATAAATTAACTCTAATTAACTAAAAGTATTCCTATTTAAAACTAAATACTTACCTGTAAAATAAACCCTAATATAGCTACAATATAACGAATAATTACATTGTAGCTATTTTAGGATTTATATTTATTTTACAGGCAACTTTGTATTTATTTTAACTAGGTACAATAGCTATTAAATAGTTATTTACTATTTAATAGCTACCTAGTTAAAATAATTACCAAATTACCTGTAAAATAAATCTTAACCTAAGTTACAATTAAACCTAACACTACACTATCAATAAATAAATTAAATAAATTAACTACAATTACCTACAATTAAATAAACTAAACTAAATTACAAAAAACAAACAAACACTAAATTACAACAAATAAAAAAAGATTACAAGAATTTTAAGCTAATTACACCTACTCTGAGCCCCCTAATAAAATAACAAAGCCCCCCAAAATAAAAAAAATTCCCTACCTAATCTAAATTAAAAAAGTTAACAGCTCTATTACCTTACCAGCCCTTAAAAGGACTTTTTGCGGGGCATGCCCCAAAGAAATCAGCTCTTTTGCCTGTAAAACCCCCCCACAATAATACCCCCCAACATTACATCCCACCACCCACATACCTCTATTCTAACCTAAACCCCCCTTAAATAAACCTAACACTACCCCCCTGAAGATCTCCCTACCTTGAGTCGTCTTCACCCAACCGGGCCGAAGTCTTCATCCGATGGACCAGAAGCGGCATCTTCTATCTTCATCCATCCGACGAGGAGCGGCTCCATCTTCAAAACCTCCGGCGCAGAACATCCTTCCTGCACGACGACTAGACGACGAATGAAGGTTCCTTTAAGTGACGTCATCCAAGATAGCTTCCCTCGAATTCCGATTGGCTGATAGGATTCTATCAGCCAATCGGAATTAAGGTTGGAAAAATCTGATTGGCTTATTCAATCAGCCAATCAGATTGAGCTTGCATTCTATTGGCTGTTCCGATCAGCCAATAGAATGCAAGCTCAATCTGATTGACTGATTGAATCAGCCAAACAGATTTTTTCTACCTTAATTCCGATTGGCTGATAGAATCCTATCAGCCAATCGGAATTCGAGGGACGCCATCTTGGATGACGTCACTTAAAGGAACCTTCATTAGTCGTCTAGTCGTTGTGCAGGAAGGATGTTCCGCACCGGAGGTTTTGAAGATGGAGCCGCTCCTCGTCGAATGGATGAAGATAGAAGATGTCGCTTGGATGAAGATGTCTGCCGGTCCGGATGTCCTCTTCTGCCCGGATAGGATGAAGACTTCTGCCGGTCTGGATGTCCTCTTCTGGTATATCGGATGAAGACTTCGGCCCGGTTGGGTGAAGACGACTCAAGGTAGGGAGATCTTCAGGGGGGTAGTGTTAGGTTTATTTAAGCGGGGTTTGGGTTAGAGTAGGGGTATTTGGGTGGTGGGTTGTAATGTTGGGGGGTGGTGTTGTGTTTTTTTTTACAGGCAAAAGAGCTGATTTCTTTGGGGCATGCCCCGCAAAAAGCCCTTTTAAGGGCTGGTAAGGTAATAGAGCTGTTAACTTTTTTAATTTAGATTAGGGTAGGGAATTTTTTTTATTTTGGGGGGCTTTGTTATTTTACTAGGGGACTTAGAGTAGGTGAAATTAGCTTAAAATTCTTGTAATCTTTTTTTATTATTTGTAATTTAGTGTTGTTTTTTTTTGTAATTTAGTTTAGTTTATTTAATTGTAGGTAATTGTAGGTACTTGTAGTTAATTTATTTAATGTATTTATTGATAGTGTAGTGTTAGGTTTAATTGTAACTTAGGTTAGGATTTATTTTACAGGTAATTTGGTAATTATTTTAACTAGGTAGCTATTAAATAGTAAATAACTATTTAATAGCTATTGTACCTAGTTAAAATAAATACAAAGTTGCCTGTAAAATAAATATAAATCCTAAAATAGCTACAATGTAATTATTCGTTATATTGTAGCTATATTAGGGTTTATTTTACAGGTAAGTATTTAGTTTTAAATAGGAATACTTTAGTTAATAATATTTAATTTATTTCGTTAGATTAAAATTATATTTAAGTTAGGGGGTGTTAGGGTTAGGGTTAGACTTAGCTTTAGGGGTTACATTTACATTTAGGGGTTACATTTATTAGAGTAGCGGCGAGGTCCGGTCGGCAGATTAGGGGTTAATACTTGAAGTTAGGTGGCGGCGATGTTAGGGAGGGCAGATTAGGGGTTAATACAATTTATTATAGTGTTTGCGAGGCGGGAGTGCGGCGGTTATGGGGTTAATACATTTATTATAGTGGTGGCGAGGTCCAGTCGGCAGATTAGGGGTTAATAAGTGTAGGTAGGTGGCGACGACGTTGGGTGGGGCAGATTAGGGGTTAATAAATATAATGTAGGTGTCGGCGATGTTAGGGGCAGCAGATTAGGGGTTCATAGGTATAATGTAGGTTGCAGCAGTGTCCGGAGCGGCAGATTAGTGGTTGATAATATAATGAAGGGGTCAGCGATGTCGGGGGCGGCAGATTAGGGGTTAATAAGTGTAAGGTTAGGGGTGTTTAGACTCGGGGTACATTTTAGGGTGTTAGGTGCAGACTTAGAAACTGTTTCCCCATAGGAAGCAATGGGGCTGCATTGGGAGCTTAACACTGCTTTTTTGCAGGTGTTAGGTTTTTTTCTGCCCAAACTGCCTCATTGTTTCCTATGGGGGAATCGTGCACGAGCACGTTTTTCCAGCTATCCGCTACCGTAAGCAACGCTGGTATTGAGGGTTGAAGTGGCGGTAAATTATGCTCTACGCTTTCTTTTTGGAGCCTAACGCAGCCCTTCAGACAACTCTAAATACCAGCGTTTTCTTAAGGGTGCGCTGGAAAAAAAAGCAGCGTTAGCTACGCGGGTCTTTACCGACAAAACTCTAAATCTAGGCGTATGAGTTTAACAGTTGTTTCTCTACATGGTCACAAATGTTCGGATCTGGGACAGCATCTCTTTGTTCCTCAGGATTTAAAGAGATATTTAAGTAATATTTTATATGTGTGCACAGTATATATCAGAAATTCAATACTTCATAGCATACAAAAACAGAATTGATGCTTACCTGATAAATTACTTTCTCCAACGGTGTGTCCGGTCCACGGCGTCATCCATTACTTGTGGGAATATTCTCTTCCCCAACAGGAAATGGCAAAGAGCACAGCAAAAGCTGTCCATATAGCCCCTCCTCAGGCTCCGCCCCCCAGTCATTCGACCGACGGTTAGGAGAAAAAAGGAGAAACTATAGGGTGCCGTGGTGACTGTAGTGTATAGAGAAAGAAATTTTTCAAACCTGATTAAAAAACCAGGGGGGGGCCGTGGACCGGACACACCGTTGGAGAAAGTAATTTATCAGATAAGCATAAATTCTGTTTTCTCCAACATTGGTGTGTCCGGTCCACGGCGTCATCCATTACTTGTGGGAACCAATACCAAAGCTTTAGGACACGGATGAAGGGAGGGATCAAATCAGGTTACCTAAACAGAAGGTACCACGGCTTGCAAAACCTTTCTCCCAAAAACAGCCTCCGAAGAAGCAAAAGTATCAAATTTGTAAAATTTGGCAAAAGTGTGCAGAGAAGACCAAGTCGCTGCCTTACATATCTGATCAACAGAAGCCTCGTTCTTGAAGGCCCATGTGGAAGCCACAGCTCTAGTGGAGTGAGCTGTGACTCGTTCAGGAGGCTGCCGTCCGGCAGTCTCATAAGCCAATCGGATAATGCTTTTCAGCCAGAAAGAAAGAGAGGTAGCCGTAGCTTTTTGTCCTCTCCTCTTACCAGAGTAAACGACAAACAAAGATGAGGTTTGTCTAAAATCCTTAGTTGCTTCTAAATAGAACTTTAAAGCACAAACTACATCTAAATTGTGTAACAAACGTTCCTTCTTTGAAACTGGATTCGGACACAGAGAAGGAACAACTATTTCCTGGTTAATATTCCTGTTGGAAACAACCTTCGGAAGAAAACCAGGCTTAGTACGCAAAACGACCTTATCTGAATGGAACACCAGATAGGGTGGATTACACTGCAAAGCAGATAATTCAGAAACTCTTCTTGCAGAAGAAATAGCAACCAAAAACAGAACTTTCCAAGATAGTAACTTGATATCTATGGAATGTAAGGGTTCAAACGGAACCCCTTGAAGAACTGAAAGAACTAAATTTAGACTCCAAGGAGGAGTCAAGGGTCTGTAAACAGGCTTGATTCTGACCAAAGCCTGTACAAAAGCTTGTACATCTGGCACAGCTGCCAGTCGTTTGTGTAACAAGACAGATAAAGCAGAAATCTGTCCTTTTAGAGAATTCGCTGACAATCCCTTATCCAAACCTTCTTGGAGAAAGGAGAGGATCTTAGGAATTTTAATCTTACTCCAGGAGAATCCCTTGGATTCACACCAACAGATATATTTTTTCCTTATTTTATGGTAAATCTTTCTAGTCACAGGTTTTCTGGCTTGGACCAGAGTATCTATCACTGAATCTGAAAACCCACGCTTGGATAAAATCAAACGTTCAATTTCCAAGCAGTCAGCTGCAGAGAAACTAGATTTGGATGTTCGAATGGACCTTGTACTAGAAGATCCTGTCTCAAAGGTAGCTTCCATGGTGGAGCCGATGACATATTCACCAGGTCTGCATACCAAGTCCTGCGCGGCCACGCAGGAGCTATCAGAATCACCAAGGCCTTCTCCTGTTTGATCCTGGCTACAAGCCTGGGAAGGAGAGGGAACGGTGGAAACGCATAAGCTAGGTTGAACGACCAAGGCGCCACTAATGCATCCACTAGAGTTGCCTTGGGATCCCTGGATCTGGACCCGTAGCAAGGAACCTTGAAGTTCTGACAAGACGCCATCAGATCCATGTCTGGAATTCCCCATAATTGAGTCAACTGGGCAAAAACCTCCGGGTGGAGTTCCCACTCCCCCGGATGGAATGTCTGACGACTCAGATAATCCGCCTCCCAGTTGTCTACTCCTGGGATGTGGATTGCAGATAGGTGGCAGGAGTGATCCTCCGCCCATTTGATGATTTTGGATACCTCTCTCATCGCCAAGGAACTCCTTGTTCCCCCCTGATGGTTGATGTAAGCTACAGTCGTCATGTTGTCTGACTGGAATCTTATGAACCCGGCCTTCGCTAGTTGAGGCCAAGCCCGGAGAGCATTGAATATCGCTCTCAGTTCCAGGATGTTGATCGGGAGAAGAGACTCTTCCCGAGACCATAGACCCTGAGCTTTCAGGGAATCCCAGACCGCGCGCCAGCCTAATAGACTGGCGTCGGTCATGACAATGACCCACTCTGGCCTGCGGAAACTCATTCCCTGAGACAGGTGATCCTGGGACAACCATCAACGGAGTGAGTCTCTGGTCATCTGGTCTACTTGAATCTTTGGAGACAAGTCTGTATAGTCCCCATTCCACTACTTGAGCATGCACAGTTGTAATGGTCTTAGATGAATTCGAGCAAAAGGAACTATGTCCATTGCTGCAACCATCAACCCTACTACTTCCATGCACTGAGCTATGGAAGGCTGCAGAATAGAGTGAAAAACTTGACAAGCGTTTAGAAGCTTTGACTTTCTGACTTCTGTCAAGAAGATCTTAATTTCTAAAGAATCTATTATTGTTCCCAAAAAGGGAACTCTTGTCGATGGAGACAGGGAACTCTTTTCTACGTTCCCCTTCCACCCGTGAGATCTGAGAAAGGCTAGAACAATGTCTGTATGAGCCTTTGCCTTGGAAAGAGACGACACTTGAATTAGAATGTCGTCCAGATAAGGTGCCACTGCAATGCCCCTTGGTCTTAGAACCGCCAGAAGGGACCCGAGCACCTTTGTGAAAATTCTGGGAGCAGTGGCTAGTCCGAATGGGAGAGCCATGAACTGATAATGTTTGTCCAGAAAGGCGAACCTTAGGAACTGATGATGATCTTTGTGGATAGGAATATGTAGATACGCATTCTTTAAATCCACGGTAGTCATATATTGACCCTCCTGGATTGTAGTTAAAATTGTTCGAATGGTTTCCATTTTGAACGATGAAACTCTGAGAAATTTGTTTAGAATTTTTAAATCCAGAATTGGTCTGAAAGTTCCCTCTTTTTTGGGAACTACAAACAGATTTGAGTAAAACCCCTGACCTTGTTCCACAGTTGGAACTGGTTGTATCACTCCCATCTTTAACAGGTCTTCTACACAATGTAAGAATGCCTTTCTCTTTATTTGGTTTGAAGATAAGTGAGGGGGTAGTCCCTTGAATTCTAGAAGATAACCCTGAGAGACTATTTCTAGTGCCCAGGGATCCTGAACATCTCTTGCCCAAGCCTGAGCAAAGACAGAGAGTCTGCCCCCTACTAGATCCGGTCCCGGATCGGGGGCTACCCCTTCATGCTGTCTTGGTAGCAGCAGCAGGCTTCTTGGCCTGTTTACCCTTGTTCCAGCCTTGCATTGGTTTCCAAGCTGGTTTAGTCTGGGAAGCGTTACCCTCTTGTCTAGAGGCTGCAGAGTTAGAAGCCGGTCCGTTCCTGAAATTGCGAAAGGAACGAAAATTGGACTTATTCTTAGCCTTGAAAGGCCTATCTTGTGGGAGAGCATGGCCCTTTCCCCCAGTGATGTCTGAAATAATTTCTTTCAATTCTGGCCCAAAAAGGGTCTTACCTTTGAAAGGGATATTAAGCAATTTTGTCTTGGAAGATACATCCGACGACCAAGACTTTAGCCAGAGCGCTCTACGCGCCACAATTGCAAACCCTGAATTTTTCGCCGCTAATCTCGCTAACTGCAAAGCGGCATCTAAAATAAAGGAATTAGCTAACTTAAGTGCGTGAATTCTGTCCATGACCTCCTCATATGGAGTCTCCTTACTGAGCGACTTTTCCAGTTCCTCGAACCAGAAACACGCCGCTGTAGTGACAGGAATAATGCACGAAATAGGTTGAAGGAGGTAAAATTGCTGTACAAAAATCTTTTTAAGCAAACCCTCCAATTTTTTATCCATAGGATCTTTGAAAGCACAATTGTCCTCAATGGGAATAGTCGTGCGTTTGGCTAGTGTAGAAACCGCCCCCTCGACCTTAGGGACTGTTTGCCATGTGTCCTTCCTGGGGTCGACCATGGGGAACAATTTCTTAAATATAGGAGGAGGGACAAAAGGTATGCCTGGCTTCTCCCACTCCTTATTCACTATGTCCGCCACCCTTTTAGGTATCAAAAAGGCATCAGGGTGCACCGGGACCTCTAGGAACTTGTCCATCTTGCACAATTTTTCTGGGATGACCAAATTGTCACAATCATCCAGAGTAGATAGCACCTCCTTAAGTAATGCTCGGAGATGCTCTAATTTAAATTTAAATGTCACAACATCAGGTTCTACCTGCTGAGAAATTCTTCCTGTATCAGAAATTTCTCCATCTGACAAACCTTCCCTCACTGCCACTTCAGACTGGTGTGAGGGTATGACAGATAAATTATCATCAGCGTCCTCCTGCTCTACAGTGTTTAAAACTGAGCAATCGCGCTTTCTCTGAAATGCTGGCATTTTGGATAAAATATTAGCTATGGAGTTATCCATTACTGCTGTCAATTGTTGCATAGTAACAAGCATTGGCGCGCTAGAAGTACTAGGGGTCGCCTGCGCGGGCATAACTGGTATAGACACAGAAGGAGAGGATGCAGAACTATCCCTACTTCCTTCATTTGAGGAATCATCCTGGGCAACCTTACTAAATGTGACAGTACTGTCCTTACTTTGTTTGGACGCCATGGCACAATTATCACATACATTTGAAGGGGGAACCACCTTGGCCTCCATACATACAGAACATGATCTATCTGAAGGTACAGGCATGTTAAACAGGCTTAAACTGGTTAATAAAGCACAAAAACCGTTTTTAAACAAAACTGTTACTGTCTCTTTAAATGTTAAACAGAGTACACTTTATTACTGAATATGTGAAAAACTATGAAGGAATTATCCAATCTTTACCAAATTTTCACCACAGTGTCTTAATGCATTCAAAGTATTGCACCCCAATTTTCAAGCTGTTAACCCTTAAAATGCGGAAAACGGAGCCGTTTGCAATTTTAACCCCACTACAGTCCCAGCCACAGCGTTTGTTGCGACTTCACCTATCCCAGGGGGGTATACGATACCAATTCAAGCCTTCCAGGAACATTTTCAGTGGATACCAGACCCTCTCACATGCAGCTGCATGCACTGCACTCAAAAGAAACTGCGCAATAATGGCGCGAAAATGAGGCTCTGCCTACTACAGTGAAAGGCCCTTCCTGACTGGGAAGGTGTCTTAACTAGTGCCTGGCGTTGAAAACGTTCCCCAAATAATAAAAGTGTGAAATCCACTTCAAACTGTAAATAATACCTAAATAAACAATCGATTTAGCCCTTAAGAGTGTCCACCAGTTAATAGCCCATAATAAGCCCTTTATTCTTTCTGAGTCTAAGAAAATGGCTTACCGATCCCCATGAGGGAAAATGACAGCCTTCCAGCATTACACAGTCTTGTTAGAAAAATGGCTAGTCATACCTTGAGCAGAAAAGTCTGCAAACTGTTCCCCCCAACTGAAGTTCTCTGGGCTCAACAGTCCTGCGTGGGAACAGCAATTGATTTTAGTTACTGCTGCTAAAATCATACTCCTCTTTTAAACAGAACTCTTCATCTCTTTCTGTTTCAGAGTAAATAGCACATACCAGTACTATTTCAAAATAACAAACTTTTGATAGAAGAATAAAAAACTACAACTAAACACCACATACTCTTCACCATCTCAGCGTTTGTTGCGACTTCACCTATCCCAGGGGGGTATACAATACCAATTCAAGCCTTCCAGGAACGTTTTCAGTGGATACCAGACCCTCTCACATGCAGCTGCATGCACTGCACTCAAAAGAAACTGCGCAATAATGGCGCGAAAATGAGGCTCTGTCTACTACAGTGAAAGGCCCTTCCTGACTGGGAAGGTGTCTTAACTAGTGCCTGGCGTTGAAAACGTTCCCCAAATAATAAAAGTGTGAAATCCACTTCAAACTGTAAATAATACCTAAATAAACAATCGATTTAGCCCTTAAGAGTGTCCACCAGTTAATAGCCCATAATAAGCCCTTTATTCTTTCTGAGTCTAAGAAAATGGCTTACCGATCCCCATGAGGGAAAATGACAGCCTTCCAGCATTACACAGTCTTGTTAGAAAAATGGCTAGTCATACCTTGAGCAGAAAAGTCTGCAAACTGTTCCCCCCAACTGAAGTTCTCTGGGCTCAACAGTCCTGCGTGGGAACAGCAATTGATTTTAGTTACTGCTGCTAAAATCATACTCCTCTTTTAAACAGAACTCTTCATCTCTTTCTGTTTCAGAGTAAATAGCACATACCAGTACTATTTCAAAATAACAAACTTTTGATAGAAGAATAAAAAACTACAACTAAACACCACATACTCTTCACCATCTCCGTGGAGATGCTACTTGTTCAGAGCGGCAAAGAGAATGACTGGGGGGCGGAGCCTGAGGAGGGGCTATATGGACAGCTTTTGCTGTGCTCTTTGCCATTTCCTGTTGGGGAAGAGAATATTCCCACAAGTAATGGATGACGCCGTGGACCGGACACACCAATGTTGGAGAAATAAATGTTTTAAAAGTTGTTTACAGGAACAGTTTGCATTGTTTCTCAGTAAAGGGACATTCTCCTTGCTGTGGCCAGTTATGATCAGAAATAAATGAGCTTCTGTACTAACTGTTTAAAATGTTGTAGGATTAATTAATCATCTCTGAGGGCAGAAGAAAAAAAATAATTTTATATATATATATATATATATATATATATATATATATATATATATATATACTGTATAAAATTATAATTATATATATATATATATATATATATATATATATATACTGTATATAATTATTTTTTTTCTTCTGCCCTCAGAGATGATTAATTAATCCTACAATGTTTTAAGCAGTTAGTGCAGAAGCTCATTTATTTCTGATCATAACTGACCACAGCAAGGAGAATGTCCCTTGACTGAGAAACATATATATATATATAGAATGAAAGTCCATAGAATGCACTCGCTGTGTAACAAACAATATGTTTAAGAGTTAACGTTTTCGGGGAGTAACCCCTGTTTTCAGACTCCTGTGAAAAACAAGTGTACAATACACTTACCAAACTGTGAAAGATATAGGCAGAGGTCAGTCCCAATGCCACCGGCCCCACGCTTCAGCACAGTGAGGAAACCCGGAACTACTACCAATGTTGTCACCGCGTCAGCGCCGGCAGCGATCGAACCGCCCCTGTGTGACAATATGAAAAAAAGAATGTATTAGGTGATGCTTCCTTAGTGATACAATCTTAATATTACAAGTGAAACATATACAGTGAGAATGTAATCTATTCAAAATATCCTCATATTAAACACTTAAAGCTAAAAATCTTAAGGAAGAAGGGAGCAACTAAACGTCAGATAATCGCACAATTTATTGGGAAGGGGCTGAAAAAGCAGTACTAGGTACATCAAGCTCACGTTAGCAAGATTAATCCTATAAAGGTTGTACTATGGCTACAGTGACTCAAGTGGATAACCCAAGTTAATCTAGAGACGCTAAGCCATAAGGAATGCCTAATACCTACTAATTACTGAAATGAAAATACAACAATCTGCTCTAAGATATTCTTGGTTTTAGAGGGGTGGGGGCTAAGGGGAAAATATTAGTCCATAAAGTGGGTTTACAGATAACTATGCCAGTCCAAGTAGGTATTGAGTCCTTTTGGGACAAATGTCTCCAATTCATAAGTCCATCTCGCTTCTAGTCTGAGTTTACCCCTGTCAACCCCTCTAGTGGTAGATGGAACATGATCAATTAGTGTATACTTCAGGTCCTTGACTGTATGGCCAGCTTGTAGGAAATGGCGGGCAACCGGTTGTTCCTAGGTTCCTTTAGCAATTGCTGTTTTATTTATGACCTGTGATTGGCCATCCTGGTGTGGAGATTATTAGTAGTTTTTCCTACATAAAACAATCCGCAAATGCAGTGTAGGAGATACACCGCATGAGTAGTGGTGCATGTCATCTGATATCTGTGGTAGTATTTTCTTTTCTTATATAGATGTGAGAAATAAGGACCTGTAATTAATGCCCTGCGAGTGGTGCATCCCAAACACCTGAAGCAACCTATTTTTTTGGTCTGTAGCCACTTTGTTCTGGTCTTGTAACACTGTATAGGGTCTGTATGGACCAGCCAGTCCCGTAAGGATCTTGCTATTTAAAATCCCACTCTAGGGGGTGGGAAATCTTGGAAAGGTAGTGTAGGATCTGTAGGGATTATTTGCCAGTTATTTCTTAGACTTGCCGTTATACCTTGTTTGTCATGCGTATAGGTGGTGGTAAAGGTAAGTCTTGGTTGAGTATGCCCTACTTCCATTTCCTGTGGAGTTTCCATTAGAGCCTGTTTCATATGATTTCTATCAGTCTCCTTTTTATATAGGGTAGACTGAAGCTTGCCTTGTCCTCTGTAAAGGTGCTGTGGTTCATTTTGAACTTAATATCTGGAGATGTTTGATTTAGTTGTTGAAACCATATCAGTAATTCTTCCTCGGTACCATGCCAAATTATTATCAAGTCGTCTATGTACCGTTGAATAGTTTAATTCTTTGATCTTGAAAAAGTGTGGTATCCTTGGTCTCAATCTCTGCCATAAACAAATTGGCGTAGGATGGGGCCACATTGGACCACATTGCCATGCTTGTAAGCTGTAGGCATAGTTGTTTCTCAAACTTAAAGTAATTTGTGGTCAAGCAGAACTTTGTAGCTGTTTCTCAACCGCTCTGAGTCCCTGTTGGTGAGAGATAGCTGTGTAAAGACTTGCAACATCTAGTGTTACAAGGATATCTGTATCTTCAAGTGGTTCAAGTCCATTCAATATCATAAGGAGCATATTGGAATCTAATAAAAAGGTGTCCATCCATTTGAACAATGGCTGCAGATGTGTGTCCACAAATTTGGCTAGTGGTTGATGTAGAGACTGTATAGCCGACACTATCGGTCTCCCTGGAGGTCGGTTTAGTCTTTTATGAATCTTTGGTATGGTATAGAATACCGGTACTCTAGGATAAGGTGATTTTAGATATACCAGCTCCAGTTTCGTTAAGTATCCATTGTTGAAGGTCTGTTCCAAATACTTGTCAATTTTCTCTTTAAAGATTCCTGTGGGGTCCCTTGTCAACCTATGATAGATCTCCTGGTCCTCCAGTTGGGACAGGGCCTCCTCCATATAGTCCTTATCGTTTTGGAAGGCTATGGCCCCACCCTTATCTGCTTCCCGGATTATAATGATAGGATCTTGTGCCAATGTTTTAATTGCCCCCCCCCCCCCTCTCTCTCTCTCTCTCTCTCTCTCTCTCTCTCTCTCTCTCTATATATATATATATATATATATATATATATATATATATATATATATATATATAAATTATTCAACCCCCATTGCAGAATGTTGCATTTTCAGTTGAATTTGGGGAATCCACTTGTTGTTTGTTGTGTTGAGCTATTTCAATTGCTTTTACTTGATTTTTTTAATTGCAAAAAGCTGAAAGTCTGTAAATTTTGACAATAAACCTGATTTGCAATGGGGATTGAATAATTTTGATTACAACTGTATATTATTATTGGTTATGTGTAGAGCTCCAACAGATTTCACAGCGCTAATATATATATATATTGCACTTCCAATGCAGTACACAAAGAGGCCCATTTATCAAGCTCCATATGGAGCTTGTGGGCCCGAGTTTCTGGCGAGTCATTTAACCAGAAACAGCAGTTATAAAGCAGCGGTCTAAAGACCTCTGCTCCATAACCATGTCCGCCTACTCTGAGCAGGCGGACAGGAATCGCCACAATTCAACCCAATCAAGTACGATCAGGTTGATTGACACCCCCTGCTGGTGACCCATTGGCTGTGAGTCTGCAGGGGGTGGCGTTGCACCAGCAGCTCTTGTGAGCTGCTGGTGCAATGCTGAATATGGAGAGCATATTGCTCTCCGCATTCAGCGATGTCTGTCGAACCTAATCCGCACTATCGGATCAGGTCCGACAGACATTTTATAATTCGGCCTCAAAGTATCCAAAACATTCCAGTCTCAAAGATGTGGCAGCCAGGATAAGTGATGTGGTTTTTTTCTGTCAAAATCTCTCAAGTCTCTGAGTCTTATTCTACAAGCAGGGAATAAAAAAAGTATTTGAATATTTAGCCATACTTGGAATAGTGCTATTCTTGCTGCATGATTGTAAACATAAAATTAAAATTACAGTACAAAATTACCAAACTATAATTTTGTATTGGAATAAAGTTTAAACCACTTCCCACATACAGTACATACATACCCATGTTTACACTAGGCATGGACAACATTTCTGGATTCGGCATTTGTTTGAACACACACACAAACACACACATATACAGTATGGGGCGATTTATCAAGGGCCAAATGGCCCCTAATGCCCTGTTTCCGTGCGAGACTTCAGGCTCACTGGAAACAGCAGTTATGAAGCAGTGGTCTTAAGACCGCTGCTCCTTAACTGGTCCGCCACCTCTGAGGCTGTGGACATCAATCCGCCCGATCGTGTATGGTTGGGTTGATTGACACCCCTTGCTAGCGGCCGATTGGTTCACTAGAACTGCTTGTGCAATGTTAAATTCCAACAGCGTATACTGTCGGCATTCAGTGATGTCAGACGGACATGATACCATACAGCGTATCATGTCCGCCAGACTTTGATAAATTGGCCCCTATATATTTATACAAAAATATCTACACACATACAAATACACCTTTGAGCCCTTGCCAGTCCAAGACCTTGTCATAAACCATATTCCTTTTAAATCACTGTTAAAACACATATTTAAATAATAAACCTTGATTTGACATTTCATACATATAATTATGAGTGAAATGTAATACTTTTTAAAATTTCCAGTGATATTATGTGTTGCGCTCAAGCTCAATACAAAATTCACCACTTGTAATGTAAAGTAAAATGGCGCACCCTGTGCTACCCATGCCAGTTCAAATCTGTCTCCCACATTGTTGTATATGCAGTTTATATATTAAGGATACATGGCCTTTGACTGAAGATAAGGTATAAAAATAGTGAATTGTCTTTTATTTTTACCTTGTTTGGCTGGGACCCATAACACAGAATTTTTTTGGCCCAACTTTTTACTTTCAACTCATAATAAAGATACCAAGAGAACAAAGAAAAAATGATAATAGGAGTAAATTAGAAAGTTGATTCAAACTGAATGCTCTATCTGAATCATGAAAGAAAAACATTGGGTTCAGTGTCCCTTTAAGAGTTAACCAGAGCTCTGAGGTTGCAGTAATCATTCTAGTGTAAATCGCTATTTCTTCTGTTAAGTGTGATCAGTCCACGGGTCATCATTACTTCTGGGATATTACTCCTCCCCAACAGGAAGTGCAAGAGGATTCACCCAGCAGAGTTGCATATAGCCCCTCCCCTCTACGTCACCCCCAGTCATTCTCTTGCACCCAACGACTAGATAGGATGTGTGAGAGGACTATGGTGATTTTATTTAGTTTATTTCTTCAATCAAAAGTTTGTTATTTTTTAATAGCACCGGAGTGTGTTATTCCTTCTCTGGTAGAGTTTGAAGAAGAATCTACCAGAGTTTTTACTATGATTTTAGCCGGAGTTGTTAAGATCATATTGCTGTTTCTCGGCCATCTGAGGAGAGGTAAACTTCAGATCAGGGGACAGCGGGCAGTTTATTCTGCAAAAAGGTATGTAGCAGTTTTTATTTTCTAACAATGGAATTGCTGAGAAAATCCTGCCATACCGACATTATATCATGTATGTATAATTTACATTTTAGTATTCTGGGGAATGGTACTTCACTGGAATTACACTGTGTATATAAGATTTTAGCCTAATAGAAATACAACAGGCTTTTTAATAATTCTTAATTATGTTAAACGTTTTTGCTGGAATGTAAAATCGTTTTCATTTTCTGAGGTACTGGGTGAATAAAATGTTTGGGCACTATTTTTCCACTTGGCAGTTGCTGGATCTAATTATGACAGTTTTTAATCTCTCTCACTGTTGTGTGTGAGGGGGTGGGACCTTTTTTGGCGCTTTTGCTACGCATCAAAAATTTCAGTCAAAAGCTCATTGTTTTTTTCCTGCATGTTCCGGTTTATCTCTACAGAACCCAGGGATCTTCAAAGCTAATTTGAGGGAAGTAATCTAACAGAGCTGTAAGATTGTAGTTGACTGTGATAAAAAAACGTTTATTCTTTAACTTTTTTATGCCTCAGGGTTAGTTATTTCTTACTACTGGGTACAAGCCTTTACTAAGTTGCATTTTGTTTTACAAAGCTGATTGATTTCATCTGTTATATATATTCAGTGCTTTTCAAGCACAGTTCGTTTTCTTCATTGTATTTTACTTGTATAGTATTTCCAAATTGCAAGTTTATTTGCTAGTTTGTTAAACATGTCTGATTCAGAAGATGAGACCTGTACTATTTGTACTAAAGCCAAGGTGGAGCCCAATAGAAATTTATGTACTAACTGTATTGATGCTACATTAAATAAAAGTAAATCTGTACAAATTGAACAAATTTCACCAAACAACGAGGGGAGAGTTATGCCGACTAACTCGCCTCACGTGACAGTACCTGCATCTCCCGCTCGGGACGTGCGCGATATGGCGACGCCAAGTACATCTGGGCGGCCATTACAAATAACATTACAAGATATGGCTACTGTTATGACTGAGGTTTTGGCTAAATTACCAGAACTAAGGGGCAAGCGTGATCACTCTGGAGTGAGAACAGAGTGCGCTGATAATGTTAGGGCCATGTCAGATACTGCGTCACAACTTGCAGAACATGAGGACGGAGAGCTTCATTCTGCGGCTGACGGTTCTGATCCAAACAGATTGGATTCAGATATTTCAAATTTTAAATTTAAGCTGGAAAACCTCCGTGTTTTACTAGGGGAGGTGTTAGCGGCCCTGAATGATTGTAACACAGTTGCAATACCCGAGAAAATGTGTAGGTTGGATAAATATTTTGCTGTACCAACAAGTACTGACGTTTTTCCTATACCTAAAAGACTAACTGAAATTATTACTAAGGAGTGGGATAGACCCGGTGTGCCGTTCTCACCCCCTCCAATATTTAGAAAGATGTTTCCAATAGACACCACCACACGGGATTTATGGCAAACGGTCCCTAAGGTGGAGGGAGCAGTTTCTACTTTAGCTAAACGTACCACTATCCCGGTAGAGGATAGCTGTGCCTTTTCAGATCCAATGGATAAAAAATTAGAGGGTTACCTTAAGAAAATGTTTGTTCAACAAGGTTTTATATTGCAACCCCTTGCATGCATTGCGCCGATCACGGCTGCAGCGGCATTCTGGATTGAGTCTCTAGAAGAGAATCTTGGTTCAGCTACGCTGGACGACATTTCAGACAGGCTTAGAGTACTTAAGCTATCTAATTCATTCATTTCGGAAGCCGTAGTACATTTAATTAAACTTACGGCTAAGAATTCCGGATTCGCCATTCAAGCGCGCAGAGCACTGTGGCTAAAATCCTGGTCAGCTGATGTAACTTCTAAGTCCAAATTACTTAATATACCTTTCAAGGGACAGACCTTATTTGGGCCTGGTTTGAAAGAAATTATCGCTGACATTACAGGAGGTAAGGGCCACGCCCTACCTCAAGACAAAGCCAAACCTAAGGCTAGACAGTCTAATTTTCGTTCCTTTCGGAATTTCAAAGCAGGAGCAGCATCATCTTCCACTACTCCAAATCAAGAAGGATCTGGTGCTCGCTACAGACAGGGCTGGAGACCTAACCAGTCCTGGAACAAGGGCAAGCAGGCCAGGAAGCCTGCAGCTGCCACTAAAACAGCATGAATTGAGGGCCCCCGATCCGGGATCGGATCTAGTGGGGGGCAGACTTTCTCTCTTCGCCCAGGCTTGGGCAAGAGATGTCCAGGATCCCTGGGCGCTAGAGATAATATCTCAGGGATACCTCCTGGACTTCAAACACTCTCCTCCAAGAGAGAGATTTCATCTGTCAAGGTTGTCGACAAACCAAACAAAGAAAGAAGCGTTTCTACGCTGCATACAAGAACTATTGTTAATGGGAGTAATCCATCCAGTTCCACGGTCGGAACAGGGACAAGGGTTTTACTCAAATCTGTTTGTGGTTCCCAAAAAAGAGGGAACTTTCAGACCAATACTGGATTTAAAGATCCTAAACAAATTCCTAAGAGTCACATCATTCAAAATGGAGACTATCCAGACAATTTTACCCATGATCCAAGAAGGTCAGTACATGACCACAGTGGACTTAAAGGACGCTTACCTTCACATACCGATTCACAAAGATCATTACCGGTATCTAAGGTTTGCCTTTCTAGACAGGCATTACCAGTTTGTGGCTCTTCCATTCGTATTGGCTACAGCTCCAAGAATCTTCACAAAGGTTCTAGGTGCTCTTCTGGCGGTACTAAGACCGCGGGGAATTTCGGTAGCTCCTTACCTAGACGACATTCTGATACAAGCTTCAAGCTTTCAAACTGCCAAGTCTCATACAGAGTTAGTACTGGCATTTCTAAGGTCACATGGATGGAAGGTGAACGAAAAGAAAAGTTCACTCGTTCCACTTACAAGAGTTCCCTTCCTGGGGACTCTTATAGATTCTGTAGAAATGAAGATTTACCTGACAGAAGACAGGTTAACAAGACTTCAAAGTGCTTGCCGCACCCTTCATTCCATTCAACACCCATCGGTGGCTCAATGCATGGAGGTAATCGGCCTAATGGTAGCAGCAATGGACATAGTGCCATTTGCTCGCTTACACCTCAGACCACTGCAATTGTGCATGCTAAGTCAGTGGAATGGGGATTACTCAGACTTGTCCCCTTCTCTGAATCTGGATCAAGAGACCAGAAATTCTCTTCTATGGTGGCTTTCTCGGCCACATCTGTCCAGGGGGATGCCATTCAGCAGACCAGACTGGACAATTGTAACAACAGACGCCAGCCTTCTAGGTTGGGGTGCCGTCTGGAATTCTCTGAAGGCTCAGGGACAATGGAGTCAGGAGGAGAGTCTCCTGCCAATAAACATTCTGGAATTGAGAGCAGTTCTCAATGCCCTCCTGGCTTGGCCCCAGTTGACAACTCGGGGGTTCATCAGGTTTCAGTCGGACAACATCACGACTGTAGCTTACATCAACCATCAGGGAGGGACAAGGAGCTCCCTAGCAATGATGGAAGTATCAAAGATAATTCGCTGGGCAGAGTCTCACTCTTGCCACCTGTCAGCAATCCACATCCCGGGAGTGGAGAATTGGGAGGCGGATTTCTTAAGTCGTCAGACTTTTCATCCGGGGGAATGGGAACTTCATCCGGAGGTCTTTGCCCAAATACTTCGACGTTGGGGCAAGCCAGAGATAGATCTCATGGCGTCTCGACAGAACGCCAAGCTTCCTCGGTACGGGTCCAGATCCAGGGATCCAGGAGCAGTCCTAATAGATGCCCTGATGGCACCTTGGGACTTCAGGATGGCTTATGTGTTTCCACCCTTCCCGATGCTTCCTCGATTGATTGCCAGAATCAAACAGGAGAGAGCATCAGTGATTCTGATAGCACCTGCATGGCCACGCAGGACTTGGTATGCAGACCTGGTGGACATGTCATCCTGTCCACCTTGGTCTCTACCTCTGAAACAGGACCTCCTGATACAGGGTCCTTTCAAACATCAAAATCTAACTTCTCTGAAGCTGACTGCTTGGAAATTGAACGTTTGATTTTATCAAGACGTGGGTTTTCTGAGTCAGTTATTGACACCTTAATACAGGCCAGGAAGCCTGTTACCAGAAAGATTTACCATAAAATATGGCGTAAATACCTATATTGGTGTGAATCCAAAGGTTACTCTTGGAGTAAGGTTAGGATTCCTAGGATATTGTCTTTTCTACAAGAAGGTTTAGAAAAGGGTTTATCTGCTAGTTCATTAAAGGGACAGATCTCAGCTCTGTCTATTCTGTTACACAAACGTCTGTCAGAAGTGCCAGACATTCAGGCTTTTTGTCAGGCTTTAGCGAGGATTAAGCCTGTGTTTAAGACTGTTGCTCCACCATGGAGTTTAAATCTTGTTCTTAACGTTTTACAGGGCGTTCCGTTTGAACCCCTCCATTCCATTGATATAAAGTTGTTATCTTGGAAAGTTCTATTTTTAATGGCTATTTCATCGGCTCGAAGAGTCTCTGAATTATCAGCCTTACATTGTGATTCTCCTTATTTGATTTTTCATTCGGATAAGGTAGTTCTGCGTACTAAACCTGGGTTCTTACCCAAGGTAGTCACTAACAGGAATATCAATCAGGAGATTGTTGTTCCATCTTTGTGTCCAAATCCTTCTTCAAAGAAGGAACGTCTTCTGCACAATCTGGATGTAGTTCGTGCCCTAAAATTTTACTTACAGGCAACTAAAGAATTTCGACAGACGTCTTCCCTGTTTGTCGTTTACTCTGGTCAGAGGAGAGGTCAAAAAGCTTCTGCTACCTCTCTCTCTTTTTGGCTTCGTAGCATAATACGTTTAGCCTATGAGACTGCTGGACAGCAACCTCCTGAAAGAATTACAGCTCATTCCACTAGAGCTGTGGCTTCCACTTGGGCCTTTAAGAATGAGGCCTCTGTTGAACAGATTTGCAAGGCTGCAACTTGGTCTTCGCTTCATACTTTTTCCAAATTTTACAAATTTGACACATTTGCTTCCTCGGAGGCTATTTTTGGGAGAAAGGTTCTTCAGGCAGTGGTTCCTTCTGTATAAAAGAGCCTGCCTATCCCTCCCGTCATCCGTGTACTTTTGCTTTGGTATTGGTATCCCAGAAGTAATGATGACCCGTGGACTGATCACACTTAACAGAAGAAAACATAATTTATGCTTACCTGATAAATTCCTTTCTTCTGTAGTGTGATCAGTCCACGGCCCGCCCTGTTTTTTAAGGCAGGTAATTATTTTTAAATTATACTCCAGTCACCACTACACCCTTGGTTCCTCCTTTCTCGTTGGTCCTTGGTCGAATGACTGGGGGTGACGTAGAGGGGAGGGGCTATATGCAACTCTGCTGGGTGAATCCTCTTGCACTTCCTGTTGGGGAGGAGTAATATCCCAGAAGTAATGATGACCCGTGGACTGATCACACTACAGAAGAAAGGAATTTATCAGGTAAGCATAAATTATGTTTTTGCTCACGCGTTCACATTTACTTTCAACTTGTAAGACACGTTAAATTCCAAATGCGCTCAAGCGAGCGTATTTAATTTTAACTCTAATATGTGTGCTATTTTTGTTTTGCGCAAAGAGCCGCAAAATACCCCATATCGCTTGCATGCTACAGCTAGTGCACCACTCGTAATCTAGCCATATATGCACACTTTCAGCATGTATTTTTGTCAGTGTTTGTGTGTGTGTAATGTCAGTATATATACTGTATGTGTGTGTGTAATGTCAGTATATATACTGTATGTGTGTGTGTAATGTCAGTATATATACTGTATGTGTGTGTGTGTGTGTGTAATGTCAGTATATATACTGTATGTGTGTGTGTGTGTGTGTAATGTCAGTATATATACTGTATGTGTGTGTGTGTGTGCATGCAGGCAATGTCAATAAATGTCAATAAATGTGTGTATTTTTTTCTGCATCTGTAGTGTCAGTATGGTGGTGTTCAGGATGGGGGTGTTTCTCACAGATACACACACAGATTCATAGGGGTCAATTTATCAAGCTCCGTATGGAGCTTGATGTCCCATGTTTCATGCCTGAAGGCTCGCCGGAAACAGAAGTTATGAAGCAGCAGTCCATAACTTGTCCACCTGCTCTGAGGCGGCGGACAGAAATCAACCCGATCAAATACGATCGGGTTGATTGACACCCCCTGCTAGCAACCGATTGGCCGTAAATCTGCAGGGGGCCTGCTGGTGCAATGATAATTGCCGACAGCGTATGCTGTCAGCATTTATCGATGTGCAACTGACATGATACGCTGAATCGTATCATGTCCGCTCGCACTATAATAAATTGACCCCATAGGCCTCTAGTTATGAAGCTCCGTAATTTTCTGCATTCGCCGGCCCAATATGCTCGCCTAAGCTCGCCTCACATCGCCGCGGACCTGAATATGCTCGCCAAAGTTATCAATAAAGCTGTCAAAAAGCCGCGCACCAAGTATGGGGCGATGAGCAGCGGACTGTGATAGTTATCAATCATCAATCTCGCTGCTCTTCGGCTTTTTTACAGCTTTATTGATACCCCTGTCACTAAGCACTCACACTATACTATACTGTTCTACCCCCTATACCGGCACCCCCGGATCCCCCCGCAACTAAATAAAGTTATTAATTCCTAAATCGCCGCTCCTAGACCCCGCCGCAACTATAATAAATATGTTAACCCCTAAACTGCCGCTCCCAGACCCCGCCGCAACTATAATAAATATGTTAACCCCTAAACTGCCACTCCCGGACCCCGCTGCCACCTACATAATACCTATTAACCCCTATCCTGCCCCCCTATACTGCCGCCACCTATAATAAATTTATTAACCCCTATCCAGCCCCCCCCTACACCGCCGCCACTATAATAAAATTATTAACCCCTAAACCTAAGTCTAACACTAACCCTAACACTCCCCTAACTTAAATATTAATTAAATAAATCTAAATAATATTACTCTTATTAACTAAATTAATCCTATTTAAAACTAAATACTTACCTATAAAATAAACCCTAATATAGTTACAATATAACTAATAGTTACATTGTAACTATTTTAGGATTTATTTTTATTTTACAGGCAAGTTTGTATTTATTTTAACTAGGTACAATAGTTATTAAATAGTTATTAACTATTTAATAACTACCTAGCTAAAAGAAATACAAAATTACCTGTAAAATAAATCCTAACCTAAGTTACAATTAAACCTAACACTACACTATCATTAAATTAATTAAATAAATTAGCTACAAATACCTACAATTAAATACAATTAAATAAACTAAACTAAATTACAAAAAACCAAACACTAAATTACAGAAAATAAAAAAATATCACAAGAATTTTAAACTAATTACACCTAATCTAAGCCCCCTAATAAAATAAAAAAAAACAAAATAATAAAAGTCCCTAGCCTATTCTACATTACAAAGTAATCAGCTCTTTTACCAGCCCTTAAAAAGGCTTTTTGTGGGGCATTGCCCCAAAGTAATCAGCTCTTTTACCTGTAAAAAAAAATACAACCCCCCTAACATTAAAACCCACCACCCACATACCCCTACTCTAACCCACCCAAACCCCCCTTAAATAAACCTAACACTACCCCCCTGAAGATCTCCCTACCTTGAGTCGTCTTCACCCAGCCGGGCCGAAGTCTTCATCTGATGGGGCAGAAGAGGACATCCAGACCGGCAGAAGTCTTCATCCTATCCAGGCAGAAGAGGACATCCGGACCGGCAGACATCTTCATCCAAGCGGCATCTTCTATCTTCATCCATCCGACGAGGAACGGCTCCATCTTCAAGACCTACGGCGAAGAGCATCCTTCCTGGCCGACGGACTAAAGACGAATGCCTGGTCCTTTAAATTACGTCATCCAAGATGTCGTCCCTCGAATTCCGATTGGCTGATAGGATTCTATCAGCCAATCGGAATTAAGGTAGGAAAAATCTGATTGGCTGATTCAATCAGCCAATCAGATTGAAGTTCCTAATGCCCGGCAAAAAGCCCATTTAAGGGCTGGTAAAAGAGCTGGTTACTTGGTAATTTAGAATAGGGTAGGGCATTTTTTTTATTTTGGGGGGCTTTATTATTTTATTAGGGGGCTTAGATTAGGTGTAATTAGTTTAAACTTCTTGTAATTCTTTTTTATTTTCTGTAATTTAGGTATTTTTTTGTACTATAGTTTAGTGTAGTGTTAGGTTTAATTGTAACTTAGGTTAGGATTTATTTGACATGTAATTTTGTAATTATTTTAACTAGGTAGCTATTAAATAGTTAATAACTATTTAATAGCTATTGTACCTAGTTAAAATAAATACAAAGTTGCCTATAAAATAAAAATAAATCCTAAAATAGCTACAATGTAACTATTAGTTATAGTGTAGCTATATTAGGGTTTATTTTATAGGTAAGTATTTAGTTTTAAATAGGAATAATTTAGTTAATAATATTAATTTTTATGTAGATTTATTAAAATAATATTTAAGTTAGGGGGGGTTAGTGTTAGACTTAGGTTTAGGGGTTAATAATTTTAATATAGGTGGCGGCGGTATAGGGGGGGCAGGATAGGGGTTAATAAGTTTAATATAGGTGACGGCGGGGTCCGGGAGAGGCGGTTTAGGGGTTAAACAATTTATTTAGTTGCGGCGGGGTCCGGGATTCGCGGGATAGGGGTTAATAAATTTATGTAGGTGGTGGCGGTATAGGGGGCGGCAGATTAGGGGTTAATATGTATAATGTAGGTGGTGGCGGGGTCCAGGAGAGGTGGTTTAGGGGTTAACATGTTTATTATAGTTGCGGCGGGGTCCGGGAGTGGCGGTCTAGGGGGTAATAAATTTATTTAGTTGCGGCGGTGTGGGGGGGGCAGATTAGGGGTGTTTAGACTCGGGGTACATGTTAGGGTGTTAGGTGCAGACGTTTCCCATAGGAATCAATGGGATATCGAGCAGCAGCGAACATGAGCTTTCGCTATGGTCAGACTCCCATTGATTCCTATGGGATCCGCCGGCGGCGGATTGAAATCCAGATACGCTGGCCCGGAATAGTGGCGAGCGTACACGGTAGTAGTTTGATAACTACCAAAAGTAGTCAGATTGTGCCGAACTTGCGTTCGGAACATCTGTAGTGACGTAAGCATCGATCTGTGTCGGACTGAGTCCGGCGGATCGAAGCTTACGTCACTAGATTCTACTTTTGCCGGGCAGTAGGGGTTGATAACTAAGGCGAATCAGCCTCGCCACAAATACGCTGCGGAATTCCAGCGTATTTGCGGTTGATGGCTTGATAACAAATACACACACATACACTAACAGCTGCACACATAAACACTCACAGATTCATACACATACAGATAAACACACATACATTCACAGCTGCACACATAAACAATCAGATTCATACACACACTCACAGATACACACACATACACTCACAGCAGCACACATAAACAATCCGATTCATACACACACTCACAGATACACACACATACACTCACAGCTGCACACATAAACACTCACAGACCCATACACACACTCACAGCTGCACATATAAACACTCAAAGATTCATAAACACACTCACAGATACACACATTCACACTCACAGCTGCACACATAAACACTCACAGTATCATACACACACTCACAGATACACACTCATACACCCACAGCTGCACACATAAAAACTCACAGATTCATACACACACTCACAGATACGCACATTTACACTTACAGATTCATACACACTCACAGATACACACACATACACTCACAGCTGCACACATAAACACAGATTCATACACACACTCACAGATATACACACAGATACGCATGCACACAGATTAAAACTAAAATATCTAACTCTCTAAAATGTCATTTTAGCCACCCTCCAATGTACTTACTATTTTGATGCAGTAGGGTTCAGTGATTAAAGTTAAGATTTTGAAAAGTGGGACACTGTTTCTTGTTTGTATTTAGAAAAAAACAACTAAAATAAACAAAAGCAAATTCAGGCATACCTCACTTTACTGTGCTTTGCTTTATTGTGCTCTATAGATATTGCGTTTTTTGTTTTTTTACAGATTGAAGGTTTGTGGAAATCCTGCGTAAATATTAAATCTATAGGCACCATTTTTCTAACATTTGTGCAAAATGAAAGTTAATGCAAATTTAGCATATGTAAGGTTTGTGCAAGTGAAGACCTAGGGTTTGCTCGCCAGAAAAAGGAGTTAAGAAGCAACGGTCTCCTTAACTCGTTCACTCCCTCTGAGGCTGCAGACATCAATCCGCCCGATCGTATACGATCGGGTTTATTGACACCCCCTGCTAGCGAATCTGCAGGGGGGCGGCATTGCACAAGCAGTTCACCAGAACTGCTTGTGCAATGTTAAATGTCGACAGCGTATGCTCCGCTACAGCGGATCATGTGTGCCAGACATTGATAAATGGGCCCCCTAGCATAAAGTGTAAGAATAAAAAGAAAAGTGCACCCAACACTACATAAATACATTAAAGGGACACTGAACCCAATTTTTTTCTTTTGTGATTCAGATAGAGCATGAAATAATTTTAAGCAACTTTCTAATTTTCTCCTATTATCACAATTTCTTCATTCTCTTGGTATCTTTATTTGAAATGCAAGAATGTAAGTTTAAATGCCGGCCCATTTTTGGTGAGCAACCCGAGTTGTTCTTGTTGATTGGTGGATAAATTCATCCACCAATAAAAAAGTGCTTTCCAGAGTTCTGAACCAATAAAAAAGCTTAGATGCCTTCTTTTTCAAATAAAGATAGCAAGAGAACAAAAAAAATTGATAATAGGAGTAAATTAGAAAGTTGCTTAAAATTGCATGCTCTATCTGAATCACGAAATAAAAAAATTTGGGTTCAGTGTCCCTTTAAAATAAAGTGTTAAGTGTTACACTTATCTATACACTAACTAATAAAAAATATTCATATAAATATTAATAAAAAATGTATATAAGGGTTGAAAGGCATTTGGTATATGACAAGGTATTTGAAAGGAAAGGGCTATAATGTAAGGAGGTTAAGGTGTGTGGAACTCAGAATGCAGGAACAAATACACTGAACAACAAAAGTCTTTTGAAAGCTTTACTGAATGATAAGTAAAAGAACAGTTGGTTGTTTAAATTGAAGATCACAGAAACAGCAAGTTTAACCACTGGCCAAAGGCAGAACACTAAAGTCCTGTTTGAATTTCAGAATACTTTAGTAGGTTTCCGTAAGTAAGTCCAGTGGATACTAATGCTTAGGTTGTGCAATAAACCCAATGGTAAAGAGCAGGGTTCTTCAAACCATAGGTCGGGACCCATTACTGGGTCGCAACTTGGGTGTAATGTAGGAGAGTGTGTGTGTAATATGAGAGTGTGTGTGGTGTGTGTTGTATGAGAGTGTGTGTGTTATTACCTTTTACAACATGTTCAAGTTTGACTACAATCAGGAATAAAGTACGCACACATTTACTCACTTTGCCAAAAATTGCAGCTATCTTGTTATATATTGCTTTAGAAATTTTCAGACCAAACATAAAAATAGGGTCGCAAAGGTATGTAGTTTAATGATTGCACCGAGTCTTGGGAAGAAAAGTGTGAAGAACACTGGTATAGAAGTTGAGACAGTCGTGGAATATCAGGTATGTACAGTGGGCACAGCCGGTTTGAGGAAAGCTCAGCTGTCATAGGAGGCAGGGGAGGCAGCGCCTCCCCTGTCAAATGAGGAGAAAAACGTTTTACTATTGATTAACATTAAAACATTTGGTCTCATGTTTAATTTGGATTGATGCATAATGTACATCACCAAAGCCCCCCCCAGCCCCCCCAGATCTGTCCGACAGCCAATGTGGTTATTCCTAATCCATGTTGCGCAATGCAGGAGAGGCGGTAAGCCACTTCGCCTGCCCTCCATTACGCAATATAGTTATGTTGGCTTATTTGTAATGAGCCGTGAAAACCAGCGCCACCCAGTGGTGCTTCTTCACGGCCCATTCACTCCAAATAGAGGCGCTTCTCCAAGCCGCCTATGTCGGAGCCAATCAGTGGAGTCATAAGTGACTGTCTTGGAGTGAAGGTGTGCCTAAGACTGGAGGGGAGAAGAGCCACCAAGAGTCACGTGTGACGGTTGCCAGAGAGGACTCAGGAGAACTTAGACTCTTTGGAGCTGATTCCTGACCTGTCTAATGTGAGAGGCGAGCAGCGAGGCTAAGGACCTGCCCTGGACATTTGCCACAGTGAGTGTGGTGAGGACAATGACCGTTACTAGTTGGGGTAAGTAAGTAGTCATATTTTTTTAAAATCGTGAGCCACCAATGCTGCCGCTATGGACCTGTCCTGCCCTGGACATTTGCCACAGCACAGTGAGTGAGGTGAGGAATCGGATGACGATTACTAGTTGGGGTAAGTGGTAGATTTTTGGGAGTTTTTTTTAAATCGTGACCCGCCAATGCATTGCTGCCGCTGCCGCTATATATATGTGTGTAGTGTACTAGACAGACTCAGACTGACTGACAACATATGAGACATGCTAAAGAGACTGGAGACAGATAATACTGTAGCTACATCTGAGGCCATGCTGTGACTGACATGTTTTTTCTGGGGAAATTTAGTATAATTCTGTCCTATTATGTACTTAGCAATTATTATTGCAAAGCAATGCATTGTGAAATTGTGAATAGTACTGAAGTACTCACTTGGTGATGACTCAAAGTAGTAACAGCGAATCTGCAGCATTGGCCGATAATGTGACAACATGTCAAGTCAACAGCAGATGCTAGATATTTAAGTCTCTTCATTTTTAGCTGACATTATTAATGGCAAATACAGGGGAAAATCTAAGGTATTATGTACTGTTCCAGGATACATAGGAGGGGAATAAAACATGAATCACATGATAGAATAATGGCAGCCACTGAACATTTTAAGAAAATGTGTTTTATAACTCAATCTGTCAGTGTCATCTATTCTCTACAAAAAATAAATAAATTATAATCAGGCAGAAACTGTAGAAATAAATACAGTGAATCTTACTGACTAGGTAGTGTTATATCTTACATAAGATTCTTAGTCTGTTTAAGTGAAGAGTGCAGACTAGATAGTGGGCCACATCTTTTAATATTTCTGTGTTTATTGTTTTTTTAAAACTCCCATCCTTTATCTATCCCTGGCCTGCATCGGGCAGAACACTTGATATGTAAAAGAAGGAATTGTCTTGTAATGTCAGGGCAGATGGCACGTTTGAGTTAAAGTGGTGCTGCAGTAATGAAAAAATATGTCACAGATTAAATAAAACAGTACACTCAAAAGTTTGCTGTGTTGTGTGTTGTGTGATTTTGTGTGTTTAATAACAAAATATAAATCTCTCTTGTAAACTCTAACTACATGGCACTGTAATGTTTGCTGTGTTGTGTGTTTTGTGATTTTGTGTGTTTAATAACAAAATATAAATCTCTCTTGTAAACTCTAACTACATGGCACTGAAATGTTTGCTGTGTTGTGTGTTGTGTGATTTTGTGTGTTTAATAACAAAATATAAATCTCTCTTGTAAACTCTAACTACATGGCACTGTAATGTTTGCTGTGTTGTGTGTTTTGTGATTTTGTGTGTTTAATAACAAAATATAAATCTCTCTTGTAAACTCTAACTACATGGCACTGAAATGTTTGCTGTGTTGTGTGTTGTGTGATTTTGTGTGTTTAATAACAAAATATAAATCTCTCTTGTAAACTCTAACTACATGGCACTGTAATGTTTGCTGTGTTGTGTGTTTTGTGATTTTGTGTGTTAAATAACAAAATATAAATCTCTCTTGTAAACTCTAACTACATGGCACTGAAACGTTTGCTGTGTTGTGTGATTTTGTGTGTCTAATAACAAAATATATATCTCTCTTGTAAACTCTAACTACATGGCACTGAAATGTTTGGCTTGCATCAAGTTCAACATGATGCTTACTTTTCCCCAGTTGTTGTCTATGTGGCTATTTGCAGAAATTTACTTGGATATATGTTGATTGTCACATTACCAGCAAGGGGAGTCAAATAATATCATAATATATTTGTAGTTACTTAGTGGACAAAAAAGTACAATAAGAAATTGCTCTAATTTATTTAACATTTTTTTTATTGTTCATGTATAGCAATGTGTTCAACCCCTGTCAAGGGGTTAAAGGGGTATAATGATTGAGATATGACATACAATTTAAAAAAAAAACTTTTACAAATGTATGCTGTATCTGAATCATAAAAAACAATGTTGGGTTTCATTCATGTCTCTTTAAACACATAGTTTAAGTCAGCTCCAGAGCAAGAATGTACTGATGGTTCATAGTTGAACACATCTGGTGAGATAATGACAATAAGCATATGTGTAGGCACCAATCAGGAGTCATGTTCAGTTCTGGAGCAGAAGTGCATTGCTGTTCTGGAGCTAACTTAAACTATGTGCTTATGGGGTTTAACAGTGCAAATGCTCTAACATATCAAAACATTTTCTCCTTCCACTTTTATGTCCCTTTACCAGAAAGAGCTTTTGAAAGAAAAATTATGATACCTCATTCATTTAACTTCACAGACCTCTCAGTTGTTTAGCAACATAGGTGTTGGCTAACCGGGCCCCAGCCTAACTGTTACATATTGAGTCATTGACTAGATAGTTGGTTTTATATATACAATGGGGCAGCAAATGGGAGATAAAAACAGATAGAAGAAGAAGGTAAAACCATGCACTCTATTTTTTTTTCCATTTGTTTTGAATTAGTATAAATAGTGGAACTGTATTTACCTATATAACAATAATTGATTTGGTTTCTAATTCTTACCTGTATGCATGTGTTGTAAAGAATTCTAATCGTCATTGTGCAACCTGCTAATTTAATTGTAAATTTAAGATACCTCGATTGGGTTCATATGGGCTTCTCGGGCGAATCACAGCCAGTGCCTCACCAGCCTCTGACCTCACCGCACGTCACAGGAAAGCTGTAAATGGTAAATGGTATAACAGACACAAGATACTCAGCAGGCACAGGATACCCAGTAGATACTGTTGGTGAGACTGTCCCAGGATATCAGGTAGGTACAGCGGCACAGCTGTTTTGAGTAAAGCTGTCAATGGTATAGTATACACAGGATACTCAGCAGGCACATAATACCTAGCGAGTACTGTTGGAGAAACTGTCACGTGATACCAAGTAGGTACAGCAGACATAGCTGTTTTGATGAAAGCTGTCACCGGTATAACAGACACAGGAGACTTAGCAGGCAAAGGATACCCAGTGGGTACTGTTGGTGAGGCTGTCACAGGATACCAGGTAGGTACAGCTTCAGGAACCAGGTGAACATATACACTTACTTATATTTTAATAAAATATATTACCCTTGATTTTGGGGGCATTTGGTGGACATTTATAAAATGAAACAGAGATCTGATAATTTGTAATGGCTGGTTGTTTATCACATGCCCGCAAACGTGCAAATTTGCAAATTTGTGGGCTTGCGATAAATAAGCGCTCCACTTGTAATCTAGGCCTATATGTCAGATACTAAACTGCAATGGTAGATACGCTTAAAATGGAGTAAATTTAGTGTTAATCAGAGAGGTGGTTTTTGCAGCTTCAAAAAAGGATTATTCTCTGCTGGTAATCCTAGTGTTAAAAATGTAAAAAATAAAGAAGATGCGCTACACAGCTAACCACACTCATTCGGATTTAGAAAAAATATAAATGTTTATATTTAAAAGAATTGGTATCTCATATAAAGAATATAAAACAAAGTATAGTGAATAAAATGAAGGTTACATACTAACACCTAGATTTAGAGTTCTGCGTTAGCCGCCAAAAGCAGCGTAAAGGGGTCCTAACGCTGCTTTTTACCGCCCGCTGGTATTTAGAGTCAGGCAGGAAAGGGTCTACCACTCACTTCCCTACCGCGATTCCAGGCTACCGCAGATCCCCTTACGCCAATTGCGTATGCTATCTTTTCTATGGGATCTGCCTAACCCCGGTATTTGGAGTCTTGGGAGAAGTGAGCGGTAGACCCTCTACTGACAAGACTCAAGAACAAAAAAAGTCAGTAGTTAAGAGCTTTATGGGCTAACGCGTGAATATAAAGCTCTTAACTACTGTGCTCTAAAGTACACTAACACCAATAAACTACCTATGTACCCCTAAACCGAGGCCCCCCCACATGGGCGCCACTGTAATAAATTTTTTTAACCCCTAATCTGCCGACCGGACACTGCCGCCAACTACATTATACCTATGAACCCCTAATCTGCTGCCCCTAATATCGCCGACCCCTATATTATATTTATTAACCCCTAATCTGCCCCCCAACGTCGCCGCTACCTAACGACACTTATTAACCCCTAATCTGCCGACCGGACCTCGCCGCCACTATAATAAATGTATTAACCCCTAAATCGCTGCACTCCCGCCTCGCAAACACTATAATAAATAGTATTAACCCCTAATCTGCCCTCCCTAACATCGCCGCCACCTACCTACAATTATGAACCCCTAATCTCCCACCCGCAACGTCGCCGCTAATATAATACATTTATTAACCCCTAAACCTAAGTCTAACCCTAACCCTAACACCCCCCTAACATAAATATAATTTAAATTAAACAAAATAATATTCCTATTAATAACTAAATTAATCCTATTTAAAACTAAATACTTACCTATAAAATAAACCCTAATATAGCTACAATATAAATAATAATTACATTGTAGCTATTTTAGGATTTATATTTATTTTACAGTCAACTTTGTATTTATTTTAACTAGGTACAAAAGCTATTAAATAGTTAATAACTATTTAATAGCTACCTAGTTAAAATAACTACAAAATTACCTGTAAAATAAATCCTAACCTAAGTTACAAATACACCTAACACTACACTATCATTAAATTAATTAAATAAATTACCTACAATTACCTAAAACAAAATACAATAAAATAAACTATTCTATAATACAAAAACAAACAAACACTAAATTACAAAAAATAAAAAAGAATTACAAGCAGTTTAACGAATTACACCTAATCTAAGCCCCCTAATAAAAAAAGCCCCCCAAAATAAAAAATGCCCTACCCTATTCTAAAACACAAAAGTAATCAGCTCTTTTACCAGCCCTTAAAAGGGCTTTTTGCGGGGCATTGCCCCAAAGTAATCAGCTCTTTTACCTGAAAATAAAAATACAATACACCCCCAACATTAAAAACCACCACCCACATACCCCTACTCTAACCCACCCAAACCCCCCTTAAATAAACCTATCGCTAACCCCCTGAAGATCATCCTACCTTGAGTCATCTTCACTCAGCCGAGCCGAATTCTTCATCCAAGGTGCGCAGAGGAGGTCCTTCATCCGGTAGTCTTCATCCAAGCGGGGCAAGAAGAGGTCCTCCATCTGGTAGAAGTCTTCATCCAGGAGGCGTCTTCAATCTTCATCCATTATACTTACCTTTATTTTATAGGTAAGTATTTAGTTTTAAATAGGATTAATTTAGTTATTAATAGGAATATTATTTCGTTTAATTTAAATTATATTTATGTTAGGGGGGTGTTAGGGTTAGATTTAGGTTTAGGGTCCGGTCGGCAGATTAGGGGTTAATAAGTGTAGGTAAGGTAGCGGCGACATTGGGGGGGCAGATTAGGGGTTAATAAATATAATATAGGGGTCGGCGGTGTTAGGGGCAGCAGATTAGGTGTTCATAGGTATAATGTAGGTTGCGGCTGTGTCTGGAGCGGCAGATTAGGGGTTAATAGTATAATGCAGGTGTCAGCGATAGCGGGGGCGGCAGATTAGAGGTTCATAAGTGTAAGGTTAGGGGTGTTTAGACTCGGGGTACATGTTAGGGTGTTAGGTGCAGACTTAGAGAGTGTTTCCAGGGCCGGACTGGGACCAAAAAAAGGCCCGGGCATTTTAGGGCAAAGAGGCCCACTCTCTCCCCCCCCCCCCCTTGTGCTCACCATTTCTTATTTAACCGTATACCAAACATGGCAAGTATAATACTTGTTTAAGTGACAAATACATTTAACATTTCCAATACCCTATTAATCACTGTATTTTGTCAATTGGTTGGTATGACAAAATAAAGTAAAATATAAACAAAAACACCAAAACCAAAATAAAGTGCTAGTTTTTCATGAAAAAAGGCCATTCTTAAAAGATTTCATCTGAATCATCCAAACTTTAACTTCTATTATCAAGTTTACTTTGTACTTTTGGTATCCTTTGTTAAAAAACACATATACATATCCTCAGCAGCAATGCACTACTGGGAGCTAGCTGGTGATAGGTGTTTACACACACGTGTACTTATCATTAACTCACTTTTTGTCTTCTCTGTGCATTTTGGAGTATAGAAAAAATACTTTTTCATAATTTTAATTTACTCATATAAAGGATTTTTTTTTTATTGTGCCACCAAGTGATATAATGAAGATGTTAAATAATTTGCTGTGGCATCAAATGCAATTCAAGTCACATATACAGCTTCATCTGCACTGTTACTGTAAATCACTGTGTTTGTAAGGCTGTGTTGCAGAAACAGGATTGCACTATGGGAATTGCAGCAAAAGAGAAAGTCTGTAATCAGTACAGAGTTGTAAATAAAGAAGTGATATGAATTCATTTTAATATGCAAACCACAATCATTAGCAATTATAAAGATCAAGGGCGCGATCCTATATAGATCGCAGTTTGCGGCGCAAGCGAGGGAACCGGCGTCGCCCGCAGTTTCAGCTCGCAACTCGAGCTATCCCATATAAGTCGCCGTCAGATGCTAACGTGCCGTAAGTCTGACAAACCAGCGATGTCCAGAAATCTGCGCAAGTACAAATTTCTGGCGTCGCCAGTGACTTGCGGCACGTTAGAAACTGCCGGCGCCTATAAAACCTGACTAAAGTCTAAAACACCCGCACTGTCTAACACGCCTCCTAAACATAGCCCGACAAGTCTAACACGCCTCCCTAACATAGCCCGACACGTCTAACCCTCTATCCGCTATCCCCCCTCACTAGCCTAACAATAAAAAAGCTATTAACCCCTAAACCGCCGCTCCCGTACCCCGCCGCAACCTAATAAAGTTATTAACCCCTAAACCACCGCTCCCGTACCCCGCCGCCAGCTATATTATATCTATAACCCCCTAAAGTGAGCCCCTAACACCGCCGCCATCTATATTAAAATTATTAACCCCTAATGTAAGCCCCTTACACCGCCGCCATCTCTATTAAAATGATTAACCCCTAATTTAATCTACCTACCCCGCCGCCAGCTATATTATCTATATTAACCCTAAGTATATTATAGTTAATATAGGTATTACATTATATATATTAACTATATTAACAATAATTATATTAGGGTTAATATAGTTAATATAGTTACTATAGTATTTATATTAACTATATTAACTCTATCTAACCCTAACTAAATTTATATTAAATTAATCTAATTCATTTATAAACTAAAATATTCCTATTTAAATCTAAATACTTACCTATAAAATAAACCCTAAGATAGCTACAATATAATTAATAATTACATTGTAGCTATGTTAAGGTTAATATTTATTTTACAGGTAAATTGTTAATTATTTTAACTAGGTATAATAGCTATTAAATAGTTATTAACTATTTAATATCTACCTAGTTAAAATAATTACCCAATTACCTGTAAAATAAATCCTAACCTAAGTTACAAATACACCTACACTATCAATAAATTTAATAAACTACAAACATCTATCTAAAAATACAATTAAATTAACTAAACTAAATTACAAAAAAAAAACAAACACTAAATTACAAAAAATAAAAAAAAGATTACAAGATTTTTAAGCTAATTACACCTATTCTAAGCCCCCTAATAAAATAATAAACCCCCAAAATAAAAAAAATTCCCTGCCCTATTCTAAATTAAACAAATTTCAAAGCTCTTTACCTTACCAGCCCTTAAAAGGGCCTTTTGTGGGGCATGCCCCAAAGAATTCAGCTCTTTTGCATACAAATACAATACCCCCCCATTACAACCCACCACCCACATACCCTTATTCTAAAACCACCCAAACCCCCCTTAAAAAAGCCTAACACTACCCCCCTGAAGATCTCCCTACCTTGTCTTCACCACACCGGGCCGAACTCCTGATCCGATCCGGGCGATGTCTTCCTCCAAGCGGCAAAGAAGAATTCTTCCTCCGGCGATGTCTTCCTCCAAGCGGCAAAGAAGAATTCTTCCTCCGGCGACGTCTTCCTCCAAGCGGCAGCAAAGTCTCCATTCTTCCGGCGGCATCTTCAATCTTCTTTCTTCGCTCCGCCACCGCGGAGCATCCATCCCGGCCGACTGCTGAACTACGAATGAGGTACCTTTAAATGACGTCATCCAAGATGGCGTCCGCCGAATTCCGATTGGCTGATAGGATTCTATCAGCCAATCAGAATTAAGTTAGAAAAATCTGATTGGCTGATTGAATCAGCCAATCAGATTCAAGTTCAATCCGATTGGCTGATCCAATCAGCCAATCAGATTGAGCTCGCATTCTATTGGCTGTTCCGATCAGCCAATAGAATGCGAGCTCAATCTGATTGGCTGTTCGGATCAGCCAATCGGATTGAACTTGAATCTGATTGGCTGATTCAATCAGCCAATCAGATTTTTCTAACTTAATTCCGATTGGCTGATAGAATCCTATCAGCCAATCGGAATTCGGCGGACGCCATCTTGGATGACGTCATTTAAAGGTACATCATTCGTAGTTCAGCAGTCGGCCGGGATGGATGCTCCGCGGTGGCGGAGCAAAGAAAGAAGATTGAAGATGCCGCCGGAAGAATGAAGACTTTGCTGCCGCTTGGAGGAAGACGTCGCCGGAGGAAGAATTCTTCTTTGCCGCTTGGAGGAAGACTTCGCCGGAGGAAGAATTCTTCTTTGCCGCTTGGAGGAAGACATCGCCCGGATCGGATCAGGAGTTCGGCCCGGTGTGGTGAAGACAAGGTAGGGAGATCTTCAGGGGGGTAGTGTTAGGCTTTTTTTAAGGGGGGTTTGGGTGGTTTTAGAATAGGGGTATGTGGGTGGTGGGTTGTAATGGGGGGGGGGGTATTGTATTTGTATGCAAAAGAGCTGAATTCTTTGGGGCATGCCCCACAAAAGGCCCTTTTAAGGGCTGGTAAGGTAAAGAGCTTTGAAATTTGATTAATTTAGAATAGGGCAGGGAATTTTTTTTTATTTTGGGGGTTTATTATTTTATTAGGGGGCTTAGAATAGGTGCAATTAGCTTAAAAATCTTGTAATCTTTTTTTATTTTTTGTAATTTAGTGTTTGTTTTTTTTTGTAATTTAGTTTAGTTAATTTAATTGTATTTTTAGATAGATGTTTGTAGTTTATTAAATTTATTGATAGTGTAGGTGTATTTGTAACTTAGGTTAGGATTTATTTTACAGGTAATTGGGTAATTATTTTAACTAGGTAGATATTAAATAGTTAATAACTATTTAATAGCTATTATACCTAGTTAAAATAATTAACAATTTACCTGTAAAATAAATATTAACCCTAACATAGCTACAATGTAATTATTAATTATATTGTAGCTATCTTAGGGTTTATTTTATAGGTAAGTATTTAGATTTAAATAGGAATATTTTAGTTTATAAATGAATTAGATTAATTTAATAAAAATTTAGTTAGGGGTGTTAGGGTTAGATAGAGTTAATATAGTTAATATAAATACTATAGTAACTATATTAACTATATTAACCCTAATATAATTAGGGTTAATATAGTTAATATATATAATGTAATACCTATATTAACTATAATATACTTAGGGTTAATATAGATAATATAGCTGGCGGCGGGGTAGGTAGATTAAATAAGGGATTAATCATTTTAATAGAGATGGCGGCGGTGTAAGTGGCTTACATTAGGGGTTAATAATATTAATATAGCTGGCGGCGGTATAGGGGGATTAGATTAGGGGTTAATAATTTTTATATAGGTGGCGGCGGTGTAAGGGGTCAGATTAGGGGATAGATAAGGTAGATGACAGCGGTGTAAGGGGTTCTAATTAGGGGATAGATAAGGTAGATGGCGGCGGTTTTAGGGGCTCACAGTAGGGGGTTAGTTTATGTAGATGGCGGCGGGGTCCGGGAGCGGCGGTTTAGGGGTTAATAACTTTATTAGGGATTTCGGGGGGGGGGGGGATCGCGGTTGACAGGTAGATAGACATTGCGCATGCGTTAGGTGTTAGGTTTATTTTAGAAGATCGCGGTTGACAGGGAGATAGACATTGCGCATGCGTTAGGTGTTAGGTTTATTTTAGCAGCCAGTTTAGGAAGTTACGGGGCTCCAATAGTCAGCGTAAGGCTTCTTACGGCTGCTTTTTGTGGCGAGGTGAAAATGGAGTAAGTTTTCTCCATTTTCGCCACGTAAGTCCTTACGCTGCATATTGGATACCAAACTGCGCGGGTTTGGTATACCTGCCTATAGCCCAAAAAACTACGGGCGACGGCAGAAATATACGCGCGTAACTTCTAGGTTACGCCGTATATGTGATACCAAACCCGCGCAAATATTGGCGTCGCCGGCTTTTGCGGGCGACGATTTTTATCGGATGGACCCCATAATGCCCACAAATAACAGTTACATGTTACACACATGGTTTTCTGGATCATTCCTATTTAGATTTTCAAGCATGCATTAGTAGGATTGACAAAAAAGATAAAGTAAAATAATAATTCTCCTCTGAAAAAACGTGGTAAAAGTGATTTATTTCTTAACCTGATGGCTACTACATAGTACATACCATAGGCCTGTGTAAGCGTGGTGTATTTAAAGCAATAGTTAGCAGGGCTAAGCTTTTAAGCAGCTGCTCAATTTACAAACAATACAATACAAACACGCTGCTGTAGAACAGATGGCACAAAAATCACAGCAAAGGCGGCGCGCTATATATTGACCACTGACCTGCATGCAGATGTTATAAGGTCGTTACCCTTACCCAATATAGTCAGTACCACGCTCGTCACCCTGGATGTGGCTGCCTCGCTCGCCCTCTTCCCTCCTTCATGCGCACGCTACTTAGGACGATGAGAGGAAGTGATGGGTTTGTAGGAGGTCACTGTGTCACCCTTTTCACTTCCTCCCAGGCAGCCAGGCTAGCAGCACAGAACTCGGAGGCCCCCTGCTCCTCCCACTTCTGGCCGGATTGCTAGCACGTGCAGGCCTGTCTGCATACAGCGACCGTGAGATCCACTTGCAAGAAGTAAGTGGAGGATTCCCAGTCTCACGGCCGCTGTATGCAAGTCTGTGCTCCCTGGTGTGGCCTTTTTATGGTGCTTAAGTGAGGCCCCCTGATGTGCCAGAGAGAACAGTGCCCTAAAAATCTGCAGTTAGAAACTTCCATTCTGGGTCAGTCAGTCAGCACAGAGCTACTGACCTTGCCGTAATGGTGGGTGGAGCTAAGGGAACCGGCGGCCCACCGGGCAAATGCCCGGTATGCCCTATGGTCAGTCCGGGCCTGAGTGTTTCCCCATAGGAAACAATGGGGCTGCGTTAGGAGCTGAACGCTGCTTTTTTGCAGGTGTTAGGTTTTTTTTTAGCCCAAAATGCCCCATTGTTTCCTATGGGAATATCGTGCATGAGCACGTTTTCAAAGCTTACCGCTACCATAAGCAACGCTGGTATTGAGGGTTGAAGTGGAGCTAAATTAGGCTCAATGCACCCTTTTTTGAGCCTAACGCAGCCCCTCAGACAACTCTAAATACCAGCGTTGTTGGAAGGGTGCATTGGGAAAAAAAGCAGCGTTAGCTACGCAGGTTTTTACCGACAAAATTCTAAATCTAGCGGTATGTAACTTTAAATTAAACCACCGGTGGTTATGACTAATATTGATATATAATATATGGTCACTTCAAATATGTTCATATACAAGCTGGTTAGCACATAAACGCTCAATATACAAGCTCAGAAGCACATTGTTTTCTCACAAGAGTCTTTTGTGAAACATGGGATTCCCAATAGTGAATATTTGACTTTCTCCAGAGCAAAAGCAGATATCTAAGCACTCAACGGCTTTCAAATTTACAAAGTCAGGAGATGTTGGTAATATAATATGCCACTGCTTAGAAATAGTTATAGTTGAAAAAACGATACCTTAATTCTGTAGGATCACAGTGTGCAAAATAGCCCGGTATACTTCACCACTATCTCGATTTCCGTTGTGGCAGCACTTTTCACGCTAGTATCCTTAGGCTGGTAAGCTCTGACCCACTGTATCTCCGACTAGGGGCTTCCTTCCGCATTCAGCGGTCACATGTAGTGGATGAGCCAAGTCGGAGATACAGCGGGAGCCCCAAGTCGGAGGTATAGCGGGTCAGAGCTTACCAGCCTAAGGATGCGAGCGCGAAAAGTGCTGCCACAATGGAAATCGAGATAGTGGTGAAGTATACCGGGCTATTTTGCACACTGTGATCCTACAGAATTAAGGTATCGTTTTTTTCAACTATAACTATTCTCAAGCAGTGGCATATTATATTACCAACATATACTGACTTTGTAAATTTGAAAGCCTTTGAGGGCTTAGATATCTGTTTTTGCTCCGGAGAAAGTAAAATATTCACTATTGGGAATCCCATGTTTCACAAAAGACTTGTGAGAAAACGATGTGCTTCTGAGCTTGTATATTGAGCGTTTATGAATGTGCTAACCAGCTTGTATATGAACGTATTTGAAGTGACCATATATTATATATCAATATTAGTTATAACCACCGGTAGTTTAATTATAAGTTACTTAGGCCTAGATTTAGAGTTGGGCGGTAGCCATCAAAACCAGCGTTAGAGGCTCCTAACGCTGATTTTGGGCTACCGCCGGTATTTGGAGTCAGTCAGGAAAGGGTCTAACGCTCACTTTCCAGCCGCGACTTTTCCATACCGCAGATCCCCTTACGTCATTTGCGTATCCTATCTTTTCAATGGGATCTTTCTAATGCCGGAATTTAGAGTCGTGGCTGAAGTGAGCGTTAGAAATCTAATGACAAGACTCCAGCCGCAGAAATAAGTCAGTAGTTAAGAGCTTTCTGGGCTAACGCCGGTTTATAAAGCTCTTAACTACTGTGCTCTAAAGTACACTAACACCCATAAACTACCTATGTACCCCTAAACCGAGGTCCCCCCACATCGCCGCCACTCAATTAAATTTTTTAATCCCTAATCTGCCGACCACCACCTACGTTATCCTTATGTACCCCTAATCTGCTGCCCCTAACACCGCCGACCCCTATATTATATTTATTAACCCCTAATCTGCCCCCCTCAACGTTGCCTCCACCTGCCTACACTTATTAACCCCTAATCTGCCGAGCGGACCGCACCGCTACTATAATAAAGTTATTAACCCCTAATCCGCCTCACTCCCGCCTCAATAACCCTATAATAAATAGTATTAACCCCTAATCTGCCCTCCCTAACATCGCCGACACCTAACTTCAATTATTAACCCCTAATCTGCCGACCGAATCTCGCCGCTACTCTAATAAATGGATTAACCCCTAAAGCTAAGTCTAACACTAACACCCCCCTAAGTTAAATATAATTTAAATCTAACGAAATAAATTAACTCTTATTAAATAAATTATTCCTATTTAAAGCTAAATACTTACCTGTAAAATAAACCCTAATATAGCTACAATATAAATTATAATTATATTATAGCTATTTTAGGATTTATATTTATTTTACAGGTAACTTTGTATTTATTTAACCAGGTACAATAGCTATTAAATAGTTAAGAACTATTTAATAGCTAAAATAGTTAAAATAATTACAAAATTACCTGTAAAATAAATCCTAACCTAAGTTACAATTAAACCTAACACTACACTATCAATAAATTAATTAAATTAAATACCTACAAATAAATACAATTAAATAAACTAACTAAAGTACAAAAAATAAAAAAGAACAAAGTTACAAAAAAATTAAAAAATATTTACAAACATTAGAAAAATATTACAACAATTTTAAACTAATTACACCTACTCTAAGCCCCCTAATAAAATAACAAAGACCCCCAAAATAAAAAAATGCCCTACCCTATTCTAAATTAAAAAAGTTCAAAGCTCTTTTACCTTACCAGCCCTGAACAGGGCCCTTTGCGGGGCATGCCCCAAAGATTTCAGCTCTTTTGCCTGTAAAAAAAACACATACAATACCCCCCCCCCAACATTACAACCCACCACCCACATACCCCTAATCTAACCCAAACCCCCCTTAAATAAACCTAACACTAAGCCCCTGAAGATCTTCCTACCTTATCTTCACCTCGCCGGGTATCACACCGATCCGTCCTGGCTCCAAAATCTTCATCCAAGCCCAAGCGGGGGCTAGACATCCATCATCCGACGGTTGAAGAAGTCCAGAAGAGGGTTCAAAGTCTTCATCCTATCCGGGAAGAAGAGTAGATCCGGACCGGCAACCATCTTCTTCCAAGCGGCATCTTCTATCTTCATCCGATGAGGACCGGCTCCATCTTGAAGACCTCCACCGCGGACCCATCTTCTTCTTCCGACGACTTCCCGACGAATGACGGTTCCTTTAAGGGACGTCATCCAAGATGGCGTCCCTCGAATTCCGATTGGCTGATAGGATTCTATCAGCCAATCGGAATTAAGGTAGGAAAATTCTGATTGGCTGATGGAATCAGCCAATCAGAATCAAGTTCAATCCGATTGGCTGATCCGATCAGCCAATCAGATTGAGCTTGCATTCTATTGGCTGATCGGAACAGCCAATAGAATGCAAGCTCAATCTGATTGGCTGATCGGATCAGCCAATCGGATTGAACTTGATTCTGATTGGCTGATTCCATCAGCTAACTACACTTGTTCCTTGTTCCTGAAGCTTTGCATACTTACCTTGTACCTGTGTATACTCATCTTGTTCCAGAGACCAATCATACTCACCTGATGCCTGTCTATGCTCACCTTGATCCAGAGACCAAACATACTTACCTGATACCTGTGTATGCTCACCTTTCTCCAGGCACCACACTTACTTACCTGATAGCTGTGTATGCGCACCTTGTTCTAGAGACCAAGCATACTTACCTTGCAACAGAGTATGCTGACCTGGTACCTTGAAGCCAAGCAGACTACGTGATACCTGTATATGCTCACCTTGTTCTTGAAGCTGTACCTATCTGGTATCCCGTGACAGTCTCACCAACAGTACTCTTTGGGTGTTCTGTGTCTGTTTTCCTCTTACTAGTTCTGCCTGCAGTATATACCAGGTATTCTGTGACGACCTCACTCTTTACTGTTCAAGCACCAGTGTCTATTGGACTTAGTTACTGCAAACTACTTAAAGTATTCTGAGCCTTGTTTTCGACTATACTGTTTTGCATAAGACCTATGTTCAAACTTGCTGTTTCTGATGTTCTTTTGCTTATTAATCAGTAAAGCTTTAACAAGACTTTCATTGTTCTTTGTATCTGTTCCTGCATTCTGAGTTCCACACACCTTATCTCCTTCACAGGTGGCATTGAATTTGAATAAACTGGCATCTGGTGCAGGAGTGGCAGAAGTGATGGCTGATGGGGTAGGAATGGCACTGGTGCACGAGTTGCAGTTGAAGGAACTTTGCCAATACTACTTTTGCTTTTTTATTGTTGCTAGCAAAGGGCCAGATTACGAGTGGAGCGCATTGGGCTTACTGCTTTTATTACAGATTGAAAGTAAATGATTTATGCTAGAATGATTACTGCGGCTTCCGAGCTCTGGTTAACTGTTTCATGAAACTAAAATGTGTCACAAAACACATCAAAAATACATTACAGAGTAGTGTTACACTTATAATAACATCATATAATAATAATTATTCAAAAATATTGCACACAAAAGTTAGAAGGGCTCAAAGATAGAAGATCTCAGGTGTTAGAAAAAAAAAGGCAGACAAAGAGCTTTAGGGGTAGATTTATGAAATGTCGTATGGACATGATTTGCAGTGGCGAACAAGACCGCCCGACATCGCTAAATGTAGACAGCATATGCTGTCTGCATTTATCATTGCACAATCATTTCTGGTGAAATGCCGGCCCCTGCACATTCGCGGCCAATCATCCCCTAGCAGGGGGTGTCTTACAGACGCTGCTTCTTAACCTTTGTTTCTGCACGCATTATTGAGTATTGAGATACATACACATACATTTATAAAGATGGATATGTATGTATATATACAGTATATATATATATATGTGTAAATATGTATTTACAGACATATATATACATATCATAAATACATATATACACACATATATATATATATACATATCAACACATAAATATATATATATATATATATATATATATATATATATATATATATATATATATATATATATATATACAAATATATAATAGGCCTAGATGACATATAGGCCTAGATTACAAGTGTAGCGCTAATAAAAATGAACAGGCATGGAAGTTATTCTAGCTTTTGTTCTATCTCAGGAGTGCTGTTATCTCTCTTTTGATATTTATGCAAATTACTCTTGGGTCTCCCTAAGAGTAATGGGGGAAACCAGACGTGGACCCCGTGCACACATGCCCTTAGAGAGATACAACTGCACCTCACTGACAAGGCCCACAGAAGGCCGAAACCATCGTCTGGGGTTGTTGTTTCTCTTGTTCAGAGAAGAATTGCCTGGTATTTCATTGCTGGACTGTCATTGGGCAGGGTCAGACTGATATGCTACAGGATATTTTTCTCTGTGAAGGGGCATAGTGTGCTAAAAGAATGAGCACCCTGAGTTGCAATATAAATGAACAAGCATGGAAGTTATTCTAGCTTTTGTTCTATCTCAGGAGTGCTGTTCTCTCTCTTTTGATATATATATGTATATATATATATATATATATATATGTCCTAAAGCCTGTGTACACTGGCCATTTTTTGCAGTACAGCGGTCCCACCCCTTGCTCTCTCTCTCTCTCCCCTCTCTCTTTTGCTCTCTCTCTTCCCCTCTCTTTTGCTCTCGCTCTCTCCCCCTCTCTTTTGCGCTCTCTCTCCCCGTCTCTTTTGCACTCTCTTTCTCCCTCTCTCTTTTTCTCTCTCTCTCCCCCCTTTCTTTTACTCTATCCCCCCCTCTCTTTTGCTCTCTCTCATTATTATTGGTTATTGGTAGAGCACCAACAGATTATGCAGCGCTCTCTCCCCCCTCTCTTTTGCTCTCTCTTCCCCCCTCTCTTTTGCTCTCCCCCTCTCTTTTGCTCTCTCTCTCTCCCCCCTCTCTTTTGCTCTCTCTCTCTCTCCCCTCTCTTTTGCTCTCTCCCCTCTCTTTTGCTCTCTCTCCCCCTCTTTTGCTCTCTCTCTAACCACTCTCTTTTGCTCTCTCCCCTCCTCTCTTTTGCTCTCTCTCCCCCTCTCTTTTGCTCTCTCCCCCCTCTCTTTTGCTCTCTCTCTCCCCCCTCTCTTTTGCTCTCCCCCTCTCCCCTTCACTTTTGCTCTCTCTCTAACCACTCTCTTTTGCTCTCTCTCCCCCCTCCTTTGTGCTCTCTCTCAGGCCATGCCCACTTCCACCGACCATGCCCCATCGTGGTGCACCCATCCGGGCATGCCCCCCTCATACACCCACTCCAGCCCGACCACGCCCCCATCACGGTGCTTCCGCTGGCCACTGCCTCGCACCATTAGTCTCTTCAACTAATGTGTGGATCACAGCTGTTTTGCCTCGCACACACCTCTATCACTGAAGGCCAGGTATGTTTGTCTCGACTGCATCTGACAAACATACCTGGCCTTTTATCATATAGGATAGATATAACTGCATTGGAGTCCTCTCTATTGCTCTCGCTCTCTTCTCCTCTCTTTTGCGTTCTCTCTCCCCGTCTCTTTTGCGCTCTCTTTCTCCCCCTCTCTTTTGCTCTCTCCCCCCCTCTCTTTTGCTCTCTCCCCCCTCTCTTCTGCTCTCTCTCCCCTCTCTCTCTCTTCTTCTTATTATTATCGGTTATTTTTAGAGCACCAACAGATTCTGCAGCGCTCTCTCCCCCTCTCTTTTTGTCTCTCTCTCCCCCTCTCTTTTGCTCTCTCTTCCCCCTCTCCTTTGCTCTCCCCCTTCTATTTTGCTCTCTCTCCCCCTCTCTTTTGCTCTCTCCCCTCTCTCTTTTGCTCTCTCTCTAACCCCTCTCTTTTTCTCTTTCTCTCTTCTCTCTCTCTTGCTCTCTCGCTCTCCTCCTCTCTTTTGCTCTCACTTCCCCCTCTCTTTTGCTCTCTCCCCCTTCTCTTGCTCTGTCCCCCTCTATTTTGCTCTCTCCCCCCTCTCTTGCTCTCTCTCTCTCTCCCTCTCTTTTGCTCTCTCTCTCTCCCCCTCTCTTTTGCTCTCTCTCTAACCCCTCTCTTTTGCTCTCTCTCTCTAACCCCTCTATTTTGCTCTCTCTAACCCCTCTCTTTTGCTCTCTCTCCCCCCCCTTTGCGCTCTCTCTCATGGCTACGCCCACTTCCACCGACCACGCCCCATCGTGGTGCACCCATCCGGCCATACATCCACTCCAGCCTGACCACGCCCTCTCTTTTGGTCTCTCTCTCCCCCCTCTCTTTTTCTCTCACTTCCCCCCTCTTTTTTGCTCTCCCCCTTCTATTTTGCTCTCTCTCTCTCCCCCCTCTCTTTTGCTCTCTCCCCCTCTCTTTTGCTCTCTCTCTAACCCCTCTCTTTTGCTCTCTCTCTGTTCCCCCTCTCTTTTGCTCTCTCCCCCTTCTCTTGCTCTCTCTCCCCCCTCTCTTTTGCTCTGTCCCCCTCTCTTGCTCTCTCTCTCTCCCCCCTCTCTTTTGCTCTCTCTCTCCCCCCTCTCTTTTGCTCTCTCTCTAATCCCTCTATTTTGCTCTCTCTCTCTAACCCCTCTATTTTGCTCTCTCTAACCCTTCTCTTTTGCTCTCTCTCCCACCCCTTTGTGCTCTCTCTCATGGCTACGCCCACTTCCACCGACCACGCCCCATCGTGGTGCACCCATCCGGCCATACATCCACTCCAGCCCGACCACGCCCCCATCATGGTGCTCCCGCTAGCCACTGCCTCGCACCATCAGTCTCTTTAACTGTTTTGCCTCACACACACCTCTGTCACTGAAGGCCAGGTGTGTTTGTCTTGACTGTATCTGACAAACATACCTGGACTTTTATTATATAGGATATATATAACTGCATTGGAGCCCTCTCTTTTGCTCTCGCTCTCTTCCCTTCTCTTTTGCGCTCTCTTTCTCCCCCTCACTTTTGTTCTCTCTCACCCCTCTCTTTTGCTCTCTCTCCCCCTCTCTTTTCCTCTCTCTCCCCCTCTCTTTTGCTCTCTCTCCCCCTCTCTTTTGCTCTCTCTCTCTTCTTCTTTTTATTATTATTATTGGTTATTTGTAGAGCACCAACAGATTCCGCAGCGCTCTCTCCCCCCTCTCTTTTGGTCTCTCTCTCCCCCTCTCTTTTGCTCTCTCTCTCCCCTCTCTTTTGCTCCCTTCCCTCTTTCTTTTGCTCTCTCTCCCCCTCTCTTTTGCTCTCTCTCCCCCTCTCTTTTGCTCTCTCTCCCACCTCCTTTGTGCTCTCTCTCACGGCTATGCCCACTTCCACCGACCAGGCCCCATCGGGGTGCACCCATCTGGCCACTCCCCCTCAGACACCCACTCCAGCCCGACCACGCCCCCATCACGGTGCTCCCACTGGCCACTGCCTCACACCATCAGTCTCTTCAACCAATGTGTGAATCACAGCTGTTTTGCCTTGCGGCCGCTGTGCACAATCTGTCTCTTCAACTAATGTGTGGATCACAGCTGTTTTGCCTCGCACACACCTCTGTCACTGATGGTCAGGTATGTTTGTCTCTACTGCGCATGACTGCATCTGACAAACATACCTGGTATTTTATTATATAGGATATATATAACTGCATTGCAGCCCTTTCCGTTTAGTAGATGAAACATGTAAAAGCATATTTATTCAATATTCATATTTAATAAAGGTTTTAACTATGTATTTACTGTACATATTATATACATTCCAATGTTCTGCACATAGCAGAATATGTTATTTGCATTTATAAATAGATATTCCTATATATATCTGTGTATATCTATACCTATCCTATATATAATCATATATATATATATGTATTAATATGTATTGCACCAAAATACCATCAGATTTATGTAGAAATATATATATATGAATAAATAGAACATATTCTGATATGTAAAGAACATTGGAATATGAAATATTCTAATTTTCATATTTTTACGTTGAGTTAGCGCACATGGGAATATGCGATTGTGAGTTTTTTCACTTTTTTTTTCTCCATTGACTTTTATGAGGGAAAACGTGAACGCGCACACAATATTCTAACTTCGGATTTTTGGGCTAGTCGGGTTACCGCCAGATCGAAAACAGTTTACTTTCAACTAGTAATACGAGCGGAACCCAACAAGCGCAAAAATCTTACTTCTAGCGCAATTAACGCTCAAGCGGGAGCATTAATTTGCACTTCACTCGGTTTACGACGCAATTTTAAGAGGGCCTTCGGCCTTCTTTTTTGTCTCCCTCATACATGACCTCTTCTTTTCAGGTGAGCTGTACATCCGTACACATATGTTGCTGGGCCATATCTGACTATACACTGCTACTGTAGCAATAAGGGAGGGGTGTATTTCTTTGAAATGGTTGCTGCTTTCCCTGCAGTTTCTCTATCAGCCCGTAACAGGAATGCATGTTATTATCCATCTAAACCAACCAACTAATTTTATGCTAAATAAAAAAATTACAGCCACAACAACTTTTGGAATATAGCAATTGTCAGCTGTGTCCTTGGCACTAGGCCAGTCACACCTACTGAAAATAACAGATAGCAGGGAACTGTGTGTATTTTTCTTTAATGCTACACTTGATTTAAATCTACAACAAATTTTGGTGTATGGACATTGGCACTTTTTTTGGGCACACCAGAGACACATGCAACATGGGCAGAGGGCACTAGGCCAGAGACACCTACTGAAAACAACACATCCTCAGGGTAATTATACAAATGCATACAGAAGTAAAAGCTCTACCAGGAACGAACAACAGTTCAGTAGTTTGTTCAGTAGGAGCAGCCTATTTTAGCCCAAATTTTCTTTTTACAGAGAACTTTCTTGAATATATTAGCCTGATCCCATCTAGTAAGATCAGTCCAGCCCCAAAATATCAGGCAATCCTCCTCTGAACAAGGAAAATGACAACCTCAGACAATCAATTCGACCTTCTGTGGGCCTCGTCAGTGAGGTGCAGCCGTATCCTTCTAAGCAGATTGGACAAGGAGTCCATGTCTGGTTTCCTCCATCACGTAAGGAGACTTCCCCAGGGTCATAATACAAATGCATATAGAAAGAGAGAAGCACTCTACCAGGAATGAACAACAGCTCAGTAGATTGTTCTATGGCGAGTTACCACCCAGGGGCAGCCTCTTTTAGCCCAAATTGTGCATTTCACAGAGGAGAACTTTGCTGAAGGAAATCAGCCTGATCCTGCGTAGTAGGGCACTTTTTGGGGGCATAACTGTGCCTAACTGTTAGGTCAGGCACAAAAAGTTAGCCAGCTCAGGGGGTCAATTGCAATCTATCAGCCAGGTTGTTTTTGGCAGGTTTGCAGCAAAAAAGGACTCTTTTCATTTATTGGCGATCACAATCACAGGTTTTCAACTGTTTTTCTGAGCCAAGAATGCGTTTTTGGTTTGCAGAACAACAAATGCCCTAGATGTAACATGGAACTGAAAATTTCTCGGCAATCACCATCCATTTTCTCAATACTTTTCAACAGGTTTTTGAAACCATTTTACACTAAAGTCTTGAAATTGCATTTTTTTACATATTTGCAAGTATTATTATTATTATTATCAGTCATTTGTAGAGCGCCAACAGATTCTGCAGAGTTATAAACATAGGAACATGAAATGGTAAAGTGGCAGAGGATGCACCAGAGAAGACTACATTAAGGATAAGGTTGGACAGGTAGGAGAAGAACCATGAGAGGGCTGTGTCACAAATGTTGAAGGATTGGAGGGTTTGCAGCAAATAGACTGATCGAGAAGGATTGACAGAGAAAAGTGGCCTTTTGGTTTTGCTGTAATTAGATAATGAGCAGCCTTAAAGGAACATTATACAATCATTTTTTCTTTGCATAAATGTTTAGTAGAGTATCTATTTATATAGGCCATAAAGTTGTTGTTTTTTGTTTGTTTTTTAAATGTATAGTTTTGCTTATTTTTAAATAACATTGCTCTGATTTTAAGACTCCTAACCAAGCCGAAAGTTTTATGAGAACACCGTTAGCTACCTACTCCAGCTTACTCCTGTTTGTGTAAAGGGTCTTTTCATATGCAAAAGAAGGGGGAGGGGGAGTGTCTTATTTCCCACTTGCAGTGGGCTTTCCAGCTACTTTTTCAACAGAACTAAACTGAAAGCTTCTAAGTAAGTTTTTAAACAGTTTTATACTGGATTTATATATCAGTATCTGTGCATCTTATTCTTTATAGTAGTGTCTATTACATGCAGTTATATAAAAATGAGTGTATACTGTCCCTTTAATAATCACTGTCTCTTTGGAATGTTGGGGGCGAAATCCAGATTGCAGTGGATCAAGGAGGGAGTTAAATGTGAGGACGTGGGATAAACATGTATATTCTATTCTTTCCAGAAGTTTTGAGGCAAAAGGGAGTAGGGAAATAGGGAGGTAGTTGGATAGGGATGTTGGATAGAGAGAAGGTTTTTTGAGGATAGTTGTGACTAGTGCATGTTTAAGAGATAAGGGAAATATACCAGTACTGAGGGAGAGAGTGAAAATATGTGTGAGGATTGGAGTAGGAGTAGGAAAGAGGAAGGGCAGTAGTTGTGAGCTTATGGGATCGAGGGGAAATTTAGTGAGGTAAGAAAAAAATATAAGGGCAGAAACTCCCTCTTCAGTAACAGGGGCAAAAGAGCTGAATTTGGAAAAGTTATATTATCTTGTGAATGTGCAGGACACTCTGAAATGTTCAACCTTCACTAACAATCCCAAATTGGGGCTAGATTACGACTTCGCATTGCGATTAACTTGTAATACCAGTGCACATTATCGTGCACTAGTATTACAAAGTGGATCACTAATAGCGCATCCATGCAAGTGATATTTAGAGCTCCACTGGCCCATAGCGTTGCAACTCCGCTGCTGATATAATGACATGCTTAGAACATGTAATTTTATCTATATAATTGCCCTTTATATTTTCACTTCTATGTCTCTGTCAAATAGACAGCTAATGTCAGAGGGAAAACTCAGGATATACTTGCAATAATATTTCTTTATTAAAGGGATAGTCTAGTCAAAATTAAACTTTCATGATTTAGATAGGGAATGCAATTATAAACAACTTTCCAATTCACTTTTATCATCAAATATGCTTTGTTCTCTTGGTATTCTTTGTTGAAAACTAAACCTAGGCAGGCTCATATGCTAATTTCTAAAACCTTGAAGGCCACCCCTTATTTCAATGCAATTGGCAGTTTGTCACAGCTAGAGGGTATAATTTCATGTGTTTGATATAAATAACACTGTGACCACGCCCTGAATTTACAAGTGAGAGAGCACTGATTGGCTAAATCCAACTTTGAAAAAAATGAAATAAGGGGGTATTCTGCAAAGGCTTAGATACAAGGTAATCACAGAGGTAAAAAGTATATTAATATAACCATGTTAGTTATGCAAAACAGGGGAATGGGTAATACATGATTATCTGTCTTTGTAAACAATAACAATTCTGGAGTAGACTGTCCCTTTAAGTTGATGTAACATTTTTCCCATGTTAAACTGGACTCGTTTTCTTGTTAAAATCTTCATTAGCTTTTATTAAAATAATCTTCACTGTACATCACTATTATTTAATTATGTAATGACATTGCTGTTCACTATTGAGATTTAATTACATTCCCATATTAGCCAATCACATCTGTTTAAAAAAAATCACAATCATACAGCTAAATTACGAGTTTTACGGTATGAGTAAAAAAGCAGCGTTAAGGGCTCATAACGCTGCTTTTTCACTACCGCTACTATTACGAGCCTTGCAGGTTTAGGGGCACCGCACACTTTTTTAGCCTTAACGCAAATTAACTTACGCAATTTGCGTAAAGTCTTTTTTCAATGTGACTTCTACAGTGCCGGTATCACGAGTCTGCCTGGGAGGCCAAAAAGTGCACCCTATACCACCAAGATTCGTAACGCACTCTAAAGTCAGTAGTTATGAGTTGTAACATAAAACTCATAACTAAAGTGCTAAAAAGTACACTAACACCCATAAACTACCTATTAACCCCTAAACCGAGGCTCTCCCACATCGCAAACACTAAAATAAAATTATTAACCCCTAATCTGCCACTCTGGACATCGCAGCCACTAGAATTAACATATTAACCCCTAAACCGCAGCACTCCAGCCTTGCAAACACTAGTTAAATATTATTAACCTCTAATCTGCCGCCCCTAACATCACCACCACCTACCTACACTTATTAACCCCTAATCTGCCGCCCCCAAAGTCGCCGTCACTATAATAAACATATTAACCGCTAAACCTAACCCTAAATCTAACCCTAACACCCCCTAACTTTAATATAATTAAAATAAATCTAAATAAAACCTACTATTAATAACTAAATAATTCCTATTTAAAACTAAATACTTACCTGTAAAATAAACCCTAAGATAGCTACAATATAACTAATAGTTACATTGTATCTATCTTAGGTTTTATTTTTATTTAACAGGCAAGTTTGTATTTATTTTAACTAGGTAGAATAGTTAGTAATAGTAAATAGTTATTAACTATTTACTAACTACCTAGCTAAAATAAATACACATGTACCTGTAAAATAAAACCTAACCTGCCTTGCAATAAAACCTAACCTTACACTACAATTAAATCAATTACCTAAATTAAATATAATTACCTAAATTAAATACAATTACCTAAATTACAAAAACAAACAAACAAACACTAAATTACACAAAATAAAAAAAGAAATTATCAGATATTTAAACTAATTACACCTAATCTAATAGCCCTATCAAAATAAAAAAAAGCCCCCCCAAAATAAAAAAAACCTTAGCCAAAACTAAATTACCAATAGCCCATAAAAGGACCTTGTGCTGGGCATTGCCCCAAAAAATCAGCTCTTTTACCTGTAAAGAAAATACAAACAACCCCCCAACAGTAAAACCCACCACCCACACAACCAACCCCCAAATAAAAACCTAATCTAAAAAAACCAAAGCTCCCCATTGCCCTGAAAAGGGCATTTGGATGGGCATTGCCCTGAAAAGGGCATTTAGCTCTTTTTCAATTGCCCAAACCCCTAAGCTAAAAATAAAACCCACCCAATAAAACCTTAAAAAAACCTAACACTAACCCCCGAAGATCCACTTACAGTTTTGAAGACCGAACATCCGTACTCAACGAAGCCAGGAGAAGTCTTCATCCAAGCGGCAAGAAGTCTTCAATGAAGCCGGGAGAAGTCCTCCTCCAAGCCGGCAGAAGTGGTCCTCCAGGAGGGCAGAAGTCTTCATCAAGACGGCATCTTCTATCTTCATCCATCCGGCGCTCCATCTTCAAGACATCCGGCGTGGAGCATCCTCTTCTTCCGATGACTAACGACGAATGAAGGTTCCTTTAAGTGATGTCATCCAAGATGGCGTCCCTTGAATTCCAATTGGCTGATAGAATTCTATCAGCCAATCAGAATTAAAGGTGAAAAATTCCTATTGGCTGATGCAATCAGCCAATAGGATTGAGCTCGCATTCTATTGGCTGATTGGAAGGACCACTTCTGCCGGCTTGGATGAAGACTTCTCCCGGCTTCGTTGAGGATGGATGTCCGGTTTTCAAAACTGTAAGTGGATCATCGGCTGTTAGTGTGTTAGTTAGTATTAAAGGTTTATTGTATGGGTTTTATTTTTAGTTTAGGGGTTTGGGCAATTGAAAAAGAGCTAAATGCCCTTTTAAGGGCAATGCCCATCCAAATGCCCTTTTTAGGGCAATGGGGAGCTTAGGTTTTTTTTTAGATTAGGGTTTTATTTGGGGGGTTGGTTGTGTGGGTGGTGGGTTTTACTGTTGGGGGGTTGTTTGTATTTTTTTTTACAGGTAAAAGAGCTGATTTCTTTGGGGCAATGCCCCACAAAAGGCCTTTTTAAGGGCTATTGGTAGTTTAGTTTTGGCTAGGGTTTTTTTTTTTTGGGGGGGGGGCTTTTTTATTTTGATAGGGCTATTAGAGTAGGTGTAATTAGTTTAAATATCTGATAATTTCTTTTTTTATTTTATGCAATTTAGTGGTTTTTTTTGTAATTTAGGTAATTATATTTAATTTAGGTAATTATATTTAATTTAGGTAATTGATTTAATTGTAGTGCAAGGTTAGGTTTTATTGTAAGGCAGGTTAGGTTTTATTTTACAGGTACATTTGTATTTATTTTAGCTAGGTAGTTAGTAAATAGTTAACAACTATTTACTAACTATTCTACCTAGTTAAAATAAATACAAACTTGCCTGTGAAATAAAAATAAAACCTAAGATAGATACAATGTAACTATTAGTTATATTGTAGCTAGCTTATGGTTTATTTTACAGGTAAGTATTTAGTTTTAAATAGGAATTATTTAGATATTAATAGTAGGTTTTATTTAGATTTATTTTAATTATATTTAAGTTAGGGGGTGTTAGGGTTAGACTTAGGTTAGGGGTTAATAAATTTAGTATAGTGGTGGCGACGTTGGGGGAAGCAGATTATGGGTTAATAAATGTAGGTAGGTGGCGTCGATGTTAGGGGCGGCATATTAGGGGTTAATAATATTTATCTAGTGTTTGTGATGCGGGAGTGCGGTGGTTTAGGGGTTGATATGTTTCTTATACTGGCGGTGATGGGAGCAGCATATTAGGGGTTAATAAGTATAATGTAGGTGTCGGTGATGTCGGGGGCGGCAGATTAGGGGTTAATAAGTCTAAGATTAGGGGTGTTTAGACTCGGGGTTCATGTTAGGGTGTTAGGTGTAAACATAAATTTTCTTTCCCCATAGGAATCAATGGGGCTGTGTTACGCTGCTTTATTGCAGGTGTTAGACTTTTTCTTAGCCGGCTCTCCCCATTGATGTCTATGGGGAAATCGTGCACGAGCACGTAAAACCAGCTCACCGCAGCTTTCAGCAGCGCTGGTATTGGAATGCGGTATGGAGCTCAATTTTGCTCTACGCTCACTTCTTGCCTGTTAACGCCAGGTTTTTAAAAACCTGCAATACCAGCGCTGTAGGGAAGTGAGTGGTGGTATTAACTTGCAAGTTAGCACCGCACCCCTCATAACGCAAAACTCGTAATCTAGCCCATAATTTATCCATAAAAAGTAATCAGCTATTGTGCTGTTCAGAAGGGGATTTAATATTGTAATGTTGGATAGTTAAAATTGTTATGGTGATGCTGAACAATTGATTTTCATGTTGCAATGTTGAATAGGTAATAATAATAAAGTAACATAGTAGAAAAGGTGGAAAGAAAGGAAAAGTTAATTAAAGGGATAGAAAGGTCAAAATTAAAAATGTGCATGGGTGCATTTCAATTTAGAAATATGAGCATTTTTGCAATATACGTTTGTTAGCAAAAATGCTTCTAGTTAAAGTTATTACGGTTTTTCTGCGGCATACGCACATATCCTGTTAGAGCCCGTGCACCATCTCTGAGAGTCAGCTGTAACTTGTATGACTCAAATGACGTCTTCAGAAGCAATACTCACCACCCTGACTCTCTAAGCAAGCATAGGGCTAAATTACATGTGAGGGGCTTTGCGCTAGCTCAATTGTGTTTTTGTCAGTCATTTTCATTATGCTGATATTACAAGTTGAGCAAAATCCCGATTGTGCTAGCGCAATCGCCCTTTACGCTGCCTTCAATCCTTTCCGTGATCTCAGAGCTGTGGTTAACTGTTTTCAGAAAGAAAAAAGTTGAGCAAAACACTTCAAAAATACACTACAATGTAGTTACACTCATATTAACACTGTCTAATAAAAATGATTAAAAAAATATGGCACAAAAAAGTTATAAGTGCTCAAAGATATGTGATCTCAGGTGCTAGAAAAAAAAGGCAAGCAAATGGCTTTAACATTGAGACACATACATATACATTGCTAAAGATGTATTTGTATATACAGTATATATATATATATATATATATATATATATATATACTGTATATATATGTCTATATGTGTGTACATATATATTAATGTATTTATATGTGTATATATGTATTTACAGTCATATACACACATATAAAAACATTAATAGATATGTACACACATATAAACATATATATAAGTGCATTAGAGCCCTTTGACATTAAGTAGATGAAAACATGATACATATTTATGCAATATTCATATTTAATAAAGAGTTTAACTCTGTATTTACTGTAAATATTTTACATTTACTAATGCGAATATGCATTGTTGTATGGGGGATGCGAAAAGGTGATAGAGTTTGCACAATCCCGGGTGTTAGGTTTTTTTCCCATTTTTTTCTCCATTGATCTCTATGGGGGAATACATGCACACGCACGCAAAAACATTTTTTTCTCCATAGATCTCTATGGGGGAATACATGCAGACGCACGCAAAAACTTAAGTTAGGTTTTTCGCGCTATTTGGGTTAACACTAGCGCAAAATGAAAATCCAAGCAGAATTTTCCCCTTACACAAAAAAGTATATACTGCGCCACTTGTAATCTAGCCCATAGTGTTTGAATACAGGTGCACAGGATATTTGCGTATGCCACAGAAAAACAGTAATCACTTTTACTAGAAGCATTTTTGCTGATGAAAGTGTATCGCAAAAAAAGCTTATATTTCAAATTGAAATTCACCTGTGCACACTTCATTTTTGACATTTCCATCCCTTTAAGTTCAACTTTTGCAAACATTTTGGGATCCCTAACAGAAGTAAAATAGCAAAACCTACCCCATTTGTCCTTTTTATCAAAACCACAATGACTGTTTTTAGCCAAAAGCTATGCTAAAAGTAATTCACTAAATTTGCAGAACATTCCTAAGCTTGACTGATCTTACTGAGCAAAAATGTTAATGCACTGAAGTTGGAATCTTTTTGTCGTATTCAATTTCCTCAGCTTAAACAGTGATCCAGACAATTCCCTATACAGCCTCTGAATATATTTATATAAGGTAATAATATCACCTCTTAAGGGCCTCATTTCCAGAAGCAGTAGATCCATTTTGGCAAACATTACCTCTTAGTGTAAACCTTTCCATTCTTGTTATTACTTTTTTTGCCCTCCTTTGAACTTTTTCTAAATAAAATAAAAATAAATAAAATTAAAAAAGTAATGCTCAGATCTGCACTTCTTATGGAAGGTGAGACTGTATTAAAGATTTAGTGGCAAAAGACTGTTTTTTTTTATGTGTCTCTGACCTGTAAGCATCTTAAAATGATGTTTGTTTGGTAGCTATAATCTCTGCCACTTTTGAGTTTGCATATTATTAATTACCTTTAACACGCTCACTCAGGGTGATTGTCAGGCCCAAGCAACATTACACACTCACTTGTGTAATGGTACATACGGCAGCAGATGATCAGGGTTTGCTGCCCTACGCCGCTAAGCTTTCAGGACAGGTTCTCAGCTTTTGAATTGCTTCTTCTTTATTTACTATTATTTTTTATTGAGGTATCATCAGCATCAAATTACACTAGAATACAATGTTTCAGCTAAATTTTATAAACAAATATGCCATATTAAAATCAGATAACAAGTTCAGAATATATAACATTATCTCTGGGGCACAAGGCTTATAAAACCTTGAGCTCTTGGAGACCTTGTTTTTCATATTGTCAAATGTTAAAGAAACCCTCTGTTAAAAAAAATCAGCCACTCTTGGGCTTCATGAAATCTCTCTTGTAAAGGTTAGAGGGATTATAATAAACCAAATATTGGAAAGACAACCCCCCAGAATATATAAACAGGCTTCTCATGGACCTTTAATGAAAACATTAAAGAAATGTATAATGGGGAGGAAATGCCCTTAAAGGGTCAGAATATGCTCCATTAATATAAATAAGCACACCCAATTTAAACAAGATGATAGTAATGATTGAATATATAAGATATGTCACAAGAAATTAAGCAGATATGTTGATGTGGTCATAAAAGAGTAAACCACCACATTGCCCATTCCCAAGGATATACTAAGAAACAGGAAAGGGTCTCTAAATCATTATGGTGCCCCTCTGCATAATAGTGAGCCTCAACATCTAATATAAGAGAGAAACCATGGAGGTTATTAATGTTTATTTTCTGGTCAAATATATAGGTACATGTATGAAATGTAATAAGAAACATGATTAGGCATGGAGTTAGAATATATCAGATCTGAGACTTCGAGGACGAGTTATCAAGTTCTGAATAGAGCTTGATGCCCCTATTTCCACGCGAGCCTTTAGGTTTGCCGGAAACAGCAGTTATAAAGCAGCGGTCTAAAGACCGCTTGTCCGCCTGCTCTGAGGCTGTGGACATCAATCTGCCTGATCCTATACGATCCGGCTGATTGACACCCCCTGCTATTTGGCCACAAATCTGCAGGAGGCGGGATTGCACAAGCAGTTCACAAGAACTGCTTGTGCAATGATAAATGCTGACAGTGTATACTGTCGGCATTTATCGATGTGCGGCGGACATGATACGCTACATCGTATCTTGTCCGCTCGCACTTTCATAAATCGGCCACTATATGTCAAATTTAAGATATCCAAAGCCAGTAGATGGTAACTGTCCCATGCCATAGCCACAGGCATCTGGGGACAACCACCCATTTATAAGCTGCACATGCCAGGCAATATAACTATGTAATATAAGCAAAATTTCTTCTGTGCTATATACTCTAAATTATAGTAATTGCATATTAAGGAAATAAACAGGCTTTTTCCAAGAACAAATATTATATATGCAACTTAACAATTCTTAAAGGGATACTAAACCCAATTTTTTTCTTTAATGATTCAGATTGAGCATGCAATTTTAAGGCACATTCTAATTTACCATATTATCAATTTTTCTTTGTTCTCTTGCTATCTTTATTTAAAAAGCAGGAATGTAAAACTTAGCAGCCAGTCCATTTTAGGTTTAACACCCTGGATAGTGCTGCTTATTGGTGACTAACATTTAGCAAACAAACAAGCAAGCATAACCCAGGTTCTGAACCAAAAATGGGCCGGCTGCTAAGCTTTACATTCCTGCTTTTCAAATAAAGATAGCAAGAGAACGAAGACAAATTGATACTAGGAGTAAATTAGAAAGTTGCTTAAAATTGCATGCTCTATCTGAATCATAAAAGAAAAAATGTGGCTTTAGTTTAACAATAGATTAAATTCTCTGCCAACTCTGCTGCAAAGAGGTAGGGGCTATATAAAGCAGGTAGATTGGTAAGGTGTATACTATGCCTGAAGAAACAGCCTTAGAGCTGAGAAACGCATTGCAAGTATAGGGGGATATTTGAATACCCCTATTCCACTTTTTGAATCTGTTTTTTAGAATTAATTTTGTTTTTAATAAATTACTTTTATATTAAAAAACTGTCTTGAGTGTAAACACTCTACCTGCCTGCTTATGTTCATCGCCTTTTTGGAATATATTTGCCATTGGCTTACCTGCACCTGGACCTTATCCTTTGGGGGTGAGCTGGCACACCTATTTGAAATCTGCCAGCCTGCTCCTATCAGCACATTGGTGTGCTTGGCCAGCATGTGAGTACCCATTCGGCATCTATGAAAGTTACACAGTCATATTTTGATTGATATGCACATGTAGTGCTTTCTCTTTATGTTTTACATATCCACTGCAGTATACAGAATATTCTAACTGAGGGTGAGCTGTTACACCTGTTAATACTACAGCCTGCACCTACCAGCACATTGGTGTGCTATACGAATATGTGAGTACCCATTTGGCACAAATAATATTTTACTCACACACATACTTGATGATCCTACGCATGAGGCACCCCCCTATTTTTCTCTATTCTGCTGCAGAGGCATATTAACCAGAGTTTTACTAATTGGCAATAATACCATCTACGCCTAATGTAAATCTATATCCACTAAGATAAGTACACATTATAATAAATTAGAACCAAGGGGAGAATCCCTCACAAGGTGTTAGCATGAGCTAATCTTAATTATAGTAAAATTGAAAATGTCATTATGATAAAAGTCCTATTGGAGTGCCAGCATAAAGATATGCTGAGTATAAAGTATATTAGTGTATTCACATATTACCCTATTCCAACACGTTTGACTGTATAAACATTAAGGTAAGTTTTGTTCTGTGTGTGTGACAGGGCAGTTAGCCTTTCTATTGCAGTCAAGGGGTTATTGGTATTACATCCCTCAAAAATTTAATTTCTTTACTGTTTTCTAGTTTAAGTAGAAGGTAGTTTGTTTATTTTTTGCTTTTCATTATATCTGCTATATTTGCCATTTTCAGGCTTCTTTTAGGGTAGCCATTTTGTGTTCTTCAATAGTTAACATAACAGTATTATTGGCAAAAAAAGAAACCAATGTATTATCTAGCTAGTTGATAAAAAATACCGAAAACAACACAGCCTAATATTTCATGAGGCACTGCAGTAATCAATTGTGTCTAATTACAGTAAGACCCATTTATTGCAACTCTTTATTCCCTATCCTTCAACCAGTTGATTGCCTATGTGATAATATTTGTGCAGTGATCTTTCATATGGCACTGTATAAAAATCCTGAAAACTGAATTGCTTTTATCTAAGTTCTTGCTTACTTCGTCACAGAAACAAATTAGTCATGTCTTATAAACCATGCTGATGCCCACTAATGATCTTGTTTGATCTTGGTTGCATAAAGTTTTAAAGGACCAGTAAACATAGCAGATTTGCATAATCAACAGATGCAAGATAACAAGACAATACAATAGCATTTACTCTGAATTTCAAATGAGTAGTAGATTCCTTTTTAACACATTTCAAAGTTATGTATATTTCCACTCCCCCTGTACCATGTGATAGCAATCAGCCAATCACAAATGCATATACGTATAGTCTGAGTTCTTGCACATGCTCAGTAGGAGTTGGTGACTCAAAAAAGTGTAAATATAAAAGACTGTGCACATTTTTTTTAATGGAAGTAAATTGGAAAGTTGTTTAAAATTACATGCTGTATCTGAATCATGAAAATGTAATAAAACCTGAGTGTCCCTTTAAATATAAAGCCATATGATAACTTTGGAGGTTATCCTAATACTGATGTCAGTTACTGGCTTGCAGAAAAAAATAGTCTGTATTAAAAGTTTATAATTTCATTATTAGGAGACAAATAAAGTAATCTGACCTTTTTTTTAATTAATGACTTAGATCCAAAGTTCATAAGGCTGTTGAATAGCCTCATTGTATAGGTAATCCAAATGATTCTGTGGCTGGATGATTGGTGGTGCTGCTATCTTTGGATCGGATTTATTTTATGAGTGGTTGGTGCTTGAACCCATGGAACTTGCACACCATTGATGATTTTATACCCAGATGCTAGGACTTGATTTGTGTCATTGTAAAGTTAAAGGGACACAAAACCCAATTTTTTTTCTTTCATGATTCAGATAGAGCATGCAATTTTAAACAACTTTCGAATTTACTCCTATTATCAAATTTTCTTTGTTCACTTACTATCTTTATTTAAAAAGCAGGAATGTGATGCATAGGAGCCGGCCCATTTTTGGTTGAGAACCTGGGTTATGCTTGCTTATTGGTGGGTAAATGTAAGCCTCCATGGTGCTGAACCTAAAATGGGCTGGCTGCTAAGATTAACATTCCTGCTTTTAAAATAAAGATAGTAAGAGAACGAAGAAAAATTGATAATAGGAGTAAATTAGAAAGTTGCTTAAAATTTCATGCTCTATCTGAATCATGAAGGAAAAAATTTTGGGCCCAGTGTCCCTTTAAGAACATCTTCAAAATTAATTTCTTACCATATCCATTATATTGTTAGTGGGTATTCCTAACATTAACATCTATAGATGCTCGAGGTTTCCAATACATCTAACACATCAAATGAGAAATTGTAGCAATGTGGAAAAGTAATAATGACAGCTGCAACACTAAGGAAACACATGCAACAATGTGATTGTTTGTAATTGTAACATATTCATATCTGTTTTGTTATTGGAAAGTTGTCTCACTGTATAGAATGAAAGGTCACTCCAGGTACTGGCCATAGGCATTCTATAGGCATGGTCAAAAGTCATAAAGACTTTTTCGCTCTTGAAAAGTTCTTGTCTGGCAGTCATATCTCTCTATTTTAAAGACGTTGTTGATTTCTTCTCTTTTTAACTGTTAAGTTTTCTTTTCTTGCAAATGTTAAAATAGACTGCACCATAGAGGATTTTTTCCCCATTTAATTAGTTTTTACTGTAAGATTTTACAGGCATTTATGTGATGCTGGCATCTTTTATATCCTTTTATGTGCAGAGAAGTGACTGGCTATCAGATAGATGCAGCTCTGTCTAATAGATGAATTTACATCTCAAGATGGAACTAAAAATATGTGATTAAACAATATATTAATTTTAATACAAAATATGTTGTTTATTTGCTCACATGCAAGGGATGTAACAAGAAGTATGTAGGTTAAATGACCAGATAATTAAAAAAATGTTTTTTTTGGAACATCTATGTGCAGAAGTCCACTACTCCCATAGCAGTTAATTTTCACAAATTTCATAATTCTGATAGTTCCTTATTAGCCTTCTAAGGTATTCAGCATTGAGGAGATAGAATTGAGACGTTGAATCAAGAAGATAGGGACTAGAGTACGAGCTGGACTTAAAGGAATACTAAACCAAATTTTTTCCTTTCATTACTCAGATAAAGCATGCAATTTTAAGCAACTTTCTAATTTACTCTTATTATCAAATTTTCTTTGTTCTCTTGATGTCTTTATTTAAAAATCAGAAATGTAAGCTTTGGAGCTGGCCCATTTTTGATTCAGCACCTAGGTTGCACTTGCTGATTGGTGGCTAAATGAAGCCACCAATCAGCAAGTGCTATCCAGTTGATTTTACAGGTACATAACTTATTGACAAAATGTAACCCTATGGGAAATACAAGGCAGGGAATATGTGCACAAACCTGAAAGGCACTCATTCTAATATATGTCTTATATTAAAAGTCACAGATGCACACCCTGTAGTATGAATGAATAAATGAGAACTAGATAATATCGAATACATAAATTAAATGAGCAATACACAATGCATGAAAAATACAGAAAAATATTATTATAAATTAAAATAAAAATTTGAATTTCAATGTAATGATTGTGTATATATCCAGATATTGTTTGATGCAATATGTTACACATACTCAAAGGTATCGTCCTCTATATGCCTTATAGAGCCTTAACTCTAAAAGCAGAATTGTGAAGCTTAGGAGCCAGACCATTTTTGGTTCAGAACCTGGGTTACGCTTGCTTATTGTTGACTAAATGTAGCCACCAATAAGAAAGCGATATCCAGGGTGCTAAACCAAAAAAGGTCCGGCTCCTAAGCTTTACAATTCTGCTTTTTATATAAAGATAGCAAGAGAACTGAGAAAAATTGATAATAGGAGTAAATTAGAAAGTTGCTTAAAATTGTATGCTCTATCTGAATCATGAAAGAAAGAAAAAATTGGGTTTAGTATTCCTTTAAGGATTTGGATGTTTACAAAATGTAAATGATAACATTATGCAAAATTATATGATACTGCTAATTGGACAATGGACACTCCATGAATTTATATTATTGGTTAAGTGAAATAACCTGTTTTCAAACAAAGGGGTCAATTCTAATTTTTCTGATCCCATTTATTGGCGATTTTTCAGCTCCCAATCTGTGTTTTTAAAGTGCTGATTGATCACAATCCAAACTATAAAACAGTTTCCATATTGGTAAATGTTCATATCTGAGATGAAAGTTGTATTGTGTCACACCGTGCCATTCTAGCTGTTGCTAGGGACGCGGGGTCTACTACCTTGCTCGTTGTCAGGGGCTGTGTCGGCTCCTGTTGCTTGCGGCGCTGACGCCATCGCCGCATGCTCCTCTCTGAAGCCGGTCGGGTCTCCCTGTGGTGCAAATTCTGCGCCTATGTAAGTAGCTCTTTTGCAATCCATCACTGCCCAAGTATAGGTGTTACCTTGTGTGCTCCTGGGTGTGTTAGACTGCTGTTTAGCAGATTGCCTTATCCTTTATGAACTCTGCCTGCCTGACTACTCTGCTTGCTTAAAGGGACAGTATACACTCATTTTCATATAACTCCATGTAATAAACACTACTATAAAGAATAAGATGCACAGATACTGATATAAAAATCCAGTATAAAACTGTTTAAAAACTTACTTAGAAGCTCTCAGTTTAGCTCTGTTGAAAAGGCAGCTGGAAAGCCCACTGCAAGTGGGAAATAAGACACTCCCCCTTCTTTTGCATATGAAAAGACCCTTTACACAAACAGAAGCAAGCTGGAGTAGGTAGCTGAGAGTATTCTCATAAAACTTTGGGGCTTGGTTAGGAGTCTGAAAATCAGAGCAATGTTATTTAAAAATAAGCAAAACTATACATTTAAAAAAAAACACAAAACTTTATGGGCTATATAAATAGATCATCTACAAAACATTTATGCAAAGAAAAAATGAGTGTATAAGGTCCCTTTAACCCCTAAAGTACTGATTCCTTCACAGTGTATGAACTCTGCCCGCCTTACTACTCTGCTTGCTTAACCCCTCAAGTACTGATTGCCTCACAGTGTATGAACTCTGCCCGCCTGACTACTCTGCTTGCTTAACCCCTCAAGTACTGATTGCCTCACAGTGTATGAACTCTGCCCGACTGACTACTCTGCTTGCTTAACCCCTCAAGTACTGATTGCCTCACAGTGTATGAACTCTGCCCTCCTGACTACACTGCTTGCTTAACCCCTCAAGTACTGATTGCCTCACAGTGTATGAACTCTGCCCTCCTGACTACTCTGCTTGCTTAACCCCTCAAGTACTGATTGCTTCACAGTGTATGAACTCTGCCCTCCTGACTACTCTGCTTGCTTAAAGGGACAGTTCACCCAAAAACTTTCTCCGCTTTAAATTATTCCCAATGATCATTTTTACCTGCTAGAGTGTATTAAATTGGTTGTAAGTAGCTCCTTTACTCATATTTCAGCATTTGAAATAGCTGATTTAGCTTGTGGTTTCCCAACCTATACTGAAAGTTTTGATACTCGCGTATACGCTATTGACAAGCCTAAGTAAATACAGCCAGCAGAAGAGATTACACCCTCAGTGGGGGGGCATGATAGTTAAGTAATAAAATGATAATTTGCCATTGTTCTCTCTATGTATTGAGCTTTAGTGTTCCAGACAAATATAAGATAAGGAAGCGAGTCTGTGTACATAAAAGTGATAACATAATGAGATCTGATATTACCTGAAGCTCAACCCATTGTAATAGGCTGTGGTTTCAAAGCACAAAACCAGCTACTTCAGATACACAAATAAACCCAAAAATGCAATTTCTCAAATATTTTATACTCTGCATTTGGTATAACAAGTCATTTAAAATACATTTATGGAAAAACTATTTTACAGTGTACTTTAACCCCTCAAGTACTGATTGTCTCACAGTGTATGAACTCTGCCCGCCTGACTACTCTGCTTGCTTAACCCCTCAAGTACTGATTGCCTCACAGTGTATGAACTCTGCCTGCCTGACTACTCTGCTTGCTTAACCCCTCAAGTACTGATTGCCTCACAGTGTATGAACTCTGCCCTCCTGACTACTCTGCTTGCTTAACCCCTCAAGTACTGATTGCCTCACAGTGTATGAACTCTGCCTGTCTGACTACTCTTCTTGCTTAACCCCTAAAGTACCAGCTTGCCTCACTGTTAAAGAACTCTGCCTGTCTGACTACTCTGCTTGCTTAACCCCTAAAGTACCAGATTGCCTCACTGTTAAAGAACTCTGCCTGTCTGACTACTCTGCTTGCTTACCCCTGAAGTACTGGATCACTATTCTGTTGCTGAACATTGCCTTCATGACCACTCTGCCTGTTTATACCTTGAACCTTTGGACTGCCTTACTGTTGCCGAACTCTGCCTGCCTGACCATTTTAGTGGTTTACCCTTGGACTGCTATTTTCTCTATCTGTTGCCGTCAAAGGCTATCCTGTTGCTCATCAATCCTTCAAGTGGTTTTCCCTTTAACCACCTAGCTGCTGATTCCCTGTCTGTTGCCGCTAAAGACTACCCTGCCTATTGTAAGTACTACTTACCTCTTTTGCGAACTTTACTTTCTCTGCTCTGGGATATTCCCTTTCATTTCAGCTTGACCCCGGGATAAGAAGACTACTGTCCGAGTTAGGTCTGATAGTGGAATATCCCACAAGCATTACATATTGTCATCCATAAAATGCGTAGATAGCAATGGCTTTGGCAATATCAATTTCCCCAACCATGGGTTTTGCACTTTATTTTGGCAAACAAATAAATGGACACATCACATTTAGTACACAAAGGCCAAGATTACAAGTGCTGCACTAATGAGAACTTGGATGGCGATACACTAGATAGCGTCTTTACCAGAGAAGGGTTAGTGCGGTCGACATTGCTCTTGCACAACCTACACTTTCAATAGATATTGCAAATGGGCTAACTTGCACTCATAATACAAGTTGAAAGTTAGTTTGCACTTGAGTGAAAGCCGAAACTGAGCTAGAATTTTTATAGACTTGAAGTAAAGTGTAAGGGTCAAAAAAATGTGCACAAAACACATTAAAATAAAGTATTACACCATATATACACTTTGAAAATATATTTTTTTATATTTAAATATTAATAAAAATGTTTTAAAATGGTTAAAAGGAATTTGGTATAAGGCAATGTGTTTGACTGGAAAGGGTTCCAATGTATGTGTATATATATATATATAAATATATATATATATATATAATGTGCACAATCCTAATGCAGAGCAGCATGTATATTATTACTTACTACTGAGTTACCTATTAAAAGTTTAAAATCATTATTGATCAAACATGCTCATTATACCCATCATGCCCATTTACAAAACAATATTCTTTAATGAGTGTCAAAATCCCTAGACATGTGCATGTTCAAAAAAGTTTGGCTGAATCTTTCAGGCCGAATATTCAGAAAAAATAGTTTTACGAATATTCAGGTGCCATGCTATTTGGTATTTGTTTCATTATAAACTGAATGAATATTGAATATTGAATATTCGTGAAACATTTACATTTGTTTTTGTTAAATTAATGTAAATGTTCCTTTACTACAGGTGAAAGAGTTCACCTGTAGCATTATATACTTACCTATAGGGTGCTGGAGAGGAATTTCATCAGTATTTTTTTGTTTTCTTTAAATTTCGTGGTGCATTCATTTAGATATTTGTTTTGTAAAAACAAAACGAATATCCGTGTTTTGTTAACAAATTTGCTTTTGTAATGCAATTAATGCACAATATACACCACTCTATCCAAATGCAAAACAGACACAAGGACATGATTATCGTCAGTTCTGAATTAGTGAAGCCATTGACTTCAATAGGCAGGCGAACTTTAAAACCTACAAGGACTCTTTCTGGCCACAATAGTGATGGAAAAGTTGTTTGAAGGGGACTAACACCTGGACTGTGGCATGCTGGAGTGGGATCCCTTGCAAAACTCCCCTGGAAAATTACATAGTTTATGCAGAGTCTGTTTTTAACCCATAAAGGGCCTAAATCATCTAACATTCCCAAATTGTTTGCAATAACGTGCTTTAAAACATCAGTTATGATGTCGTATCTATCAGGTAGTGTAAGGGTTACGGCCGCATCACAGTGACAGAGCAAACTCCAAGTGTAACGCACCGCAATCAACCGCAAACAGTCCACTTGTAGAACCACAAGATAGATAGATTTGATAGATAGATACATAGATTACATAGCTCAATCAATGCAATATACATATGATTGATACACAGTACATAGATCAATACATGCAATATACATTTGATAGATACGAATTACATCGATCAATAGATGCAATATACATTTGATAGATACGAATGTTATCGAATCAAAGATGCAATATACATTTTATAGATACGAATGACATCAACCAAAATATATAATATACATTTTATAGATACGAATTACATCGATCATTTGATGCAATCTACATTTGATCGATACGTTTGATAGTTTGATCGATTTGATATATAAATAAATCGATTTGAAATATATATAATTTCCCTCACAGAGTATAACAATAAGACATGCGGTCTGTGACCCGTGGTGTGTTAAGTAGTACTATTCTTAACATTTTACTACAACCTGTTACTCCCCCTATCGGGGGAGGTCTATATGGCCTTCATTTTTGGGAGATGGAAGAAGATGATTGGTCTGTCCTCCTACTTCAAATTTGTCAGAAACACAAGTGGCTCTCTCAAAACAGTCCGGACAGAAGATAGATAGATAGGATAGATAGATATACATAGATTGATAGTTAGATAGAATCGATAGAAGAGAAATAGATAGATTTGTTAGATATATAATTACCCTTATAAAGTATAATAATTAAACATGCGGTCTTGGACCTATGGTAACTAGGTTGTGTTAAGTAGTACTATTCTTAGCACTTTCAGCCCTGTAACTCCCCCTATTGGTGGAGGTCTATATGGCGGTTATGATTGATTACCCTGACAAAGTATAACAACAAGACACGCGGTCTGGGACCCATGGTAATTTTGTTGTGTTAAGTAAAACTTTTATTATCACTTGAATCCCTCTTACCCCCCCTTTTGTTGGAGCTCTATATGGCCTGCATGATTAGCCTGACAAAGTATAATAAGAAAACATCTGGTCTGGGACCCATGGTAACTAGGTTGTGTTTAAGTAGTACTATTCTTAGAACTGTAATCCCTGTTACTCCCCCTATCAAGGGAGGTCTATATGGCCTGCATGATTACCCTGACAAAGTATAACAACAAGACACACAGTGTTGGACCCATGGTAACTAGCTTGTGTTAATTAGTAATTTTCTTAGCATTTTTTAGATTTTAATCCCTGTTACCCCCCTATCGGGGGAGGTCTATATGGGCTGCCTGATTACCCTGAAAAAATATAATAATAAGACATGCGGTCTGGGACCCATGTTAACTAGGTTGTGTTTTAAGTAGTACCATTCTTAGCACTTTAAACTCTGTAACTCCCCCTATTTGTGGAGGTCTATACGGCCTGGATGATTACCCATACAAAATATAATAATAAGACATCTGCTCTGGGTCTTGGACCCATGGTAACTATGTTGTGTTAAGTAGTAATGTCCTTATCATTTTAATAGCTGTTACTCATACTCACCCTATCGGTGGAGGTCTATATGGCCTGCATGATTACCCTTACAAAATATAATAACAAAACATGCGGTCTGGGACCCCTGGTAACTAGGTTGTGTTGAGTAGTACTGTTCTTAGCATTTTAATACCTGTTACCCTATCGGGGGAGGTCTATATGGCCTGCATGATTACCCTAACAAAATATAATAATAAGACATATGCTCTGGGACCCATGTTCACTTTGTGTTAAGTAGTACTGTTCTTAGCATTTCAATACCTGTTACTCACCCTATTGGGTGAGGTCTATATGGCCTGCATGATTAACTGAACAAAATATAATAATAAGACATATGCTCTGGGACCCATGGTCACTTAGTGTTAAGTTGTACTGTTCTTAGCATTTCAATACCTGTTACCCTATTGGGTGAGGTCTATATGGCCTGCATGATTACCCTTACAAAATATAATAACCAAACATATGCTCTGGGACCCATGGTAACTAGGTTGTGTTAAGTAGTACTGTTCTTAGCAGTTTAATACCTGTTACAACACTGAATGTTGGCAGGTCTATCTGGACTTCATGATTAGCCGCACCCAAACCCAAAAAAAAGCCAAGCGGTTTTAGATTAACACCCATGGCTAACTCGGTTGTTTCATTTAGTACTATTCTTAGCACTTTCATCCCTGTTACTTTCAGGCCTCTTGGGGGTGGTCTACATGGCCATCATGATTAGCCTAACCAAATACTACAATCCAACCTTGGCTCAGTCTTCATAGGCCCTTCATTGGCTGTATTTTGGTAGTACTGTTCTTATTAGTTTAATACCTGATACAACACAGAATGGTGGCAGCTCTATATGGCCTGCATGATTAGCCGCACCCAAACCAAATAAAAGCCAAGCGGTCTTGGATTAACACCCATGGCTAACTCGGTTGTTTCAATTAGTACTATTCGTAGCAATTTCATCTCATCCCTGTTACTTCCAGGACTCTCAGTGGTGGTCTACATAGCCATCGTGATTAGCCTAACCAAATACTACAATCCAACCTTGGCTCAGTCTTCATAAGGCCCTTCATTGGCTGTATTTTGGTAGTTCTGTTATTATTTTAATAACTGATACAACACCGAATGGTGGCAGCTCTATATGGCCTGCATGATTAGCAGCACCCAAACCAAAAAAAAAGCCAAGCGGTCTTGGATTAACACCCATGGCTAACTCGGTTGTTTCAAGTACTTAGCACTTTCATCTCATCCCTGTTACTTCCAGGACTCTCGGTGGTGGTCTACATGGCCATCATGATTAGCCTTACCAAATACTAAAATCCAACCTTGGCTCAGTCTTCATAAGGCCCTTCATTGGCTGTATTTTGGAAGTTCTGTTCTTATAAGTTTAATACCTGATACAACACCGAATGGTGGCAGCTCTATATGGCCTGCATGATTAGCCGCACCCAAAAAAAAAAAAAGCCAAGCGGTCTTGCACAAACACCCATGGCTAACTCTGTTGTTTCAAGTTGTACTATTCTTGGCACTTTCATCTCATCCCTTACTTCCATGCCTCTCGGGGGTGGTCTACATGGCCATCATGATTACCCTCACCAAAATATAACAACAATACGTGCGTGCAGGGAACCATGTTAAGCTTACTTCCTTTCGCAAAATCGAGTATAACAGTTGCAGGCAGAGGTTCTGACCCTGCATTATGGCTGCACCTCTCCCTAAAAGAGGCATGCGTTACAGAGTCTGTGGGCATGTATGCAAAGAGCTGGTCTGCCTAAAAGGAGCAGCAAGGCAGTACAGGTCGTTCTCCTTCAGCCGTTTTATACGCTGTCCCACGGCCACGACCCTCAACAGCCACAACAGAATGAAACCACATATGCCATCCTTTTGAACAATAGACTACAGGTATGGCATTGATTTTAGTTACACGGAGATATTTATTTTGAACCGTGAAATTGAAAACAAAAACATGATTGGACACCCAGTACAGTACATGTCATTCTCCTTCGGCCTTTTTAGAAAGATTTTACAAACCCAGAGATAATTTTGGGCAAATGGGAAATAGAAAAAAACATTGAGTGGACACCCAGTACACTTCTTTCTCCTTAGGCCTTTTGATAAGAGGGTCCCGGACCCTCAACAAAAACACCAGCAGGAAAGAGGACATATGGCATCCTTTTGAACAATAGAGTACTGGTACATCATTGATTTTAGAAACCCAGAGATAATTTTTGGCAAATGGGAAATAGAAAAAAACATTCATTGGACACCCAGTACACTTCTTTATCCTTTGGCCTTTTTATAAGAGGGTCCCGGACCCCCAACAGAAACAACAGCAGGAAAGAGGACATATGGCATTTTTTGAACAATAGATGACAGGTAAGGCATTGATTTTCGAAACCCAGAGATTATTTATTGCAACTGGGAAATAAAAAAAACAAACATTGATTGGACACCCAGTACACTTCTTTATCCTTTTGCCTTTTTAATTTTTTATAAGATGGTCCAGGACCCTCAACCAAAACACCAGCAGGAAAGAGGACATATGGCATCCTTTTGAACAATTGATTACAGGTAAGGCATAGATTGTAGAGATAATTTGTAGGAAACGTGAAATAGAAAAAAACATTGATTGGACACCCAGTACACTTCTTTATCCTTAGGCCTTTTTATAAGAGGGTCCCGGAGCCTCAACAGAAACAACAGCATGAAAGAGGACATATGGCATCCTTTTGAACAATAGATTACAGGTAAGGCATTGAGTTTAGAATCCCTGAGATCATTTATATGAACAGGGAAATAGAAAAAAACATTGATTGGACACCCAGTACACTTCTTTATCCTTAGGCCTTTTTATAAGAGGGTCCCGGAGCCTCAACAGAAACAACAGCATGAAAGAGGACATATGGCATCCTTTTGAACAATAGATTACAGGTAAGGCATTGATTTTAGAATCCCTGAGATCATTTATATGAACAGGGAAATAGAAAAAAACATTGATTGGACACCCAGTAAACTTCTTTATCCTTAGGCCTTTTTAAAAGAGGGTTCAGGACCCTCAACCGAAACAACAGCATGAAAGAGGACATATGGCAGCATCCTTTTGAATAACACATTACAGGTAAGGCATTGATTTTAGAATCTCTGAGATCATTTATATGAACCGGGAAATAGAAAAAAACATTGGACAGGACACCCAGTACACTTCTTTATCCTTAGGCCTTTTTACAAGAGGGTCCAGGACCCTCAAACGAAACAACAGCATAAAAGAGGACATATAAACAACAGCATGAAAGAGGACATATGGCATCCTTTTGAACAATAGATTACAGGTAAGGCATTGATTTTAGAATCCCTGAGATCATTTATATGAACAGGGAAATAGAAAAAAAGATTGATTGGACACCCAGTACACTTCTTTATCCTTAGGCCTTTTTACAAGAGGGTCCATGACCCTCAACCGAAACAACAGCATGAAAGAGGACATATGGCAGCATCCTTTTGAATAACACATTACAGGTAAGGCATTGATTTTAGAATCTCTGAGATCATTTATATGAACCGGGAAATAGAAAAAAACATTGGACAGGACACCCAGTACACTTCTTTATCCTTAGGCCTTTTTACAAGAGGGTCCAGGACCCTCAACCGAAACAACAGCATGAAAGAGGACATATAAACAACAGCATGAAAGAGGACATATGGCATCCTTTTGAACAATAGATTACAGGTAAGGCATTGATTTTAGAATCCCTGAGATAATTTATCTGAACAGGGAAATAGAAAAAAACATTGATTGGACACCCAGTACACTTCTTTATCCTTAGGCCTTTTTCCAAAAGGGTCCATGACCCTCAACCGAAACAACATCATGAAAGAGGACATATGGCAGCATCCTTTTGAACAATAGATTACAGGTAAGGCATTGATTTTAGAATCCCTGAGATTATCTATATGAACCGGGAAATAGAAAAAAACATTGATTGGACACCCAGTACACTTCTTTATCCTTTTGCCTTGTTATAAGAGGGTCCCAGACCCTCAACAAAAACAAGAGCAGGGAGCTGGGCATAGGAGTACAAGGGAGTGTGACAATAATAATGTGAAGGGGAAGATTGCATAGTTGTGGCATTTTGAATTTGTTATCGTAGGAAGTACTTGCAATGACCTTGCTCTGGTGAATCCATATCGCAAATGTCTTTTTTAAGGCACTGTTTGTCTGTTTTTTTAATATCAGCATTTGGTAAATGAAGCGCGACTTAAGGCTGGTGAGAACCGACCTTTCTTCTGGCTGTTTGAAAATGTTGTGGCTCTGGACAAACATGTGAAGAAGGGGCCATCTGCCATATTCTGCATGCAACCCCTATGATGATTGACGCTAAACATGTGTCGCCTGCAAGCAGAGCTCGTTACTTGTCTAAATCTTCCTGGTATGGACAGGCCACTATTTCCCACAGCAAGTCATAAGCTTGAACTACAAGATTGTCTTGAGTATGGTAGGAAATCAAAGTTTAGTAAAGTCTGTACTATCACCACAAAAACTGAACTTCTTGAAGCAAGGAAAATGCCAGCAATTTCCTGTGCTTATGGATGACAAGGAGGACGTCCTGTGGTGCACAGAGATGGAGAGGATTTTTAGTTTCCCTGTACACTACACAGATGTCTCCAACATCACCAGAAACATAAGACAGCGACTCTTGGGAAGTTCCTGGAGTGTTCCGGTAGCCATCTCTTTGCGCCCCTAAAGGAATACTTTATCAGTGTTTTTGTAGACATTTGACATCAGATTTTGAGAGGTGACGCACATTTTATTTACTGTTGTGCAAGCTGTGGCAATTTCAATTGGCATTAAAAAGTACGATTTGGAGAGGTGACGCACATTTTATGCAAGCTGTGGCAATTGCAATTTGCAGTTAAAAGAATCTGCTAACAACCACTACCTAGGACCACGCCTGACTCCTGAATTGTCCCAGTGAGCTGGACCACTGAGAGGCTCCAGTCTGCTCCACTAGCACCAAAGGGTGCGGCTCGTTTGTGAATATTTAACCGTCACAAGTGTGGATTGTATATTTTATACTTCTGGCTGTACTAGGCCATGTTTGGCGCCTCTGTGTTATCTTTTTTTTTAGTTTAACCCATTCACTTCTAAGCCTAACCGCCTTGATGAAGCAGATTGTATATTTTTTATGCTGCTACTTATAGATCAAACCCCTATTGTAAATCATGCTTCAGTTAGTAACTCAAGTTAAATTAAATTAATTTTTTTTTTTTAATTATTATGCTCAGCAGATTCAAAACATACCATTCTTCTAGTCATATCACACGACATGTCAAAATGCTGCATGGAAAATGGCAGTGTGCAAAGTCATAATCTTAGTGAACCTATAAGTGCATTAAATTTTCTAAAGTAAACAAAAATACCGAAAAAAAAAAAAAAGGAAAGAGGACATATGGCATCCTTTTGAACAATAGATTACAGTTAAGGCATTGATTTTAGAATCCCTGAGATAATTTATCTGAACAGGGAAATAGAAAAAAAACATTGATTGGACACCCAGTACACTTCTTTATCCTTAGGCCTTTTTATATGAGGGTCCCGGAGCCTCAACCGAAACAACAGCATGAAAGAGGACACATGGCATCCTTTTGAATAATAGATTACAGGAAAGGCATTGATTTTAGAAACCCAGAGATAATTTCTTGCAACCGGGAAATCGAAAAAAACATTGATTAGGCACCCAGTACACTTCTTTATCCTTAGGCCTTTTTATCAGAGGCTCCCGGACCCTCAACAAAACCAGCAGCATGAAAGAGGACATATGGCATCCTTTAGAACAATAGATTACAGGAAAGGCATTGATATTAGAAACCCAGAGATAATTTTTAGGAAACGTGAAATAGAAAAAAACATTGATTGGACACCCAGTACACTTCTTTATCCTTAGGCCTTTTTATAAGAGGGTCCCGGACACTCAACAAAACCAGCAGCAGGAAAGAGGACATATGGCATCCTTTTGAACAATAGATTACAGGAAAGGCATTGATATTAGAAACCCATAGATAATTTGTTGCAACCGGGAAATCTAAAAAAACATTGATTAGACACCCAGTACACTTCTTTCTCCTTAGCCCTTTTTAGCAGAGGCTCCAGGACCCTCAACAAAACCAGCAGCAGGAAAGAGGACATATGGCATCCTTTTGAACAATAGATTACAGGAAAGGCATTGATATTAGAAACCCATAGATAATTTGTTGCAACCGGGAAATCTAAAAAAACATTGATTAGACACCCAGTACACTTCTTTCTCCTTAGCCCTTTTTAGCAGAGGCTCCAGGACCCTCAACAAAACCAGCAGCAGGAAAGAGGACATATGGCATCCTTTTGAAAAATAGATTACAGGAAAGGCATTGATTTTAGAAACCCAGAGACAATTTTTGGCAACTGGGAAATAGAAAAAACCATTTGTCAGCCGCTCTGGAATCAATCCGGGATGTAACCCAACTGCTAGCGTGAATTGAAAGCACACGCTAGCACACTGAGAAATATCCAGGACGTGACCCACTCAGGAAGCAGATTAGAAGATAACAAAAATGAATATTGTTCCAGAATGCAGGAAAGCCACAAAGGATAAAACGTCCCTTTAAGTAGTACAAAGAACAAAAAGGAAATGCTCTTACTTGAAGCTTCTGAAAAAGGTCCTCTTTAGCAGGCTTGTAAAACAAAGGAAAAGTTCTCTTTTACAGCTTGTAAAAGTATAATGTCCCTTTAAGCAGGTTTATAACAAACAGAAAGGCAAAGTTCTCTTTTGCAGCTTGTAAAAGTAAATGTCCCTTTTAAGCAGGTGTATAACAAACAGAAAGGCAAAGTTCTCTTTTGCAGCTTGTAAAAGTAAATGTCCCTTTTAAGCAGGTGTATAACAAACAGAAAGGCAAAGTTCTCTTTTGCAGCTTGTAAAAGTAAATGTCCCTTTTAAGCAGGTGTATAACAAACAGAAAGGCAAAATTCTCTTTTGCAGCTTGTAAAAGTAAAATGTCCCTTTAAACAGGTCTTGTTTAACAAAGAATAGGTTTAAAGGTAAAGGCCAAAGCAAGGTCAGGCAGGCAGAAGTCGGCATCCAAATATCAGCAAAAGGTATAGGCAAAAGACAGGGTCAGGCAAGCAGAAGTCGGCATCCAAGTATCAGCAAAAGGGTAATAGCTACAGGCAAGGTCAGGCAGGCAGAAGTCAATGTCCAAATATCAGCAAGTAGGGATTAGGCAAGAGGCTTGGTCAGGCAGGCAGAAGTCGGTACACAGAAGAATAAAACTGATATGGTACTCACAATCCAGGGAAACAAACAAACGGGCCCAGATTCAGATCTCCCGCCGAGATTTAAAGGGCAGGAGCGTAACCGTCATCAGAGGGGTGTGAGAGAAAGCGTCATGTTGCTAAGCAACATGACGTCAGAGACACAGAGGAGTTCCGGGAGCCGCGGCGACACGGCGATGAACGGAAGCGCTCATGACAGCACCCCCTCCTCAAGGACCCCTCCGGGGGACAGGACCAGGTCTATCAGGATGAGTCTTGTGGAAGGTCTTGACCAATATAGGAGCATTTACTTGATGAGCAGGTTCCCAAGAACGTTCCGTGACTGGATAACCCTTCCAATGAATGAGATAATACAATTTCTTGCCCCGCAATTTGGAATCTAGAATATGGCTGATCTCAAACTCAGGATGTCCATGCACCAATAACGGTGGAGGTTTAGAAAAAGGCTTAGAATACCTGTTAATCATCACAGGTTTTAAAAGAGAAACATGGAATACCGGATGGACTTTGAGAGACTTGGGTAAAGCTACCCGATAAGCAGTAGAACATACCTGACCCAGTATTCGGAAAGGACCCACATATCGTGGTCCCAATTTGTTAGAAGGTTGTTTCAGGCGAAGAAATCGAGAGGAAATCCAAACTTTATCACCAGGGCGATATTTGGGAGCCTTTTTCCGTCGAAGATCCGAAAAGAACTTGTAACGTCTAGAAGTTACAGAAAGAATACGATGTATCTTCTGCCAATGTCGAGTTAATCTTCGGGCTGTAAGATCAGAAGCAGGATTCACTGTGGAGGAAGTATGCAAAGGGAATGTCCTAGGCTGATATCCGTAAGCTGCATGAAAAGGAGAAGTCTGAAGGGAGGAATTGTACCGGGCATTATGGGCCAATTCAGCCAAAGGAAGGTAAGAAGTCCAGTTAGAATGATAATGATCCACATAATGTCTAAGATATGTTTCAAGACACTGGTTTACTCTTTCAGTCTGACCATTCGATTGTGGGTGGTGAGAAGTAGAGAGAGATATAGTAGTACCAAAATGTTTACAAAGTGACCTCCAAAATCGAGAAACGAATTGTACCCCTCTATCTGAAACAATATCTAGAGGAAATCCATGGATTCTTACAATATGTAGAATAAAAAGTTCAGAGAGTCTTTTGGCAGATGGTAATCCTGGCAAGGGTACAAAATGAGCCGTCTTAGTGAACCTGTCGACCACCACCCAGATAGTATTGTTCCCAGTGGACAAGGGAAGATCGGTAATAAAGTCCATGGATACATGAGTCCAAGGCTGGTGAGGTATAGGCAATGGTTGGAGTAATCCTGAAGGAAGTTGGCGTGGAGTTTTGTTCATGGCACATTGTGTGCATACTGAGACGTAATCCTTCACATCTTGAGAGAGTGTAGGCCACCAGACATGTTGTTTGAGGTTTCGAGTGGTAATACTGATGCCAGGATGTCCAGAAAGGGGACTATCATGAGCCCAAAATAAAATCTTGGAACGAAGGCGTTCAGGAACAAAGAGTAAACCATTGGGAGGTTTACAGGACAAAGGAAGATGCTCTTGAGCGGACTGTAATTCTTGTAACCAAGAAGTTGTTAACTGGGCAATGACTTCATGAGGTTGGAGAATGGTACCAGACTCAGGAACTGGGGTATCTTGAAATTGTCTGGAAAGTGCGTCTGCTTTAATATTTTTTGAACCAGGTATGTAAGACAAATTATAGTGAAACCGAGAGAAGAATAAGGACCAGCGTGCTTGCCTGGAATTTAGTCGTTTGGCTGTTTGGAGATACAGAAGGTTCTTATGATCAGTAAGTATAGTAAATGGCAAAGAAGTACCTTCCAGCCAATGTCTCCATTCATCCAATGCCATCTTGATGGCAAGCAACTCTTTATTCCCTACGTCATAGTTAAATTCGGAAGGAGTGAATTTTTTAGAGAAAAAAGCAACAGGATGAATCCTTCCAGTCTCTGGTATTCGTTGAGACAGAACCGCTCCAGCAGCAACAGAGGAAGCATCCACCTCCAGAATAAATTGAAACTCAGGATTTGGATGACGAAGGATAGGAGCTGAGGAAAAAGCTTCTTTGAGAGATTCAAAAGCTTCTATAGCCTCAGACGGCCATACTTTACAGTTTTGTCCTTTTCTTGTGAGAGAAGTAAGAGGAGAAGTAATAGTAGCAAAATTCTTGATGAACTTTCTGTAATAATTGGCGAAGCCTAGGAAACGTTGTAAAGCCTTCAGAGAATCAGGTCTAGGCCAATCCAAAATGGCAGAAAGTTTAGTAGGGTCCATTTCGAATCCAGATGCCGATATTACATAACCCAGAAAGGGTATGGATTTTTGATGGAAAGAACATTTCTCCAGTTTAGCAAACAGATGGAATTCTCTTAGACGTTGAAGTACTTTCTTGACGTGGTGCACATGATCTTGGTGGTTCTGAGAAAAAATTAAGATGTCGTCCAGGTATATGATAACAAAAATATTCAAAAAATCACGAAAGATCTCATTTACAAAATGCTGGAAAACCGCCGGAGCATTGCATAGCCCGAAGGGCATGACCAAATATTCATAATGCCCAAATCGAGTGTTAAAGGCAGTCTTCCACTCATCTCCTTTGCGTATACGGATCAAGTTGTATGCACCACGTAGGTCGAGTTTGGTGAAAATGGTGGCTCCCTGAAGATAAGTAAAAAGTTCAGGAATAAGGGGCAGAGGATAACTGTTCTTGATGGTAATCTGATTCAATCCACGATAATCAATACAGGGTCTTAATCCGCCATCCTTTTTTCCCACAAAAAAGAAACCAGCCCCTACAGGGGAAGAGGAGGGTCGAATAAATCCTCTAGCCAGATTGTCTTTTATATATTCTTCCAGAGCCATGTTTTCTGGTTTAGAAAGTGGATATGTCTTGCCTCGAGGATAGGCAGCCCCAGGAAGGAGGTCAATGGGACAATCAAAAGGGCGATGAGGAGGAAGACGTTCCGCTTCTTTTTTGGAGAAGACATCCACAAAGTCATGGTAATGCATAGGTAAGGATTCCGGAGTTTCAACTGTGAGAGCAATAGTGAGTGGTAACTTAGTAATCTTTTGAAGACATTTAGTCTGGCATGTAGATCCCCAGGAAGTGAGTTCACCGAAAGTCCAAGAAAAAATGGGATTGTGAATCTGGAGCCAGGGTAATCCCAAGATAATGGGAAATTGCGGAGTGGGAATGACATCGAAACAAATTGTCTCAGAATGAAGTATTCCTACGGTGAGGATTAAGGGTTGAGTAGAAAACTGAATGTATCCAGAACCCAAAGGATCTCCACTGACCGTAGAGACTGAAATGGAATACTCCTTCTTTAGTAAGGGTATAGAATGAGTAGAAACAAATGTAGAGTCAATGAACACACCTCCAGCACCAGAATCAATTAGAGCTTGGGTATAGATCTTCTTATGTCCAATTAGAAGAGTTACTGGAACAAAGAGTTTCTTGTATAGGGAATGACCACTATTTTGGCTTAACTCAGTTCCCTGGACTAGAGTTAAGCCCTGGCTTTTACTGGCCTAGTAGGACAATCCCTTAATAAATGTCCTTTAAGGCCACAGTACAGACATAAGCCAAGAGTCCGTCTTCTTAAGCGTTCAGTCTCAGTTAATTTTATACTTCCTACTTCCATGGGTTCAGCCTGATCAGTAGTAGGAGAGGCTGGAGTGACTGGATTAGAAAAACGAGGAGCTAAACGAAAAGGAGTTCGAGTGGAAGTCCTCTGTGTTCTATCCTTTTCTTGTTGGCGTTCACGAAACCTGGCGTCGAGACTGATACAGAGATTTATTAAGGCTTCTAAGGACTCTGGAAGTTCACGATACACCAATTCATCCTTGAGACGCTCAGAAAGTCCTTTACGGAAAGCGGCTCTGAGTGCTCCCTGATTCCAAGTGGTTTCAGAGGCAAGGGTGCGGAACTCAATAGCATATTGAGAGACTGGTTGATTTCCTTGACGTAAATCCAGGAGAGTTGCTTCAGCAGCGGATGACCTTCCAGGTTTATCGAATACGTTTGAGAATGTAGATAGAAATGTATCAACATCCAACAGTATAGGATCATTCTTTTCTAGCAAAGGTGACACCCAAGCCAAGGCTTTTCCTTTCATTAAGGAAATAAGAAACGTGATTCTAGAAGAGGCAGTAGCAAAGAGAGTAGGGCTATTTCGGAAATGAAGACGGCATTGATTCAAAAAGCCTCTACATTCTTCAGGATTCCCATCATATTTATCCGGAAGAGGAATCCTGGGACTTAGTTGTACCTGAGACTGATTGTTAGGAATCGGAGGAGGTAATGCCTCAATCGGATTTGGATTGGGATTAGGATTGGGAGGTGCGGTAGCAACCAAATTTTGTAATAGAGCAGTAATTTGATCAAGTTTAGTGTCCAGAGACTGCAAGTGAGTGGCATGAGAACCCAAGAGCTGTCCCTGGTGAGCCACGGCCATAGATAATTCAGTGGGGTCCATTTTTATGGCCCGTTTGTAATGTCAGCCGCTCTGGAATCAATCCGGGATGTAACCCAACTGCTAGCGTGAATTGAAAGCACACGCTAGCACACTGAGAAATATCCAGGACGTGACCCACTCAGGAAGCAGATTAGAAGATAACAAAAATGAATATTGTTCCAGAATGCAGGAAAGCCACAAAGGATAAAACGTCCCTTTAAGTAGTACAAAGAACAAAAAGGAAATGCTCTTACTTGAAGCTTCTGAAAAAGGTCCTCTTTAGCAGGCTTGTAAAACAAAGGAAAAGTTCTCTTTTGCAGCTTGTAAAAGTATAATGTCCCTTTAAGCAGGTTTATAACAAACAGAAAGGCAAAGTTCTCTTTTGCAGCTTGTAAAAGTAAATGTCCCTTTTAAGCAGGTGTATAACAAACAGAAAGGCAAAGTTCTCTTTTGCAGCTTGTAAAAGTAAATGTCCCTTTTAAGCAGGTGTATAACAAACAGAAAGGCAAAGTTCTCTTTTGCAGCTTGTAAAAGTAAATGTCCCTTTTAAGCAGGTGTATAACAAACAGAAAGGCAAAATTCTCTTTTGCAGCTTGTAAAAGTAAAATGTCCCTTTAAGCAGGTCTTGTTTAACAAAGAATAGGTTTAAAGGTAAAGGCCAAAGCAAGGTCAGGCAGGCAGAAGTCGGCATCCAAATATCAGCAAAAGGTATAGGCAAAAGACAGGGTCAGGCAAGCAGAAGTCGGCATCCAAGTATCAGCAAAAGGGTAATAGCTACAGGCAAGGTCAGGCAGGCAGAAGTCAATGTCCAAATATCAGCAAGTAGGGATTAGGCAAGAGGCTTGGTCAGGCAGGCAGAAGTCGGTACACAGAAGAATAAAACTGATATGGTACTCACAATCCAGGGAAACAAACAAACGGGCCCAGATTCAGATCTCCCGCCGAGATTTAAAGGGCAGGAGCGTAACCGTCATCAGAGGGGTGTGAGAGAAAGCGTCATGTTGCTAAGCAACATGACGTCAGAGACACAGAGGAGTTCCGGGAGCCGCGGCGACACGGCGATGAACGGAAGCGCTCATGACACCATTGATTAGACACCCAGTACACTTCTTTATCCTTAGGCCTTTTAATAAGAGGGTCCAGGACCCTCAACCGAAACAACAGCAGGAAAGAGGACATATGGCATCCTTTTGAAAAATAGATTACAGGAAAGGCATTGATTTTAGAAACCCAGAGATAATTTGTTGCAACCGGGAAATCTAAAAAAACATTGATTGGACACCCAGTACACTTCTTTATCCTTAGGCCTTTTACACTTCTTTATCCTTTGGCCTTTTTATAAGAGGCTACAGGACCCTCAACAAAAACAGCAGCAGGAAAGAGGACATATGGCATCCTTTTGAACAATAGATGACAGGTAAGGTATTGATTTCAGAATCCCTGAGATAATTTATATGAACAGGGAAATAGAAAAAAACATTGATTGGACACCCAGTACACTTCTTTCTCCTTAGGCCTTTTTATAAGAGGGTCCAGCAGCCTCAAACAAAACACCACCAGGAAAGATGACATATGGCATCCTTTTGAACAATAGAGTACAGGTAAAGCATTGATTTTAAAAACCCGGAGATAATTTGTTGCAACCGGGAATTTGAATAAAAAAAAATGATTCGATGGACACCCAGTACACTTCTTTCTCCTTAGGCCTTTTTATAAGAGGGTCCAGGAGCCTCAAACAAAACACCACCAGGAAAGAGGACATATGGCATCCTTTTGAACAATAGAGTACAGGTAAAGCATTGATTTTAAAAACCCGGAGATAATTTGTTGCAACCGGGAATTTGAATTAAAAAAATGATTCGATGGACACCCAGTACACTTCTTTCTCCTTAGGCCTTTTTATAAGAGGGTCGAGGAGCCTCAAACAAAACACCACCAGGAAAGAGGACATATGGCATCCTTTTGAACAATAGAGTACAGGTAAAGCATTGATTTTAAAAACCCGGAGATAATTTGTTGCAACCGGGAATTTGAATAAAAAAATGATTAGATGGACACCCAGTACACTTCTTTCTCTTTAGGCCTTTTTATAAGAGGGTCCAGGAGCCTCAAACAAAACACCACCAGGAAAGAGGACATATGGCATCCTTTTGAACAATAGAGTACAGGTAATGCATTGATTTTAGAATCCCTGAGATAATTTATATGAACAGGCAAATAGAAAAAAACATTGATTGGACACCCAGTACACTTCTTTCTCCTTAGGCCTTTTTATAAGAGGGTCCAGGACCCTCAAACAAAACACCAGCAGGAAAGAGAACATATGGCATCCGTTTGAACAATAGAGTACAGGTACAGCATTGATTTTGCAAACCCAGAGATAATTTTGGCCAAATGGGAAATAGAAAAAAACATTGAGTGGACACCCAGTACACTTCTTTCTCCTTAGGCCTTTTTATAAGAGGGTCCAGGACCCTCAAACAAAACACCAGCAGGAAAGAGAACATATGGCATCCGTTTGAACAATAGAGTACAGGTACAGCATTGATTTTGCAAACCCAGAGATAATTTTGGCCAAATGGGAAATAGAAAAAAACATTGAGTGGACACCCAGTACACTTCTTTCTCCTTAGGCCTTATTATAAGAGGGTCCAGGACCCTCAAACAAAACACCAGCAGGAAAGAGAACAGATGGCATCCTTTTGAACAATAGAGTACAGGTACAGCATTGATTTTAGAAACCCAGAGATAATTTTTGGAAAATGGGAAATAAAAAAAACATTGATTGGACACCCAGTACACTTGTTTCTCCTTCGGCCTTTTTATAAGAGGGTCCAGGACCCTCAACAGAAACAACAGCAGGAAAGAGGACATATGGCATCCTTTTGAACAATAGAGTACAGGTAATGTAAAGCATTGATTTTAGAAATCTGTAGATAATTTTTTACAACCTGGAATTTGAATCAAAAAAAGGATTGGATGGACACGCAGTACACTTATTGCTCCTTCAGTCTTTTTATAACAGGGTCCAGGACCCTCAACAGAAACACCATCAGGAAAGAGGACATATGGCATCCTTTTGAACAATAGAGTACAGGTAAAGCATTGATTTTAGAAACCCGGAGATAATTTGTTGCAACAGGGAAATTGAACCAAAAAAATGATTGGACACCCAGGACACTTCTTTCTACTTCAGCCTTTTTATAAGAGAGTCGAAGACCCTCATATGAAACAACAGCAGTAAAGACGACATATGGCATCCTTGAACAATAGAGTACAGATCCGGCATTGATTTTAGAAACCCAGAGATAATTGTTTGGAAACGTGAAATTGCCCAAAAAAACATGCTTGGACACCCACTCCAGGTCGTTCTCCTTCAGCATTTTTATAAGAGGGTCCAGCACCCTCAACAGAAACAACTGCAGGAAACACCACATATGCCATCCTTTTGCACAAGCGAGTACAGGTATGGCATCCATTTTAGAAACCCAGAGATAATTGAGAGGAACCGGGAACATTTTTCTAAAAATTTGCTGGGGCACCCATTATACAGGTCGTTCTTCTTCAGCCTTTTTATACCATGGGCCACGACCCTCAACAGGCACAACAGCCTGAAACACCACATATGCCACCCTTTTGCACAATAGAGTACAGGTATGGCATAGATGGAACACAGAGATAATTTAGAGCAACCAAGAGACAGATAAAAATGCTTGGTCGGTCCTCCTACTTCACATTTGGGGCACTGCACGTGCAATTTATTGGTCCACCAGATATCAGTGGTGTGTTAAGTTGTACTATTTGTAACAGTTTAATCACTGTTATGTGCCTTATTTTTGTATTTGAGTTTTGTACCCACAGAGCAGCAGCATATGCAAGAAAAATTAGGAATGTACAAATGACTGAAAAATTTGGGTATTGTTGTAGCAACTGCTGTAGCAGCGGCCAGAAAAATTGATGTTTGTAAAACATTTATAAAGTGCCCTAAAAGCTGGTGGCTTGAACACTAGTTGTTGGCGGATAAGTCAAGCAAGTCATCCGGCTTTATAAGAAGAAAAAAAGGCCAGCCTGTGTACCAGTTGTAGCCCAAGCCAGCTCATCTCATCATCAGGCCTTTTTTAATCAAATGTATCACCCAATGTCAGTCCCTTCGGTATCCAGCCCTCATTCATTTTTATAAAAGTGAGATAGTCAAGGCTTTTTTGACCTAGGCGACTTCTCTTCTCAGTGACAAAACCTCCTGCTGCACTGAAAGTCCTTTCGGACAGGACACTTGAAGCGGGGCAGGCCAGAAGTTCCATTGCAAATTGGGATAGCTCAGGCCACAAGTCAAGCCTGCACACCCAGTAGTCAAGGGGTCCATCGCTCCTGAGAGTGTCGAGATCCGCAGTTAAAGCTAGGTAGTTTGCTACCTGTCGGTTGAGTCTTTCTCTGAGGCTGGATCCCGAAAGGCTCTGGGGATGCATGGGAGTTAAAAAGGTACGCATGTCCTCCATCAACAAGATGTCAGGAAAGCGTCCTGTCCTTGCCGCCGTGGTCGTGGGAGGATTAATTTAATCTCTTCCCCTGTTACATTCCCGTGGTGCTGTGACATCACCCTTATACGCTGTGTAAAGCATATTTTTTAATTTATTCTTAAAATGCTCCATCCTTTCTGACTTGCGGGAATTTGGTAACATTTCAGGCACTTTATGCTTATACCGGGGGTCGAGGAGCGTGGACACCCAGTACAGGTCATTCTCCTTCAGCTTTTTTATACGAGGGTCCCTCAACAGGCACGACAGCACGAAAGAACCCATTTGAACAAGGTTGGATGCCGAGCTAATCATGTCCTGTTCCTCGTCCTCACTGATCTCACTGAGGGTATCTTCTTCCCCCCAGCCACGTACAACACCACGGGTACCAGAGAGGTGACAACAACGAGCACCCTGGGATGCCTGTTGTGCTCGGTCTTCCTCCTCCTCCTCAAAGCCACATTCCTCCTCTGACTCCTCTTCCTCACAATCCTCTTCCTGCCTTGCCGCAGGTCCAGCAAGCGATGCTGATAAGGCTGTGACAGACCCTTCTGTCAGGACTGAAGGAGTTAACTGTGTTTAGCTTTAAGAAACTATTTTCTAAACACAAGTTGCTGGCTCCAACCATAATTTAGTTAGTGATAAGAATTCCATTGTTTGATCACCCTCAGAGAGAAAACGCCTAAGTGATAAGAAGAGCCAAGAGTGTCTTGTGGTTGAAGTGTTTAAGTAATATAATTCTATTGTATCATGTCAAAGGGCTTGTTCCCTCCATGTAATGTACAACAGTCTTTCAACCCCCATCTGGGGGGGGGGGGTCAGACCTGCATAAATACTAGGCATAGCCTTTAATAAATGACATTCTGTTTAAACCTGAAAACTGGCTGGTTTGTGAATTGCTGATTCCCTATGCAGGACATTGTTCCCTGGTATTAACCCTTGGTATCCTGTTGGTACCGTAACAATTGGTGGCAAGCGACGGAATGAACCTTATCGCCCAGAAGAGCAACTACACAAGCCAGTAACCTCAGGAAGAGGGGGATTATTACAATACTGACTAAGATGGAAAAGAGAAAAGTAAATTTTGCAGCTTTTAAAAACTTCCTGGAAACAGAAGGAGAGATTGATGGGTACCTTGCGGATTTTGAGAGGCAATGTGCACTACACAAGGTACCCGCAGAGGACTGGGTCACGATATTATCTGGAAAATTATCCGGCCGGGCCAGTGAGGCTTTTCGGGCCATTCCAGATGAGGAAGTCGGGGATTATAATACTATAAAAGAGGCTCTGCTCTCCAGGTATGCGGTTACACCGGAGGCATACCGGAGGCGGTTCAGAGACACTGTTAAATTAGCTGGAGATTCCTACCTTGAGTGGGCATGTAAGGTGCACCGCACAGCAGCTCACTGGATAGCGGGGTGCCAAGCCATATCTGGGGAAGAGGTGCTGCAGCTATTCCTGTTGGAACATTGCTTCGACAAGTTACCCGCAGGAGTTCGAGAGTGGGTTCGGGACCGTAAACCCTCCACCCTGCAGGAAGCGGCTCGCTTGGCAGATGAGTATACGGATGCCCGCAAACTGGACACTGCTACCACTAAGCCCCCTGCTAGAGTGGAGTACAGACCCCCAGTCACCCCAGCAGCTGCCAGTTACCAAACCCCGGCGCACCGCTATACCAAACGGCCTCCGGCCACGAACTACCCTCAGAGAGCCCTGTTCAATTCGCGGTGCTACTCACAACCTATTCGGTGCTTTAGATGTAAGCAACTAGGGCACAAAAGACCAGAGTGTCCCCTAAACGCAGCGAACCAAGCGCAGTCCTGGAGAAGACCCGCCGGTGGAATCCCACGTAATCCTCAGCCTGCGGCCCGCTATGTAGAGGCGCAAGAATGCTGGAGCATCCTACATGAGGCAGACCTTGTGCAAGCTGCCCACCGGAATAACCGGCAACTGGTTAAAGTGAATGGGAAGAAGGTCAGTGGTCTACAGGATACTGGTGCTACCATGACCTTGCTTCAAAAGAACTTGGTGTCTGAGAAACAGTACACTGGAGACACTGTGGCTGTGAGGGTTGCAGGGGGCGATGTGTTCAGCCTACCTGTTGCCAGGGTACATTTGGATTGGGGAGTGGGCGCTAGACCTGTGAATGTGGGGGTCAAGAAGGACTTACCTGCTGATGTTCTTCTTGGAAATGACTTGGCCCCCCTTGTTTCTGCCTACGCTCCTATGGGTCCCGCTGATGTTAACCCTGTGACTACCCGTGCCCAGATCCGTGCAGCAGAGACTGACCCACCTGCTGCTAAGCCCCAGGACGCTGAGCTCAGTAAATCTCTATCCGCTATTTATATGTGGAGGTCCCGTTACAATGCGCTGATGAAGGAGAAGAGGAGCGCAGAGGAAAAAGCACGCTTAGAACGTGAATCTCTGCTAGACAAGCTGCACCGACAGACTGCAGAAAACACCAGCTTGAGAGTGGGACATGAAACCTTAAAGACAAACTTAGCGACACTTGAGGAGAAGCTGACGCTGGCTCATAGTGAGGTGCAGCAACTCAAGGGCACCCTATGTCAGTATGAAGGGATTGTGGATACCTATAAAGAGCAGGTACAGAAAACTCGTAAAGAAGCTGATGGGATTTTGAAGGACTGTTTGGCCCTGGTCTGGGCACTGAGGAATTTGAACCCTTGTTTGTATGGACAGGAATTCTCTCTCATAACGGGAATACAGATGGATTGTCCCAGCAAACTGACATGCCTACCACCTCCTAGTCCGGTCAACCCCAGGCTGACCCGCAAAAGGGTCAAGCTGGGTCTGCCGGAGTGTTCCACAAGGGGGGAGCTATGTGACTGACCCTTCTGTCAGGACTGAAGGAGTTAACTGTGTTTAGCTTTAAGAAACTATTTTCTAAACACAAGTTGCTGGCTCCAACCATAATTTAGTTAGTGATAAGAATTCCATTGTTTGATCACCCTCAGAGAGAAAACGCCTAAGTGATAAGAAGAGCCAAGAGTGTCTTGTGGTTGAAGTGTTTAAGTAATATAATTCTATTGTATCATGTCAAAGGGCTTGTTCCCTCCATGTAATGTACAACAGTCTTTCAACCCCCATCTGGGGGGGGGGGGTCAGACCTGCATAAATACTAGGCATAGCCTTTAATAAATGACATTCTGTTTAAACCTGAAAACTGGCTGGTTTGTGAATTGCTGATTCCCTATGCAGGACGTTGTTCCCTGGTATTAACCCTTGGTATCCTGTTGGTACCGTAACAAAGGCTGTTTGTGGGGGTGATGGACACCACAACTCTTCCTCTTCCTCTTCACGCTCATCTACGGCCTGATCCAGCACTCTTCGCAGGGCACGCTCCAGGAAGAAAACAAATGGTATGATGTCGCTGATGGTGCCTTCGGTGCGACTGACAAGGTTTGTCACCTCTTCAAAAGGACGCATGAGCCTACAGGCATTGCGCATGAGCGTCCAGTAATTTGGAAAAAATATCCCCAGCTCCCCAGAAGCTGGCCTAGCACCCCGGTCATACAAATACTCATTAACAGCTTTTTCTTGTTGGAGCAGGCGGTCAAACATTAGGAGTGCTGAATTCCACCGTGTCGGGCTGTCGCAAATCAAGCGCCTCACTGGCAGGTTGTTTCGACACTGGATATCGGACAAGTGCGCCATGGCCATGTAGGAATGCCTGAAATGGCCACACACCTTCCTGGCCTGCTTCAGGACGTCCTGTAAGCCTGGGTACTTATGGACAAATCGTTGTACAATTAGTTTACACACATGTGCCATGCACCGCACATGTGTCAACTTGCCCAATTTCAATGCCGCCACCAAATTACTTCCATTGTCAGAAACAACCTTGCCAATCTCCAGTTGGTGCGGAGTCAGCCACTGATCCACCTGTGCGTTCAGGGCGGTCAGGAGTGCTGGTGCGGTGTGACTCTCCGCTTTCAGGCAAGTCAACCCCAAGACGGCGTGACACTGCCGTACCCGGGATGTAGCATAGTACCTGGGGAGCTGGGGGGTGCCATAGATGTGGATCAAGACGCAGAAGTTGAAGAGGACTCAGCCAAGGAAGAGGTTATGGAAGAGGATGGAGTAGGAGGAGTAGAGGAGGTAGCAGCAGGCCTGCCTGCAAGTCGTGGCGGTGTCACCAACTCTTCTGCAGAGCCACGCATTCCATGCTTGTCAGACGTCAGCAGATTTACCCAATGCGCAGTGTAGGTGATATACCTGCCCTGACCATGCTTTGCAGACCAGCTATGCATGGTCATATGGACCCTTACCCAAACGCTGTGTGCCAGACATGCCATAAATTCCTTTCTCACAACAGAGTACAGGTTTGAGATTGCCTTTTGTGAAAATTAATTTCTGCCAGGTACCTTCCACTGCGGTGTCCCAATAGATACAAATTTTTTGAAAGCATCAGACTCCACCAGCTTGTATGGTAAAAGCTGGCGGGCTAAGAGTTCAGACAAGCCAGATGTCAGACGCCGGGCAAGGGGGTGACTTTGAGAAATTGGCTTCTTACGCTCAAACATGTCCTTGACAGACAGCTGACTGTGGGCAGATGACCAGGAACTGCTACGTAAGAGAGACTGAGTGGAGGATGATTGAGAGGGGGCAAGGAGGACAGCACTGGTTGACATTGCTGAAGATGCTGGAGCAGGAGGAGGGCGGCTTTCACTTTGTGTGCTGCTTCTACTCATGTGTTCTTCCCATCGGCGTTTGTGATGGGAGACTATGTGCCTTCGCAAAGCAGTTGTACCTAGGTGGGTGTTGCACTTCCCATGACTCAGTTTCTTTTGGCACAGGTTGCAAATGGCATCGCTGTTGTCAGAGGCAGACACACAAAAAAAATGCCACACTGCTGAGCTCTGCGATGACGGCATTCTGGTGGTGTCAACAGCATGCGTTGATGGTCGTCGGCGTGCTCTCTGGCTGACCCCGGGTGCCAATGCATGCTGTCTGACTGTGCCACAAACTCCTTGAGACGACCTCCCCATGCTTCCAACTCGTCTCCTCCTCCTCTCTGTCTCCCCATCTGAACTTTCCCCCTCTTCTTCTTCTCTTCTAGCAGGCACCCACATGACATCCACCGACACATCATCATCAAACGCTTCACTTGTATCTGACACATCAAGAAAGGAAGCAGCAGCGGGTACAACATCATCATCATCATCACACCGTACCTCCATGTCGGTAATGCTGCCTGACTGAGACTGATCACTGTTATCTACATCCTCTGTCAATGATGGTTGCGCATCACTCATTTCTTCCAACTGATGTGTCAATAACTCCTGTGACAGATCAAGTGAAGCGGCTGTGGTGCTAGTGTTGGTGGTGGCGACAGGCGGGCGAGTGGCACTGGTTACTTGAGACCTGCCCAAAGCACAGCTGGACGTAGATGGTGCGTCAAGGTTAGGAGGAATAGCAGCGGAAGCTGAAGAAGATTGGGTGTCCTGTGTTAGCCATTCAACTAGGTCCTCCTCAGAACTTTTTCGCGTCCCCCCTGGCACCTGGCGTCTGAACAATGTGCATATTTGTAGGGTCTAAAGGAATCACAGCACCACGACCACGACCACGGATCCTGCGGGGTGACCTGCCTCTGCCTGTCATTTTTTTTTAAATGGACACTAACAATACTATTACACCAATTATATGAGTGGTGGCACTGTGCAAGTGGGCACAGTATACGCTGTGAGACTGACAACAACAAAAAAGACAGATGTTTTAAAAATCACAAATTGATCATTTTTTTAAATATTAAAAGTACTGTGACAACAAATATGATTGTTGGCAATAGTTGGCAAATGGGCCTGTCTGGCACACACGCTGGGAGAAAGGAAACTGCAATTCAATGGCACTAGGAGACTGAAGAATCACAGTCAAAACAGTTACGATTAAAAAAAAAATCAATCCTGTTACAAGAAATATGATTGGTGGAACTAATTGGCTAGTTGGGCCTGGCACGCACACAGGCAGGCAGGAAGGAGGAAAATGCAATTCAAGGGCACTAGTAGACTGCTGATTGACAGTCAAAACAGTGATAATTGACAATTTTTGAAAGACTGTTAAAAGAAATATGATTGCTGGCACTAATTGGCTAGTTGTGCCTGGCACACAGGCTGGCCAGCAGGAGGAAAGTGCAATTCAATGGCACGAGCAAACTGAGGATTCAGAACAACAATCAAAAAACTTTTAATTTTTATTATTAACAATACTGTGACAACAAATATGATTGGTGTAAATAGTTGGCAAGTCGGCCTGTCACACAGGCTGGCAGGCAGGAGGAAAATGCAATTCAAGGACACTAGTAGACTGCAGATTGACAGTCAAAACAGTGATGATTGACAATTTTTGCAATACTGTTAAAATATATTTGATTGCTGGCACTAATTGGCTAGTTGGGCCTGGAACACACATCAAAAAAATTATAATTTTAATTAGTAACAATACTGTGACAACAATTATGATTGGTGTAAATAGTTGGAAAGACGGCCTGGCACACAGGCTGGCAGGCAGGAGGAAAGTGCAATTCAATGGCACAAGCAAACTGAGGATTCAGAATAACAATAAAAAACTTTTTGGATTTAATTATTAACAAGACTGTGACAACAAATATGATTGCTGGCACTAATTGGCTAGTTGGGCCTGGCACACAGGCTGGCAGGCAGGAGGAAAGTGCAATTCAATGGCACGAGCAAACTGAGGATTCAGAACAACAATCAATTTTTTTTTAATTTTAATTAATAACAATACTGTGACAACAAATATGATTGCTGGCACTAATTGGCTAGTTGGGCCTGGCACACAGGCAGGCAGGAGAAAAGTGCAATTCAATGGCACAAGAAAACTGAGGATTGAGAACAACAATCAATTTTTTTTAATTTTAATTAGTAACAATACTATGACAACAATTATGATTGGTGTAAATAGTTGGCAAGACGGCCTGGCACACAGGCTGGCAAGCAAGAGGAAAGTGTAATTCAATGGCACAAGCAAACTGAGGATTCAGAATAACAATCAAAAACTTTTTGGTTTTAATTATTAACAAGACTGTAACAACAAATATGAATGCTGGCACTAATTGGCTAGGTGGGCCTGGCACAGAGGCTGGCAGGCAGGAGGAAAGTGCAATTCAATGGCACGAGCAAACTGAGGATTCAGAACAACAATCAAATTTTTTTTATTTTAATTAATAACAATGCTGTGACAACAAATATGATTGCTGGCACTAATTGGCTAGTTGGCCTGGCACACAGGCTGGCAGGCAGGAGAAAAGTGCAATTCAATGGCACAAGAAAACTGAGGATTCAGAACAACAATCACATTTTTTTAAATTTTAATTAGTAACAATACTGTGACAACAATTATGATTGGTGTAAATAGTTGGCAAAACGGCCTGGCACACAGGCTGGCAAGCAGGAGGAAAGTGCAATGCAATGGCACAAGCAAACTGAGGATTCAGAATAACAATCAAAAACTTTTTGGTTTTAATTATTAACAAGACTGTGACAACAAATATGAATGCTGGCACTAATTGGCTAGTTGGGCCTGGCACACAGGCTGGCAGGCAGGAGGAAAGTGCAATTTAATGGCACGAGCAAACTGAGGATTCAGAACAACAATCACATTTTTTTTAATTTTAATTAGTAACAATACTGTGACAACAATTATGATTGGTGTAAATAGTTGGCAAAACGGCCTGGCACACAGGCTGGCAAGCAGGAGGAAAGTGCAATTCAATGGCACAAGCAAACAGAGGATTCAGAATAACAATCAAAAACTTTTTGGTTTTAATTATTAACAAGACTGTGACAACAAATATGATTGCTGGCACTAATTGGCTAGTTGGGCCTGGCACACAGGCTGGCAGGCAGGAGGAAAGTGCAATTCAATGGCACAAGCAAACTGATGAATCACAAGCAAACAATTTGGAATTTTAAAGATTAACAATACTGTTACAACAACTAGGATTGGTGGCACTAATTGGCTAGTTTGGGCCTGGCATACAGGCTGCCAGGCAGGAGGAAACTGCAATTCAATGGCACTAGGAGACTGAATATTTGCAGTCCAAAAAATTATGATTTTAAATTTTTTATATACTGTTACAAGAATTATGATTGGTGCCACTAATTGGCTAGTTGGGCCAGGAATACACGCTGGCAGGCAGGAGGAAAGTGCAATTCAATGGCACGAGCAAACTGATGAATCACAAGCGAACAATTTGGAATTTTAAAGATTAACAATACTGTTACAACAACTAGGATTGGTGGCACTAATTGGCTAGTTTGGGCCTGGCACACAGGCTGCCAGGCAGGAGGAAACTGCAATTCAATGGCACTAGGAGACTGAATATTTGCAGTCCAAAAAATTATGATTTTAAATTTTTTATATACTGTTACAAGAATTATGATTGGTGCCACTAATTGGCTAGTTGGGCCTGGAAAACACGCTGGCAGGCAGGAGGAAAGTGTAATTCAATGGCACGAGCAAACTGATGAATCACAAGCTAACAATTTGGAATTTAAAAGATTAACAATACTGTTACAACAACTAGGATTGGTGGCACTAATTGGCTAGTTTTGGCCTGGCACACAGGCTGCCAGGCAGGAGGAAACTGCAATTCAATGGCACTAGGAGACTGAATATTTGCAGTCCAAAAAATTATGATTTTACATTTTTTATATACTGTTACAAGAATTATAATTGGTGGCACTAATTTCCTAGTTGGGCCTGAAATACACTATGGCAGGCAGGAGGAAAGTGCAATTCAATGGCACAAGCAAACTGATGAATCACAAGCGAACAATTTGGAATTTTGAAGATTAACAATACTGTTACAACAACTAGGATTGGTGGCACTAATTGGCTAGTTTGGGCCTGGCACACAGGCTGCCAGGCAGGAGGAAACTGCAATTCAATGGCACTAGGAGACTGAATATTTGCAGTCCAAAAAATTATGATTTTAAATTTTTTATATACTGTTACAAGAATTATGATTGGTGCCACTAATTGGCTAGTTGGGCCAGGAATACACGCTGGCAGGCAGGAGGAAAGTGCAATTCAATGGCACAAGCAAACTGATGAATCACAAGCAAACAATTTGGAATTTTAAAGTTTAAAAATACTGTTACAACAACTAGGATTGGTGGCACTAATTGGTTAGTTTGGGCCTGGCACACAGGCTGCCAGGCAGGAGGAAACTGCAATTCAATGGCACTAGGAGACTGAATATTTGCAGTCCAAAAAATTATGATTTTAAATTTTTTATATACTGTTACAAGAATTATGATTGGTGCCACTAATTGGCTAGTTGGACCTGGAAAACACGCTGGCAGGCAGGAGGAAAGTGCAATTCAATGGCACGAGCAAACTGATGAATCACAAGCTAACAATTTGGAATTTAAAAGATTAACAATACTGTTACAACAACTAGGATTGGTGGCACTAATTGGCTAGTTTTGGCCTGGCACACAGGCTGCCAGGCAGGAGGAAACTGCAATTCAATGGCACTAGGAGACTGAATATTTGCAGTCCAAAAAATTATGATTTTACATTTTTTATATACTGTTACAAGAATTATAATTGGTGGCACTAATTTCCTAGTTGGGCCTGAAATACACTATGGCAGGCAGGAGGAAAGTGCAATTCAATGGCACAAGCAAACTGATGAATCACAAGCGAACAATTTGGAATTTTGAAGATTAACAATACTGTTACAACAACTAGGATTGGTGGCACTAATTGGCTAGTTTGGGCCTGGCACACAGGCTGCCAGGCAGGAGGAAACTGCAATTCAATGGCACTAGGAGACTCAATATTTGCAGTCCAAAAAATTATGATTTTAAATTTTTTATATACTGTTACAAGAATTATGATTGGTGCCACTAATTGGCTAGTTGGGCCAGGAATACACGCTGGCAGGCAGGAGGAAAGTGCAATTCAATGGCACAAGCAAACTGATGAATCACAAGCAAACAATTTGGAATTTTAAAGTTTAAAAATACTGTTACAACAACTAGGATTGGTGGCACTAATTGGTTAGTTTGGGCCTGGCACACAGGCTGCCAGGCAGGAGGAAACTGCAATTCAATGGCACTAGGAGACTGAATATTTGCAGTCCAAAAAATTATGATTTTAAATTTTTTATATACTGTTACAAGAATTATGATTGGTGCCACTAATTGGCTAGTTGGACCTGGAAAACACGCTGGCAGGCAGGAGGAAAGTGCAATTCAATGGCACGAGCAAACTGATGAATCACAAGCTAACAATTTGGAATTTAAAAGATTAACAATACTGTTACAACAACTAGGATTGGTGGCACTAATTGGCTAGTTTTGGCCTGGCACACAGGCTGCCAGGCAGGAGGAAACTGCAATTCAATGGCACTAGGAGACTGAATATTTGCAGTCCAAAAAATTATGATTTTAAATTTTTTATATACTGTTACAAGAATTATAATTGGTGGCACTAATTTCCTAGTTGGGCCTGAAATACACTATGGCAGGCAGGAGGAAAGTGCAATTCAATGGCACAAGCAAACTGATGAATCACAAGCGAACAATTTGGAATTTTGAAGATTAACAATACTGTTACAACAACTAGGATTGGTGGCACTAATTGGCTAGTTTGGGCCTGGCACACAGGCTGCCAGGCAGGAGGAAACTGCAATTCAATGGCACTAGGAGACTGAATATTTGCAGTCCAAAAAATTATGATTTTAAATTTTTTATATACTGTTACAAGAATTATGATTGGTGCCACTAATTGGCTAGTTGGGCCTGGAAAACACGCTGGCAGGCAGGAGGAAAGTGCAATTCAATGGCACGAGCAAACTGATGAATCACAAGCTAACTATTTGGAATTTAAAAGATTAACAATACTGTTACAACAACTAGGATTGGTGGCACTAATTGGCTAGTTTTGGCCTGGCACACAGGCTGCCAGGCAGGAGGAAACTGCAATTCAATGGCACTAGGAGACTGAATATTTGCAGTCCAAAAAATTATGATTTTAAATTTTTTATATACTGTTACAAGAATTATAATTGGTGGCACTAATTTCCTAGTTGGGCCTGAAATACACGATGGCAGGCAGGAGGAAAGTGCAATTCAATGGCACAAGCAAACTGATGAATCACAAGCGAACAATTTGGAATTTTGAAGATTAACAATACTGTTACAACAACTAGGATTGGTGGCACTAATTGGCTAGTTTGGGCCTGGCACACAGGCTGCCAGGCAGGAGGAAACTGCAATTCAATGGCACTAGGAGACTGAATATTTGCAGTCCAAAAAATTATGATTTTAAATTTTTTATATACTGTTACAAGAATTATGATTGGTGCCACTAATTGGCTAGTTGGGCCAGGAATACACGCTGGCAGGCAGGAGGAAAGTGCAATTCAATGGCACAAGCAAACTGATGAATCACAAGCAAACAATTTGGAATTTTAAAGTTTAAAAATACTGTTACAACAACTAGGATTGGTGGCACTAATTGGTTAGTTTGGGCCTGGCACACAGGCTGCCAGGCAGGAGGAAACTGCAATTCAATGGCACTAGGAGACTGAATATTTGCAGTCCAAAAAATTATGATTTTACATTTTTTATATACTGTTACAAGAATTATGATTGGTGCCACTAATTGGCTAGTTGGACCTGGAAAACACGCTGGCAGGCAGGAGGAAAGTGCAATTCAATGGCACGAGCAAACTGATGAATCACAAGCTAACAATTTGGAATTTAAAAGATTAACAATACTGTTGCAACAACTAGGATTTGTGGCACTAATTGGCTAGTTGGGCCTGGCACACAGGCTGGCAGATATGAGTCGTGGCTGGTAGGTAGTGCAGCAATTTAACACAGTATGCTGTGTAAGTGACAAAAACACAGGCCTGATAGAAAATTAAGTTAGATTACACTAGCAACATAATTTAAAATTTTATATTTTAATATTAAAATAATGTTAAGAAGTGCAATGCACATATGAGTGGTCGCACTGGCTGGCTGCTACGTAGGGCAGCAATTAACAACAGTATGCTGTGTAAGTCAGATAGACAGTTAGACACAGGCCTGATAGAAAATAAAATTAGATTACACTAGCATAATGATTTAAAAACTTTTTTTGCGGAATTTAAAGAAAAAGGTTAAGCACATAGATATGGGTCGTGGCTGATAGCCTTGGAAGGGCAGCTATTAAAAACAGTAGGCTCTGTAAGTCAGATACACACACGCCAGATAGAAAATACTATTAGATTACAATAGAAAACTGATTTAAATTTTTTTTGGGGGGGGGAATTTAAAAAAAGGTTAAACACATATGAGTCGTGGCTCATAGACTAGGGAGGGCAGCAAGTAAACACAGTAGGCTCTGTATGCCAGCAAAACACACAGGCCTGACAGAAAATGATATTAGATTACACTATCAAAAAAATTTAAACTTTTTTATTTTTAAATTTAAATTAAGGTGAAGAAGATATCAGTGGTGGCTGCCTGGCACAGACCAATTAACCAAAAGACTGAAAAAAACTGAAGTATATTAATGTTGTGTGAGCCTGACAGACACAGGCCTGATAGAAAATGTAATTAGATTACACTAGCAAAATTATTATTTTTTTTTTTTTTTTTATTTAAAATAATGTTATCAACGGATATTAACACTGGTGGCTGGCACAGAGCAATGAACCAGAGTATATGCTGTGTGACACAGGCCTGATAGAAAATGAAAAAAAATTACACTAGCAAAATAATTAAAATTTTTGGTTGGTTAAATTTAAACTAATGTTGTTAGGCAGATATCAGTGGTGGCAGTAATCACAGCATATGCTGTGAGCCTTAAACACAGGCTGAAAGCCAGGCAAATGCTAATAAAAATACGAACCCCCCCCCCCCAAAAAAAACGGCTCAAATTATAGCCCTAAAAAGGGCTTTTTGGGGTGCTGTCCTTGCAGCAGAGATGAGTGGAGTCCTTCTGGACTGTAGTGGACACTAAATACACTAGCCTAGCTATGTATTTCCCTATAATGTCAGCAGCACAAACACAACACGTCCTCTCACTAAGAAAGCAAGGTCGTTATGAGTCTAAAATGGCGGCTTCCGAGTAGCTGGGAGGGTCTGTGAGGGAGTGTCTGATGTTGATTGGCTCTAATGTGTCAGAAGGCTGTGACATACAGGGTCAAAGTTTCCTCAATGATGAAACATAGGGGGCGGATCGAACATCGCATATGTTCGTCCGTAGCGGCGAACGGGAACAAGCTATATTCGCGGTGAACTGTTCGAGGGCGAACAGTTCGGGACATCACTATTCTGAATGCCGTTGTGGGAAAATGTAGATCATAGTTAGTGTGAACTAACAATCTCAGCTATGTTTGACTCTGAAACATTGTAATCACTGTAAAAAAAAAATGATGCTCACATTTTTCCAATATCCAAAAAAAAATAATAAAAAAAAATTATAAGGTTTTGAATCGTCCACAAAGTTAGGCAGTCATTATTAAAGGGACATGAAACCCCAAAATTTTCTTTCATGATTTAGCTAGAACATACAATTTTAAATAAATTTCCATTTTACTTCTTATATCAAATTTGTTTTATTCTCTTGGTATCATTTGTTGAAGGAGCAGCAATGCACTACTGGTTTCTAACACATGGGTGAGCCAATGACAATCGGTATATATATGTAGCCACCAATCAGCAGCTAGAACTTAGGTTCTTTGCTGCTCCTAATCTTACATAGATAAACCTTCCAACAAAGGATAAAAAGAGAAGGAAGCAAATTAAATAATAGAAATACATTGGAAAGTTGTTTAAAATTGTATGCTCTATCTAAATCATGAATGTCTAATTATGACTTTACTGTCCCTTTAATACTGAGTAAATTAGTGCCGCACTTTAGTTTTGTATTGACTGCACAGATTCTTCTTCTGTGTAAGCGTGCGGAAATCCCCACAAAAATCCTGTGAAATTCATGAGAGAAATCTGTTGTACGCATAAAAGTTTTACTACTAGAAAGACACACTTCTCCATATGATAACTAACGTGTTACAACGGAGCATGGCTTATTTTATGTAATGATTTCAGAACTCTATGTAATCGGTTTATGAATTAACTGATGCATTATGTAAGGTAGTTCATCATTTCCAAGCCTTCTTATTACAGATTACTGTGTACACTGCTTGTATTGTGCAGCACCGTAGCCCCAGAGATCTCGCTGTTTTGGAAGATTTACTTAGAAGGGTTTTGTGAATGACCTGTCATTAGCTCTGGTAGTTCCTCTATTGTAAAGCCCTTGAGGTCCCTTTGTTTGTCAGCTTTCTGATCCTTCTTACACACATGAGAGGATTGTGTGGGGGTCAAGTTTTATTAAGATTTTCCACTAGAAATTTCAGGGATTTTTCAAAGCAGGATCTAGCAGGCTTATCCCTTACAGGGGTTTATTTCCCATTGCTTCAGCATTGAAAAATAATACACACTGGTGTTAAGAAGTAACAAAGCAATCTGTACCATTGAGAAGGATCTATCCCATGTGTCAGGTCTAAACATGAGCGCAAAGAATAGCTGCTCTTAGTTTATTCCTGAAAGTTAATTTCCAATCTGCACAAAAAAAACATAAACATAAAAAATGTCACTAATTTAGACTCATGTCTGAGAGGAATCCATTTATTGGAGAACATATTTTTTGTTGTTATTTTTAGTCCACTCCTATTCTCCTATTTCTCTTGTAGTATCAATATAATTCATATAATTGGTGTTCCTAAAGCCTGAATCCATTGGTTTTGCCTAATTAAAAGGACAGTAAAGTCAAAATGAAATGCTCATGATTCGGAAAGAGCATACAATTCCTTGGTATCCTTTGTTGAAAAGCAAATCTAGGTGGGCTTTCGGTTTAGGGGTTAATAGTTTAATTTAGTATATTTTGTTGTGGGGGGCTTGTGGTTTAGGGGTTAATAGGTTTATTATAGTGGTGGCGATGTCAGGGAGCTGCGGAATAGGGGTTAATAACTTTAGTATAGTGGGGGCAATGTGGGCAGATGGCGGATTAGGGCTTAATAATGTTTAAATAGTGTTTGCGATGCTGGAGGGCGGCGGTTTAGGGTTGATAGGAAGTTTATGGGTGTTAGTGTACTTTGTAACACTTTAGTTATGAGTTTTCTGTAACAGTTTTGTTGCGTAAAACTCATAAATACTGCTTCCAGATTACGGTACGGATCTCGTCGTTATAGGGTGTAAGTAACGCAAGCATTTTAGCCTCACCGCAAAACTTGTAATGGCAGCGCTATGGAAATCCCATGATTTCCATAGCGCTGAATCCGCTACTCTAAGACCCCTAAAAAAATAACAAAGCCCCCCAAAATAAAAAAATGCCCTACCCTAATCTAAAATAAAAAGTTAACAGCTCTATTACCTTACCAGCCCTTAAAAGGGCCTTTTGCGGGGCATGCCCCAAAGAAATCAGCTCTTTTGCCTGAAAAAAAACATACAATACCCCCCCCAACATTACAACCCACCACCCACATACCCCTAATCTAACCCACCCAAACCCCCCTTAAAAAACCTAACACTAAGCCCCTGAAGATCTCCCTACCTTGAAGTCACCCAGCCGGGTATCACCGATCCGTCCAGAAGAGTGTCCGAAGTCTTCATCCAATCCGGCAAGAAGAGGTCCTCCAGAGGGTCCGAAGTCTTCATCCAATCCGGCAAGAAGAGGTCCTCCAGAGGGTCCGAAGTCTTCATCCTATCCGGCAAGAAGAAGTCCTCCAGAGGGTCCAAAGTCTTCATCCAGGCGGCATCTTCTATCTTCTTCCATCCAGAGCGGAGCGGGTCCATCTTGAAGCAGCCGACGCGGACTCATCCTTCCTCACCGACGGACTAACGACGAATGAAGGTTCCTTTAAATGACGTCATCCAAGATGGCGTCCCTCGAATTCCGATTGGCTGATAGGATTCTATCAGCCAATCGGAATTAAGTTAGGAAAAATCTGATTGGCTGATTGAATCAGCCAATCAGATTCAAGTTCAATCCGATTGGCTGATTGGATCAGCCAATCAGATTGAGCTCGCATTCTATTGGCTGTTCTGATCAGCAATACCCTACATTTACACCTAAAGTTACCATGAGCAAAGCTGACCTTATCTCTTTTTGACACTTTATGCCTGATTTTTGGGGCGTATTTTGTACAATATGCTGTCATTTAGTACCTAGATAAGTAGAAGTATGAGTCAGTATGATTCCTAGCATATGCACAAGAGAGAAACTGCCTAGCATGTTCCATAGCACAGCAATTTATACATCCATCTGAAAGCCTAGAACTTACCCTCTTTAGAAAGCTGTTAGGCTACAGTCAATAGAGGTGGGTGAGAGACACTACAGCACCATCTTTTCCTTTCCTGCTCCGCCTTCTGTTAGCTCCTCACTAAGATCCTATTCAAATTCTAAAAGTCACTCCCAAGAGCAGCATCAGTCAGATGTTACCTGACCCTTCAGAAATCAGAGCTTTCTACTGGAGCAGGGATAAGAAAAACATACAGAGGACCTCTCTGCAGACACTTTTAGACTGACCTGTAGATCCTCTGTTGACGTGCAGCACAGTCATTTATTTGCTGCATTAGTGGCTTAGGTCCTTTACTTAGATCTAAGGTTGTTAATCTATGCAGCTGATTGCCATATCACATCACATAGAGGAATTTACGCCTAGATTTAGAGTTTGGCGTTAGCCGTCAAAACCAGCGTTAGAGGCACCTAATGCTGGTTTTGGGCTACCGCTGGTATTTGGAGTCAGTCAGGAAAGGGTCTAACGCTCACTTTGCAGCCGCAACTTTTCCATACCGCAGATCCCCCTACGCCATTTGCGTATCCTATCTTTTCAATGGGATCTTTCTAACGCTGGTATTTAGAGTCTTGGCTGAAGTGAGCGTTAGAAATCTAACGACAAAACTCCAGCCACAGAAAAAAGTCAGTAGTTAAGAGCTTTTTGGGCTAACGCCGGTTTATAAAGCTCTTAACTACTGTGCTCTAAAGTACACTAACACTCATAAACTACCTATGTACCCCTAAACCGAGGTCCCCCCACATCGCCGCCACTGTATTAAATTTTTTAACCCCTAATCTGCCGACCGCACACCGCCGCCACCTACGTTATCCCTATGAACCCCTAATCTGCTGCCCCTAACACCGCCGACCCCTATATTATATTTATTAACCCCTAATCTGCCCCCCACAACGTCGCCGCCAGCTACCTACAATAATTAACCCCTAATCTGCCGACCGGATCTCACCGCTACTATAATAAAGTTATTAACCCCTAATCCGCCTCACTCCCGCCTAAAAAACCCTATAAGAAATAGTATTAACCCCTAATCTGCCCTCCCTAACATCGCCGACACCTAACTTCAAGTATTAACCCCTAATCTGCCGAGCGGACCTCGCCGCTACTCTAATAACTGTATTAACCCCTGAAGCTAAGTCTAACCCTAACACTAACACCCCCCTAAGTTAAATATAATTTAAATCTAACGAAAAAAATTAACTCTTATTAAATAAATTATTCCTATTTAAAGCTAAATACTTACCTGTAAAATAAACCCTAATATAGCTACAATATAACGAATAATTATATTGTAGCTATTTTAGGATTAATATTTATTTTACAGGCAACTTTGTATTTATTTTAACCAGGTACAATAGCTATTAAATAGTTAATAACTATTTAATAGCTAAAATAGTTAAAATAATTACAAAATTACCTGTAAAATAAATCATAACCTAAGTTACAATTAAACCTAACACTACACTATCAATAAATTAATTAAATACAATACCTACAAATAAATACAATTAAATAAACTAACTAAAGTACAAAAAATAAAAAAGAACTAAGTTACAAAAAATAAAAAAATATTTACAAACATTAGAAAAATATTACAACAATTTTAAACTAATTACACCTACTCTAAGCCCCCTAATAAAATAACAAAGCCCCCCAAAATAAAAAAATGCCCTACCCTATTCTAAAATTAAAATAGAAAAGCTCTTTTACCTTACCAGCCCTTAAAAGGGCCATTTGCGGGGCATGCCCCAAAGAATTCAGCTCTTTTGCCTGGAAAAAAAAAACATACAATACCCCCCCCAACATTACAACCCACCACCCACATACCCCTAATCTAACCCAAACCCCCCTTAAATAAACCTAACACTAAGCCCCTGAAGATCTTCCTACCTTATCTTCACCATGCCAGGTTCACCGATCCGTCCTCCGAAGTCTTGATCCAAGCCTCCGAAGTCTTCATCCAAGCCCAAGCGGGGGCTGGCGATCCATCATCCGGCTGAAGTCTTCTATCAAGCGGCGGCTGAAGAGGTCCAGAAGAGGCTCCAAAGTCTTCATCCTATCCGGGAAGAAGAGGAGATCCGGACCGGCAACCATCTTGATCCAAGCGGCATCTTCTATCTTCATCCGATGACGAACGGCTCCATCTTGAAGACCTCCAGCGCGGATCCATCCTCTTCTTCCGACGTCCAACTGAAGAATGAAGGTTCCTTTAAGGGACGTCATCCAAGATGGCGTCCCTCGAATTCCGATTGGCTGATAGGATTCTATCAGCCAATCGGAATTAAGGTAGGAAAATTCTGATTGGCTGATGGAATCAGCCAATCAGATTCAAGTTCAATCCGATTGGCTGATTGGATCAGCCAATCAGATTGAGCTCGCATTCTATTGGCTGATCGGATTAGGGGTTAATAACTTTATTATAGTAGCGGTGAGGTCCGGTCGGCAGATTAGGGGTTAATTACTGTAGGTAGCTGGCGGCGACGTTGTGGGGGGCAGATTAGGGGTTAATAAATATAATATAGGGGTCGGCGGTGTTAGGGGCAGCAGATTAAGGGTACATAGGGATAACGTAGGTTGCGGCGGTGTACGGAGCGGCAGATTAGGGGTTAATAATATAATGCAGGGGTCAGCGATAGCGGCGGCGGCAGAATAGGGGTTAATAAGTGTAAGGTTAGGGGTGTTTAGACTCGGGGTTCATGTTAGGGTGTTAGGTGCAGACTTAGGAAGTGTTTCCCCATAGGAAACAATGGGGCTGCGTTAGGAGCTGTACGCTGCTTTTTTGCAGGTGTTAGGTTTTTTTTCAGCTCAAAGTGCCCCATTGTTTCCTATGGGGGAATCGTGCACGAGCACGTTTTTGAAGCTGGCCGCGTCCGTAAGCACCGCTGGTATTGAGAGTTGCAGTGGCGGTAAATATGCTATACGCTCCTTTTTTGGAGCCTAACGCAGCCCCTCAGAGAACTCTAAATACCAGCGGTATTTAAAAGGTGCTGCCAGAAAAAAGCACGCGTAGCTAACGCACCCCTTCTAACGCAAAACTCTAAATCTAGGTGTTAGTGAGTTATTAGCATAAAAAAGAAGCAACTTTTTCTTTTCTTTTTATACTCATAAATGCATTCTGCAACCCCTCTTAAAACACCTTACTGGTGGCTCAGAAGGATCCATGGTGTACTGCAACCCGCATTTCTGCTTGTTATAGAACATAGGAATGTAAAATATGCATTTTGCGCATCTTGTTTCTCAATTTAAATCTTACGCTGGTCAGGTTAGCGCACATGAAAACTTAAAGGGACATGCCACCCACATTTTTTCTTTTATGATTTAGAAACAGAATGCAATTTTAAACATCTTTCTAATTTACTTATATTATCTAATTTGTTTTATTCTCTTGATATTCTTTGATGAAAAGCATATCTAGATATGCTCACTAGCTGCTGATTGGTTGCTGCACATAGAAGCATTGTGTGATTGGCTCACCATGTGCATTGCTTTTTCTTCAACTAAGGATATTTAAAAAATGAAGCAAAATAAATAATGGAAGTAAATTGTAATGTTGTTTAAATTTCTATTCTCTATCTGAATCATGAAAGAAAGATTTTGGGTTTAGTGGCCCTTTAAGGAGTGTTAAATATTACATATAACATATAAAAAAATATATATAAATTATTGAAAATTATTAAACATACTGTAAAATATATAGATATATTCTATGGATTATTTAGAATGTTTTACTGTATGTTTAGTAATTTTTAATAATTTATATTAATTTGTAATATCATTTATAATATTTTAAATATTTTATATATATTATTTCAATAACGTGCCTTAAGAACACTGTTTCATGTGAAATAACCCATCCCCACAAAACGCATAATTTACATTCCTATGTTCTTCACATAGGAAATAATGTAATTTTTATTATTAAATATATATTTCTATATATATCTGATACTATTCATGTAAAATACATATCTATACCTAGCGCTACGGAATCTGTTGACACTCTACAAATAACTGATAATAACAATCAGCTAGATTACAATCGGCTAGATGTTCCAATCAGCCAATAGAATGCGAGGTCAATCCTATTGGCTGGTTGGATCAGCCAATAGGATTGAAGCTCAATCCTATTGGCTGATTGCATCAGCCAATAGGATTTTTTCACCTTTAATTCCGATTGGCTGATAGAATTCTATCAGCCAACTGGAATTCAAGGTACGCCATCTTGGATGATGTAGTTTAAAGGAGAATTCATTGTTCAAGAAGACGTCAATTGAAGAGGATGCTCCGTGCCAGATGTCTTGAAGATGGAGCCGCTCTGCGCCGGATGGATGAAGATAGAAGATGCCGTCTGGATGAAGACTTCTGCCAGCTTCGATGAGGACTTCTGCCGCTTCGTTGAGGATGGATGTTGGGTCTTCAAAAACTGTAAGTGGATATTCGGGGGTTAGTGTTAGGTTTTTTTTAAGGGTTTATTGGATGAGTTTTAGTTTTAGATTAGGGTTTGGGTGGAAAAAGAGCTAAATGCCCTTTTAAGGACAATGCCCATACAAATGCCCTTTGCAGGGCAATGGGGAACTTAGGTTTTTTAGATAGGTTTTTATTTGGGGGGTTGGTTGTGTGGGTGGTAGGTTTTACTGTTGGGGGGTTGTTTGTATTTTTGTTTACAGTCAAAAGAGCTGATTTCTTTAGGGCAATGCCCCGCAAAAGACCCTTTTAAGGGCCATTGGCAGTTTAGGCTTGGGTTTTTTTTATTTTGGGGGGGCTTTTTATTTTGATAGGGCTATTAGATTTGGTATAATCAGTTTAAATATTTGATAATTTCTTTTTTATTTTGTGTAATTTATTGTTTTTTTCTTTTTTTTAATTTATTTAATTAATGTAATTTATTTAATTGTAGTGTAAGGTTAGGTCAGGCCCGGACTGACCATAGGGCATACCGGGCATTTGCCCGGTGGGCTGCCGGCTACATTAGCCCCGCCCACCATTACATCACACACCAAGTACTTTCAGTATGTGGCTCTGAGCCTCTTACTTTGCCCCAAAATGTTATTTATTGTTATGACATAAATCTGATGATGTTATTATTGTAATACATGTGGCTGTTGGGCGCCGCTGGTAACCTTAGCCCCGCAAACAAATAGCTATGTCCACTAACTTATTTTTGGCATAAAATGTGTTACTGTGCCTTTGCCGTAGTCCAGTCCCACTGGGGCCCCTTTCTCCCACATGTGATGATGACACTGTGCATGCATATTGTACAGCCTGTAGACAATAACACTGACTCAGTAACATCATGTATGGGTTCAAGCTGAAACAAACAGTGACAGCGCCGCTCAGTGGTACGGCTGTATAATATGCGTGCACTGTCTGTGCAGGGCTTTCTTTAACATGGGGCATTGCAACTGCCCCATAATTTACAGGGGCCCTTTATGCTGCAGGGGCCGGTGGGTAAATTAAAGAAATCTCCCCTAACCAGCCCCTGCGATCCGCGGCAGCTCTTCAGCGTCTCAGTGAAACAGGAAGCCGGCTGTGAGATCATGTAACCCCGCCCACCAGCTTCCTGCTTCACTGAGAAGCTGAGAACTGCAGGGACCAGGAGGATGTATTTCTGCAGAAAAGGTGAGTATGAACCTTTATTTCTATCTCTGCGGTGTAACAGATGGGCTTGTGTCATTTTCTGCTAGCATTTGTGGAGATTACAGAGTGTGTTAACATTTCAAACAAAAGGATGAAGACTTAAGTGTTTATATTCAGAAATCAATTTTAACAAAGGGTCATTATGCTTGCAATTAGATAGGGGACTTAATTTCACAGAATTCTTATCAACAAAGCCTTAGCAGATACTGTATAAAGCTGCTGTTTATAAGAGAGGCTCTCAGACTCCAGTTGCAGTATATGCAAATATTAGTCCACATAGTCATTTAGATATTCTGGTTTTCGGATACATCTCCCACTTCTAGTCTGGGTGTTTCTGGATCCCTGTGGTTGTTCTGACAGGACTCTGTTGTCATCCTGCAATCTTTCCGTGTCTGATATTTCACTGTTTATTTCTTCTTGTCCTTCTTCTTCAGTGTTATTTGTTATTAATGGCTGGTTTGTATTCTCAATGTGAGATTCCTCTTGGGTGCTAGTTTGGGTCCTTGCTGGAGGCCTGTAGCGTCCAGTGCCTCTCAGATGCCTCCTATTTCTCCTCAGGACTTGTCCTGACTCTGTCACAACTTTATATGACCTAATTCCTACAGGAGCTCTTAGGCAATCCTTCCGCCACTCTTTTCCTTGGTTTGTTTGCGGTTGTACCCACACCTGTTCACCAACATTTAGAGGCCGCAGGTCTTTGGCTCCCTTGTTATATTGAGCAGCTTGCAATGATTGCTGCTTCCTGCACAGGATTTGGTGCCTGTCATTCATCACCTGATCCTGTATTAACAGACTCCCTCTCATTGGAAGTAACGATTTGGTCCTTCGACCCATCAGTGTTTGAGCAGGACTGCACTCCATGCCTTGTGTTGGTGTGTTGTGATGATCCAAAAATGCTAGATAAGGATCATTTTGAGAAGTCACAGCTTTTTGAAGTAGTCTTTTGGCTGTCTTTACTGCCGACTCTACTTTTCCATTGCTTTGAGGGTATCCTGGTGATGAGGTAATGTGGTCAAAGTCCCAACCCATACTGAAGTCTTTAAACTCCATTGAAATAAACTGTGGTCCATTATCAGAACATACCGTGTCTGGAATTCCATATCTGGCAAAATGGGCCTTTAATTTTCTTATTACTGTAGTAGATCTTGTATCCTGAAGATGGTCTATCTCCCAGAAATTAGAGTCATAGTCCACTGTTATTAAATACTCCTTTCCTTGGAATGTGAACAAATCAATGCCAAGCTTTTCCCACGGTCTCGTTGGGATCTCATGAGGAACAAATGTCTCTTTTTGTTGTTTAGTATCAAATGAACGGCATATGTCACATTGGTCGATATATTCTTTTAGCTGTGCATTCATTCCTGGCCAGTAAATACTCTCCCTGGCTCTGTGTAGACATCCTTCCACACCAAAATGTGAAGAATGTATTTGAGACATAATATCTGTTCGGAGATCAGATGGAATAACTACTCGCTCACCTTTGAATAGAACACCATCCTGTACACTCAATTCATCACGTATGTGGTAGAATGGTGAAGCCTCTAGGGGTACCTGTTCCTTAGCATGAGGCCAGCCACTCATCACAATTCGCTTTACTGCTAGTAAAGTCTTGTCTTTTTCTGTGCTCTGTTGTATAGGAACAAGTCTCCTGTTTGAGATGGGTAGATATTGGAGCATGTTTATAGTTTCAATCTGGTGCTCCACAGAACCCTCCATGGAACCTTCTTCTAAATAAGCCCTACTTAATGTGTCTGCCACCGCCAGAGACTTCCCCGGGCAGTATCTGATACATGCATCATACATCTGAAGCCGTAACATCATACACTGAAGACGTCTTGGTGCTTTAAGTAAGGGTTTTTTCATGATGCTTTCAAGGGGCTTATGGTCTGATTGTACAGCTACTGTCTGCCCAAATGTGAATTGGTGAAATTTTTCCATTCCAAATAGGACTGCTAATAGCTCCTTCTCTATTTGTGCATAACCTTGCTCTGTCTCTGTCATTGCTCTGCTTGCAAAGCGATTGGTTGTTTACCTTGCATCAGTGCTGCTCCCAGACCTTTTTCTGATGCATCACATTGAAGTTCTAAAGGTTCGTCTGGGTTATAATATTTAAGCACTGGTGCACTGCTGATTTTTGATTTCATCTGCTGAAATGCCTCTTCCTGCACCTCTGTCCATTCCCACACTGTACCTTTCTGGGTTAGTTGTCGCAGTGGTTCACCTGCATCTGAGAGGTTTTCACAAAACCTAGAAAGATAGTTCACCATCCCCAAAAATCTCTGTACTCCTTTAACATCTGAGGGTCTGGGCATTTCAGTGATGGCTTTTACTTTATTTGGATCTGCTTGAAGTTCCTGGGCTGATAATAAGTGACCAATATATGGCACTTCTGTTTTTCTTAGCTGAAATTTTTCTGGATTTAATTTGATGTGTCTTTCTCTACAACGATTTAGTAATTTCTTCAACTTTTGATCGTGGTCTTGAATAGCTTCCACATCGGTATCGCATTCTCCTACAATCAGAATATCATCTGCAATGATCCTGATACCTGGTAGCCCTTCCAGTGCATGATTTAGTTTTCGCTGGAACACTTCTGGGGCTGGGCTAATACCCAGAGGCATTCGAATCCAGCGGTATCGGCCAAAAGGAGTAGAGAAAGTGGTCAAATAGCTGGATTCTTCCTCTAATTCAATATGCCAAAATCCACTCTTGACATCGCATACTGAAAAAATCCTTGCTTTTGCTAGGTCAGGGAGAATATCATCAATTGTTGGCAAAGGATAGTGGCTTCTTTTCAAAGCCCTATTCAGAGGCTTAGGGTCAATGCAAATTCTTAACTTCCCTGATGGTTTTTTCACTACCACCATACTACTAATCCAGTCTGTACTTCTCTCTACAGGAGTTGTAATGCCCTGTTTTTCTAAACTGGTAAGCTCCTCTCTAAGGGGTTTGAGTAATGACACAGGAACCTTTCTTTTTGGAAGTCTAACAGGCTGTACAAGAGCATCCACTTCCAATTTTAGTTTTCCTTCTAGACAGCCTACTCCTTGAAAAATATCTGCATACTCTTTATTGATGGCTGACCAGCCCCACACAGTGGCATCTGGGTGGTTGCTGTCTTGTTCAACGTTTAGGATATTTTGGTGTTGCACTGAGATCAGATCCATAGCTTGTATAGCTCTACTTCCTAGTATAGGATTACACACCTCTGTGTCAATTACAACAAACTCAGCCTGATATAACTTTTGGTTGCATGGGTTTCTTATTTTGAGCTTACATATCCCTATTGGTTTCAGTGTGCTCTTATTATACATCCTTAGCATTTTATCACAATGTAAAATTTTAGATTTGTCTTTCACCAACCTTGCTGGAATAACATTACAGTCTGCTCCACAATCCATTTGGAATCTAACAGCTTGTTGGTCAATTAGCATAGTAGCAAACAAAGCTGATGGAAATCTGCTCACTGTTTTCTTAAATGTACAAATCTGAAAAGCTGGTTCCAAGGTCAGACCCAGAATGTCTTCATATTCCTCTAAGTCTTCAGTCTCTCTATAGACAGCTTGTACTGTTGGCTTTCTTTGTTGTGTATTGGCACGGCACTGGCTAATAAAATGATTTGCTCTACAACACCCTTTACATTGCTTTCCAAATGCTGGGCATTTTTCTTTCAGTTTCTCATGATGCTTTCCACAATAGATACACTGTATTGTCTTGTCTGGAGTCATTGTCATTCTGTTATGACCCTTCCTAAGGTTGTAACTTGTGTCCATCCTATGGACTGACACTGCACTGGTGCTGGAACTCTCAATGATCTTCGCCCTCTCTTTAGACAGCTCAGCAGCTCTACCTATTTGAATACATTTTTCCAGTGTTAAATCCACTTCTCTCAGTAGGCATTCCCTAAGTTTAGAGTCTCTTGTGCCACATACAATCCTGTCCCTGATTAATGAGTCTCTTATATTACCAAAGTTGCAAGTGGCTGCCAGTGTACGCAGATCTGTGACATAAGCATCTATTCCTTCATCTTCCCTCTGACATCTTGAAAAAAAATTATATCTTTCCACAGTCTCATTTTGCTTTGGCTCACAATAATCATCAAATGCTTTAATTAGCAGAGCTAGTGTGGGAGCTGCTGCTTCTGGGAGAAGGGTGTCTTTTACCTCTCTGCCTTTTTCTCCAATTAAGTACAGAAACAACTTTACCTTCATCTCCTCTGGTTTGTCAGCCATGATTAGGTCTGTGTATAAAAGAATGTCTTCTTTCCATCTCTTCCATGCCTGATACAGATTCCTTGCCTGAAAATCCAGCAGACCTGGTGGTTTTAAACCTTCCATATCCTCTTTTGGTGTATTTCTCAAATAACATCCGCTGCCACCATGTATAAAGCTGCTGATTATAAGAGAGGCTCTCAGACTCCAGTTGCAGTTTTAACAAATTTATTAAAAGAACATCTTATAACAGAATGCATAAACTTCAGCTCTTGTTACAGTTAATGTCTGTGTAGCTGCCTTACTCATCAACTAACTATTTCCTGCTGAACTGCAGTGTAACATATATTAAACTCCCCCCCCCCCCCTGGAACCAAACACTATCTTTTTTGGTTCCATACATATTGATACAGATACTTTTTCATTTTCATGAATGTTCAAAAAATAAGGGGAGATGCACTCACTGATATACATGCAAATAGAAGTGAGTTTCAAGCACCACTGACAAAGAGCACACACACACCTCTCTCCCTCCTGACATAGAGCACACACATGCACCTCTCTCCTTCCTCACATAGAGCACACACACCCACCTCTCTCCCTCCTCACATAGTGCACACACACCCACCCATCTCCCTCCACACATAGAGCACACACACCCACCTCTCTCCCTCCTCATATAAAGCACACACACACCCATATCCCTCTACACATAGAGCACACACACCCACCTCTCTCCCATCTGACAAAGAGCACACACACCCACCTCTCTCCCATCTGACAAAGAGCACACACACACCTCTCTCCCTCCTGACATAGAGCACACACATGCACCTCTCTCCCTCCTCACATATAGCACACACACACCTCTCTCCCTCCTCACATAGAGCACACACTCCCACCTCTCTCCCTCCTCACATATAGCACACACACACACCTCTCTCCCTCCTCACATAGAGCACACACACACCTCTCTCCCTCTTTACAAAGAGCACATACACCCACACCCACCTCTCTCCCTCCTCACATAAAGCACACACACCCACCGATCTCCCTCCACACATAGAGCACACACACCCACCTCTCTCCATCCTGACATAGAGCACACACATCCACCTCTCTCCCTCCTCACATAGAGCACACACACCCACCTCTCTCCCATCTGACAAAGAGCACACACACACCTCTCTCCCTCCTGACATAGAGCACACACATGCACCTCTCTCCCTCCTGACATAGAGCACACACACACACCTCTCTCCCTCCTGACATAGAGCACACACATGCACCTCTCTCCCTTCTCACATAGAGCACACACACCCACCTCTCTCCCTCCTCACATAGAGCACACACACCCACCCATCTCCCTCCACACATAGAGCACACACACCCACCTCTCTCCCTCCTCACATAAAGCACACACACACACACCCATCTCCCTCCACACATAGCGCACACACACCCACCTCTCTCCCATCTGACAAAGAGCACACACACCCACCTCTCTCCCATATGACAAAGAGCACACACACACCTCTCTCCCTCCTGACATAGAGCACACACATGCACCTCTCTCCCTCCTCACATATAGCACACACACACACCTCTCTCCCTCCTCACATAGAGCACACACACACACACCTCTCTCCCTCTTTACAAAGAGCACATACACCCACACCCACCTCTCTCCCTCCTCACATAAAGCACACACACCCACCCACCCATCTCCCTCCACACATAGAGCGCACACACCCACCTCTCTCCCATCTGAGAAAGAGCACACACACACACCTCTCTCCATCCTGACATAGAGCACACACATCCACCTCTCTCCCTCCTCACATAGAGCACACACACCCACCTCTCTCCCATCTGACAAAGAGCACACACACACCTCTCTCCCTCCTGACATAGAGCACACACACACACCTCTCTCCCTTCTCACATAGAGCACCCACACCCACCTCTCTCCCTCTTCAAATAGAGCACACACACACACCTCTCTCCCTCCTCACATAGAGCACACACACCCACCTCTCTCCCTCCTCACATAGAGCACACACTCCCACCTCTCTCCCTCCTCACATAAAGCACACCCACCCACCCATCTCCCTCCACACATAGAGCACACACACCCACCTCTCTCCCATCCGACAAAGAGCACACACACCTCTCTCCCTCCTGACATAGAGCACACACATCCACCTCTCTCCCTCCTCACATAAAGCACACACACCCACCTCTCTCCCTCCTCACATAGAGCACACACACCCACCTCTCTCCCATCTGGCAAAGAGCACACACACACCTCTCTCCCTCCTGACATAGATCACACACATCCACCTCTCTCCCTCCTCACATAAAGCACACCCACCCACCTCTCTCCCTCCTCACATAGAGCACACACACCCACCTCTCTCCCATCTGGCAAAGAGCACACACACACACCTCTCTCCCTCCTGACATAGAGCACACACATTGACCTCTCTCCCTCCTCACATAAAGCACACACACCCACCTCTCTCCCTCCTCACATAGAGCACACACACCCACCTCTCTCCCATCTGGCAAAGAGCACACACACACACCTCTCTCCCTCCTGACATAGAGCACACACATTGACCTCTCTCCCTCCTCACATAAAGCACACACACCCACCCACCCCCTCCACACATAGAGCACACAGACCCACCTCTCTCCCATCTGACAAAGAGCACACACACCCACCTCTCTCCATCCTCACATAGAGCACACACACCTGTGTGATAGGAGCTCAACGGAAGGCAGTGAGTTAATAAATGTGTCTGAATATACTGCAGGCAGCGCAGCATGTAATGTGCTGGTTGCATTAGAGTGATAGGACAGTAATCATACCCGTACCAGTAACAGCACTCTACATGTTGGAATTTCAGTGATTCCATAATGTACAGGTTGCCTGAGTGACCAACAATCACACTCCTACCAGTAACAGTCTGTACATTGTGAAATCTTAGTAATTCCATCATATACAGGTTGCCTTAGAGTAATAGAACTGTGATTGCTGACAGCAATCACACCCCTACCAGTAACAGCACTCTACATGTTGGAATTTTAGTGATTCCATAATGTACAGGTTGCCTGAAAGTGACCAGCAATCACACCCCTACCAGTAACAGTCTGTACATTGTAAAATCTCAGTGATTTCATAAGGTTGCCTTAGAGTAATAGGACTGTGATTGCTGACAGAAATCACACTCCTACCAGTAACAGCACTGAACATGCTGGGTTTTCAGTGATTCTATAATGTACAAGTTGCCTGTACATACCCCTATCACTTTCAGGCAACCTGTACATTATGGAATCACTGAAATTCCAGCATGTACAGGGCTGCTACTAGTAGGGGTGCGATTGCTGTCAGCAATCACAGTCCGATCACTTTCAAGCAACCTGTACATTATGGGGGGGGGGGGGAGTGTGCTGATTTGCTTTAACATGCCCGGGCCTTTTTTTGGTCCCAGTCCGGCCCTGGGTTAGGTGTTAGTGTAAGACATGTTAGGTTTTATTTTACAGGTAAGTTTGTATTTATTTTAGCTAGGAATTTAGTAAATAGTTAATAACTATTTACTAACTATTCTACCTAGTTAAAATAAATACAAACTTGCCTGTGAAATAAAAATAAAACCTAAGCTAGCTACAATGTAACTATTAGTTATATTGTAGCTAGTTTAGGGTTTATTTTACAGGTAAGTATTTTGTTTTAAATATGAATTATTTAGGTATTAATAGTAGTTTTTATTTAGATTTATTATAATTACATTAAAGTTAGGGGGGGTTAAGGGTTAATAACTTTAGTATAGTGGCGGCGACGTTGGGGGCGGAAGATTAGGGGTTAATAAGTGTAGGTAGGTGGCGGCGACATTGGGGGCGGCAGATTAGGGGTTATTAAGTGTAGGTAGGTGGTGGCGACATTGGGGCGGCAGATTAGGGGTTAATAAGTGTAGGTAGGTGGCGGTGGTGTTGGGGGCGGCAGATTAGGGGTTAATAAGTGTAATGTAGGTGTCGGCAATGTCGGGGGCAGCAGATTAGGGGTGTTTAGACTCAGGGTTCATATTAGGGTGTTAGGTCTAAACATAAATTTAGTTTCCCCATAGGAATCAATAGGGCTGCGTTATGGAGCTTTACGCTGCTTTATTGCAGGTGTAAAGCTTTTTTTCAGCCAGCTCTCCCCATTGATAGCAATGAGGAAATTGTGCACGAGCACGTAAAACCAGCTCACCGCAGCTCACCGCAGCGCTGGTATTGGAGTACGGTATGGAGCTCAATTTTGCTTTACGCTGCAATATTGCCTGCTAACGCCGGGTTTTTGTAAACCTGTAATACCAGCGCTGTAGGTAGGTGAGCGGTGACAATAACTTGAAGTTAGCACTGCACCGCTCATAACACAAAACTCATAATCTAGCCGAATGATAATAATAATAATAATAATATATCTATAGGAATAGATATGCAGGAATAGGTAAAAACATATTTATAGAAAAATGTATTCAAGAATAAAAATAACATTATACTGTAAGTGAAGAACATTGGAATGTGAAATATGTATAGTAAATAAACAGTAAAGCACATATAAATACATATGTATATATATATATATATAAGGGCATTGGAGCCCTGTGCAGTCAAGCAGCGGAAAACAAGTAAAATCATATTCATGCAATATTCATATTTAATAAAGTATTTAACTATGTATTTACTATAAATATTTCACATTCCAATGTTCTTCACATAAGGGAATATGTTCTAAGTAGTTATAAATTGATATTCATATATATATATATATATATATATATATATATATATATATATATATATATATATATATATATACACAGTATATATATATATACAAACAATATATATATATATATATACATATATATATATATATATATATATATTTATACAATATATCTGTATATATCTATACTTATATTTATATATATATATATATATATATATATATATATATATATATATATATATATATATCATCAGACAATCATATATAGAAATATTTATTTAAGAATAAATGGAACATATTCTTTTATGTGAAGAACATTTGAATGTGAAATATTCATATTTCAAGTTGGATTTAACTCTTGAATAAACATGGCCATGTTAGCATGCTTTTTTATTAGGCTTCCTGCAGTTTTTGTGCAAAACACATAAATACATTTGCACACACATATAAACACACACACATACATACACACATATATATATAAATATATATATATATATATATATATATATATATATATATATATATATATATATATATATATATATATATATACAGTATCTCACAAAAGTGAGTACACCAATCACATTTTTGTAAATATTTTATTATATCCTTCATGTGACAACACTGAAGAAATGACACTTTGCTACAATGTAAAGTAGTGAGTGTACAGCCTGTATAACAGTGTAAATTTGCTGTTCCCTCAAAATAACTCATCACAGAGCCATTAATGCCTAAACCGTTGGCAAAAAAAGTGAGTACACCTCTAAGTGGAAATGTCCAAATTGGGCCCAAAGTTTCAATATTTTGTGTGGCCACCATTATTTTCCAGCACTTCCTTAACCCTCTTGGGCTTGGAGCACCAGAGCTTCACAGGCTGCCACTGGAGTCCTCTTCCACTCCTCCATGATGACATCACAGAGCTGGTGGATGTTAGAGACCTTGCTCTCCGCTACCTTCCATTATTACACACGAACAATGGCACTACAAGGGCTTTTTCCCTGTTATTCAATAATTACAGACTATATAATATGTATTTGTGAAACAAATATTGCTTATATAGGGAATGGTGCTAATGCATAAGTAGATAAATTTCAGAAAACTAAGGAGAATCACACAAGGAGTGTGGATATCTCCTGTGAGTATGCACCTGAAAGCACTCTTAGCCTAGACTCTGTGGCAGTAATTCCAGAACGGGTAAAATTAAAATATAACTTTTATTATGAATTGCTCTTAAAATAAGGGTAACACACAAATTAAAAACGACACTAGCACCTCCAAGACATCTATTAAGTGGTTCACTCTTTAGGAGGACTTATTAGATAAAAGGCCTAATGTATATAATTATATTCTCCTTAATAGAGTTATCTTTGTTCTGCTATACTGCTGCTATTGGGTCCAAATAATGTATGTGTGCAGTCATAATATGACTACCACCCTATATAAGGATATTTGGTTACCCTAATGACTCTGGATCATGTGGTGTTAGCCAGAATTGTGTCTGTTTGTATAAATATTTTCTGAGAGGACAATAACTGATTGATTTCTCTCAGTGAGGCCAAATATCCTCACTGTTTAATGGTACAACATGTGGATGTTTATTGAAAAAACAATATTCAGTGTTGCTTGTATCTAGATGTATACTATTTAGACTCTGTACTCTAAATAATAGTTGTGAAGTTTTGTGTGCAACACTATAGTGTTATATTATATTGACCACATATGTGAAATAGTTTTCTGATATCTAAGCTCAATATAATCCCCAACCGTTTACTCAGTGCAAATCCTTGTTGTTATATTATTACTATTTTGTTCAGTTATCATTCACTTTGTAAGTAATATGGGAGTGCTCTCAGTCAAGCTAATGTTACGGTCACTGCTTGACTACTGATATATACAGCATTAGCACAACAGCACTAAACAATATCACTATAGAGTTAATGTGGGTTACAATATTTTCTTTTATCTTAGCGCTGCATCAATATCCTTTGTGGTATCTAGTATTGGTTGCAAAGCAGCAGCACTGTTATTGTGTTTCTATTTTGTATCACATTTCAGTTACATTCAATTCGTGCTGTAAACTTGTAACTAATTCCTATACTGGATAGTATAGTTCTATTTGAATTGGTTGGTATCTATACTCGTGTCAATTCAGATTGCAACTGACTCGGTAGATTCTATTATACCCTCTATTGTCCTGCACAGTAATAAGTAAGACTGATTGTATTTCAGTTAGCCAAAAAATTCTAGCTAAGTCTGGCACAACCCAGACTGTACAACAAGTTAACTACGTATAGCAGATATTGAGTATTAGATTGTCATTGAGGTGCTAGGCTTTTAAAAAAATTGAGAGCGCCCAAACACTCGCTGTGACTCCTGACTAGTTTCGCCCCTCCGGGCTTTGTCAAAGGCGGCGAGCCGCCGTTGTTGGGGGAGTATATACCGGTTGAAACCGGAAGTCCCGCCTTGCTTCTATTGTGATTGGCTCTTGATCAGACAAGGTTCATTGATTGACAGCTTCTACTTGCAATCATTATTTGGGGATTATTGGTTTGTGTCCTATGCTGATGTTACGCGTGCTGTCTGTATGTTAAATGACCGATTCGGTCAGTGTTCTATACTGATTCCTAAGGTGGTCTACCTTATTTGATATTATCATGGTGTTCAAATATTGATACATATACTATTATTTCGATATTTTGCTGATCATTGTGACTAATCATTAACTACTCTTTGGATAAATTACATTCCTAATATGATGGAAATAGATTAACTTCTCATCTAATGTAAATAGCAGTTTAATATCTGAGTACAGTGCCATAGATATTAATTATTAGTTTTAGGCTGTACTGCAGTGAAGAACAGATACGGTCTTATAATGTGACTGTGCTCTTGCGTGAAACTAAATAAAAGTGTTGGTGAAAATTAATATGTGAAATGAGAAAATAAAATAAAAAGATTTGTTAACTCTCTACAGTGCTGTGAGTGTTCACGTTATTTGAAGAACATGTTTATGTTACATCCCTTGTTTCGTTGTGTGTTTTGTCCTAGTGTCTTGTGATACTTGATTGTAAATATTGTGATGAATATAATCTTGCTATTGAGTTCAAAGCTAGCAATTTAAATTAGTGCTGTTTGTTATTTTAGTTGTCTGTGTGATAAATTAATTGTGTGTTAATTATGAAAACACTGGTTAGACAGTCTATTCCAGTGGTTCGTGAATGTGTTCCGCTACCTTCCGTTTGAAGATGTCCCACAGATGCTCAATAGGGTTTAGAACTGGAGACATGCTTGGCCAGTCCATAATCTTTACCCTCAGCTTCTTTAGCAAGGCAGTGGTCGTCTTGGAGGTGTGTTTGGGGGTGTTATCATGTTAGAATACTGCCCTGCGGCCCAGTCTCCGAAGGGAGGGGATCATGGTTCCCTCAATGAACTGTAGCTCCGCAGTGCCGGCAGCACTCATGCAGGCCCAGGCCATGACACTCCCACCACCACGCTTGACTGTAGGCAAGACACACTTGTCTTTGTACTCGTCACCTGGTTGCTGCCACACACGCTTGACACCATTTGAACCAAATAAGTTTATCTTGCTCTCATTGGACCACAGGGCACGGTTCCAGTAATCTATGTCCTTAGTCTGCTTGTCTTCCTGGCTTTCTTGTGCATCATCTTTAGAAGAGGCTTCCTTCTGGAACGACAGCAATGCAGACTAATTTGATGCAGTGTGCAGCGTATGGTCTGAGCACTGACAGGCTGACCCCCCCATCCCGTCAACCTCTGCAGAAATGCTGGCAGCACTCATATGTCTATTTCCCAAAGACAACCTCTGGATATGACGCTGAGCATGTGCACTCAACTTCTTTGGTTGACCATGGTGAGGCCTGTTCTGAGTGGAACCTGTCCCGTGAATCCGCTGTCTTGCCCACCGTGCTGCAGCTCAGTTTCAGGGTTTTGGCAATCTTCTTATAGCCTAGGCCATCCTTATGTAGAGCAACAATTGTTTTTTTCAGATCCTCAGAGAGTTCTTTGCCATGCGGTGCCATGTTGAACTTCCAATGACCAGTATGAGAGAGTGTGAGAGTGATAACACCAAATTAAACACACCTGCTCCCCATTCACACCTGAGACCTTGTAACACTAACAAGTCACATGACACCAGGGAGGGAAAATGGCTAATTGGGCCCAATTTGGTCCCCCTTTCCAGGACATCAGGCATAGCCTTATGCATGAATACTGCAAATTCATGTCCTGAATTTATGTATCCAAACGGGAGTCTTTGGAATGCATACTGGACCTTTTGGAACAAGAATTCAAGCTTATACTGGTCCTCTTCATGTACCTTTATGGTCTAATATCCCTGTGCACAATCAATCAAAGTCAGCACAAAAATGCCATTGTCCATTGGGCTTAAGAACACAAAGAATAGGATTGTTATAAGAGCTGTGCACCTGTCCGATTATACCTCTTTCTTCCAGGTTCCTTATGATTTCTGCAAGCGAATCATATGAGGCAAAGGAGGTCTGTATTGTTTAAAAAAGACAGGTGGTGCATTAATATCTGTTTGGATTCTTGCAATGTGCAAGTCTGTAGTTCCACAGTCATAAGAATCCCTAGCAAAACTATCCTTGTACTCCATCAGGCGTTTTCGTAGCTGTCGGCGTTCATCATCACTGGAACAGCCGTTAGCTAAGGAGATTTGCTCTTCGACTATTTGCTGAAATCCTGGAAAGATTTCAGGCTGTCCTATCTCATAGGCTTTTTCCAACCTAGAGGTGAGATCCCCTTGATTATAATTTACATTGCCCCCATGACTCTGGGTATTGGGGTATTCTTGCTCTTTGATTGGCTGATCAAATACTAGAGAGGCTTCTTCAATTTTACAGATGCCTTCCTTTGAGCTGAAGGGATAAATAGACAGAATTGTAAATAGTCCCTCTGGCATAGATGCAAAGGATTGTTCTATTAACTGTTCTTCAGTTAAGTTTCGTTCAGGTATTAACTCTATTACATTATTCTGGAATCCAAAAGTGTAATAACTTGATTCCAGCGCATATCCTATGGTAGTTCCCTTAAATAAGGTGATATCCTGTGGGGTCATGTTATGCAAAATAACATGTATTGGAATAGTTCCAATATTTACCATAGGAGTATGGGTCATTGTTATACCCAGATTTTACACTCTATGGGAGAGGCATATTAGTGTTTCAGAAGTTTTTAATTTCTGTCCTCTTTTTACCTGTAAGGATAAGAGGAATTTATCAGCCCCTGCAGGGATTACAACATCGTTAGACACCTGCATATTCACAGCATATGGAAATTGCTGGTTTGATTTCAGGGCGGCATTTTCATCCTGAAATACTTCAGAGTCCCCCTTTAACTTGCTCCAGAGGCAGAGGTTAATCAAGTCTATTTGTATGGCATATCTATGTTAGAGATCATTGCCAATGTATATTTGATTATTGGGAGTATTTAAAACTAAAAACAGGTGCTTTGCTGATTTATTACCTATCGAGATAGATAATAAACATTTAGCTGTGACATTATAGCTTTCAGACCTGTCATCCAGGCCATGGACACAGTGGTCTTGGGGAGAAAGATATTTAATCACCTTAGGTTCAGCTATCTGCGCTAATAAGCCTTCGCTTATATAGCTAGCTTCCTGTTTTAAGCTCAATTTGGCATACTTGGTTTTCCCAAGGTCATGCACTTGCATAGGGATAAATAGATCATCCTTAACTTTCGTAATTTCTGCAAGGAATTGCGAATGATCTCCCCCTTTAGAGGATTTAAGGTCCCACTTGTGTATGGTATATGGTTAATACATCGTCGTCTAAGGAAATATTGGCTATCTTTCCAGGCGAAATGTTAAAAGTATTACCATCAGAGCCACTTAAAGGAATCTATTTGTAGGATAGTGATTTCAGGTATAGAGTCATTCCTGAAATTAATCTCCACAGCATCTGGCTTCTCTTCCACCACGTGACAGTTATGTCGGGTGCGAGATATACCGGAACGCTCATAATTAATAGGCCTTTTTACTTGTGACCAAATTACATTATTTATGCAATCAATTATGGTGCTTAATCGCTTCAGGAGATCACTACGAATAATTAAACGATCAGTTGGCAGATCCCCTATAATGACAGGGTTTCTTATTACCCTGTTCCCCAGCCTTAGTTTTAACCATGCCGTACTGTAGACTTTGAGAGAGTTACCCCCAACACCTATTAGAGAACCATCAAATTATTTTATTCTAGGTTTGTGGGGTGTTAGCTCATTTAGCTGTGTGTAGTACCTGTGGGATAAAATAGTTGCCTGAGATCCAGTATCAATTAATCCCATGATAGGGTTAGCAACTGAATCTTGGAGTTCAGCACATACATAATATCTTCCTGCAGATTCTACCATTTCACACATAAAATTTTCATGCTTACACAATTGTGGGCTTCGCCACGTTTTACCTGTATTCGCCACGTTACCTGATACAGAAGAAACTTCATTCTTACCAGCCCTTCCCTTTGTAATAGAGTTGACAGGGTTCCTGTGTACTGCATCTGTGGGAATAAGGTTATAAGAGAACTGCAAAGGAAGAGATTTGTTAGAGCTTCCAGGCTGAGGTTGCTCGTCATCACAGCTAAATCGTCCGTTTTTGGTCTGTAGGGAGAGAATATGATTAGTACTATTATTGACCTTTATCACTTTATTTAGTATATCTCTCCCCTCTCTCTTAGGTAATACTGTAGTATTTATGACTGTGCCTGTGGCCCACTGCTGGCCACTGTCTGTTCCCCTAAAAAAAGGATTATTAGGGTTCTGAGCTCTCAAAGCTTGACTCATATTAGTAAATAGTGTACATAATTGACTAACTTGCGTACTGAGTTGGCCCTTTTGAAGGGACAAGCCATTTTTACCCATGGACCGATTTTTTGATATCCCATGGTATTGATTCCTGGATCCTTGGGATCCCTCAGAATAATAGCTATTGTTCCTATTTTGATGTGGTTTGTCTTTGGGGTTCAACTTGTTCACCATTAATATCTTGGGGAGCACTATTTACTTGGGGTGTCTGGTTACCCTGAGAGTATTTTCGCCACTTTTGGTATTTATTTTTACGGGGGTACCGATAACCTTGTGGGTTTTCATCTCTTTGAGGATAACTATTTGTTTGGTTATGCCCCCCACTTTGAGTATATTCTCTCTGCACCTCGGCCCGTGATGGGGGAGGGGCAGAGTTAAAACTTTGTGGGGAAGGCTTGTTTTCTCAGGCCACTTCCGCATAAGTTTTCTTGTTAGACTCCAAATTGAGGGGGCTAGGTGACACCCTAGTTTCTGCCACAATTTCAGGCTGGGCCTTGGTTCCTTTTTAACCCCCTGTTCACCGGACTGCTGAATAGAGTATAACTTTGTACTCTCTTTGATCAGCCAGTCCAATGAGCAGTTCTCATCAAAATCTCTAGCTAAGTTAAGTTTGATGTGTGCGGGTAATGCTTCGTAAAATAAATTCACAAATTCTGAGCTTTCAAATATGGGGTAATCTTCAGCCATACTGTACACACTTTTTAGTACAGAAAGGAATTCTATAGGGCTTTGATTGGCACTACATTTTAAACCGTATACAGCTATTTTCGCAACGGTTTTAGTGCAATATTGCCTGAACTCTTTTTTGCACTGAATTTGTGTTTCACTCCAAAAATGAATATACATATCCTTTAGTGAAGCAAAGAATTTGTGATGTTTACCCTCAAATACCCAGGGCAGAAATTCACTCACTAGTAACATTCATTATGGCTAAAGCATTTTCATACTTCTCTAAGTGGTCAATTATAGAAGTGGCTCCGTTTTTTGGAAAATTTAGGTACTGCATTCTTTAAGAAAGTAATTATTTTAGGGGTGTCATATACCTTATTAGACGTATCTTGGGCTTTCTTAGGGACCTTATTTTTGGGGTTGGAGTGCCCCCTATCTGCCCTATATTTACTATGGGGAAACTCCCTATGTACATTAGTACTACGTGGGCTATGTGGGTAGCTAGCTCCACCCTCTGACTCACTACTAGAGCTTCCCCCCTCATCTAAGGTATAGCAGTTCCCTGAATTTATAACATCAGGTGACTGTCTATTTGGGAAGTGTATTTCTGACCCAATAGTGGTCCTTTGTTTAAATTCTTCCCTAAAGTTCTGCAGTTCATTTCTTATCAATTCTATAAAGGATTTAAAATTATCTGCATTATCCTCATTGCTAATAGAGGGGTTTTCATTATGAAAATAAAGCCTTTTTAAACCACTTAACTCTCTTTGGCTTTGTGTGAGTTGTTTATGCAAATCTTCTATCTGAGCTACTAAACTCTGGTTATATTTTTGTAAGGTGGCCATGTTTTGGGCAAATGTATCAATTTTATCCTGGACTCGTTCTGCCTCTTCCTCATATAACCTTAAGGAATAATTTTCACCCCTTAGTTGCTCCAATTGTGAATTTTGTACTTCAATTTTATTGTACATTTCATCATTCACATAGAGGAGCAGACCCCAAATTTTTAAAATGATTTTATTGCGTTTCCTCTGCTTTTGAGGTTGGCCCAATTTTAACAGCCTTTGAAATATTTCGCTTTCGCCACACCATATATTATTTGCAATATTTTTAACCTTGGTCTTCAGCATCTTAATGTAAGCGCCTAATTCTCCCTTAATACTTAATCTACTTTTAAGGTGAGTAATGGCTTCTGTTTTAAGCGTTTCTGCCTGACTAACGGGCCGATTTTGGGGAACATATTTCAACAATATGTATAGATTCAATTGATTCACTTCTAGTAACAGACATTATTAAATTGGATTTGTATTTGGTTAAATTAAAGCTAATACAATTTTGACCACTAAGGAAGAGAAAATATTCAAAACTATTAATATTAATTTTGAAATATGAATAAAAAAATTAAAAAAATTAAAATCATTTTTTTTTTAATAATATATATATTTTTTATAATCTCTATTTACTACAAATATATATTATATCAAAGTGATAAATTTAATAATCTCCCAGCGGTGCCTCCAGATAATGTCAGTATATAGCAGGGTTATAATACAATTTATTTATTATTATTCTTTAAAACAAACCCCCAATAAAAATGTATATACAAAACAATTGAAATTAATAATTATTCCTAAATTCTTGAGATTAGTTATAATTTATAAACACATTGAATTATATTTATAGAAACCAGATTATGGGGCCCATTTATCAAGCTCCAAAGAAGCTTGTGGGCCCGTTTTTCTGGTGAGTCTTCAGACTCGCCAGAAACAGCAGTTATGAAGCAGCGGTCTAAAGACCGCTGCTCCATAACCCTGTCCGCCTGCTCTGATGAGGCGGACAGAAATCGCCGGAATTCAACCCGATCGAGTATGATCGGGTTGATTGACACCTCCCTGCTGGTGGCCCATTGGCCGCGAGTCTGCAGGGGGTGGCGTTGCACCAGCAGCTTTTGTGAGCTGCTGGTGCAATGCTGAATACGGAGAGCGTATTGCTCTCCGCATTCAGCGAGGTCTTGCCGACCTGATCCGCACTGATCCCTATGAATCAAATGATACACTCTTATGCTGTTATAATATTCCTTACATTTGTTTTAAAGAATATTAATAAATAAATTGTATTATAACGCTGCTTTACACCGATACTTGCTATCTTTATTTTTAAAAGCACATTTTAGGTTCAGCACCATGGATAGCACTTTGCTTATTGGAGGCTTACATTTACCCACCAATAGGCAAGCATAACCCAGGTTCTCAACCAAAAATGGTCTGGCTCCTATGCATTACATTCCTGCTTTTATAATAAAGATAGCAAGAGAACGAAGAAAATCTGATAATAGGAGAAAATTAGAAAGTTGCTTAAAATGGCATGCTCTATCTGAATCATGAAAGAAAAAATATGGGTTTAGTGTCCCTTTAAGAAGTTCCAGTCAACTGGAAATGTTATGAATCAACCTGGAAGAGGATGTGTGTCTATATTGTCTCAACGCACTGTGAAGAGGATGGTTCAAGTGGCCAAATATCTCCAAGGATCACAGCTGTAGATTTTCAGAAGTTAGTTGTGTCTAGAGGTCAGAAAGTCTCTAAAACTACAATCCGGCATCACCTACATTACCACAAGTTATTTTGAAGGGTCTCAAGAATGAAGGCTCTACTCTCATACAAAGCAAACTTAAGTGTCTTCAGTTTGCCAGACACTACTGGAATGTCAAATGGGATTACTTTCTGTGGTCAGATTAAACCAAAATAGAGCTTTTTGGCAATAAACACCAGAAGCGGGAGAGGTAGCCATATGGAAAAGTACCTCATGCCTACGGTTAAATATGGTGGTGGTTCTTTTATGTTTTGGGGCTGTTTTTCTGCCAGAGGACCTGGACATTTTGTTAGGATACATTGCATCATGGACATAGATATTAAAAGAACCCCTGACTGCCTCGGCCAGAAAGCTTAATATGGGTGGTGGTTGGATCTTCCAGCAGGACAATGATCCAAAACATACATCAAAATCAACACAGCAATGGTTTACTGACCACAAAATAAAGGTTATACCATGGCCATCCTAGTCACCTGAATTGAACCCCATAGAAAACCTGTCGGGTGAACTGAAGAGGAGAGTCCACCAGCAATGGCCTCAAAATGTAAAGGATCTGGAGAGATTCTGTATGGAGGAATGGTCTCAGATCCCTTGTCATGCATTCTCCAACCTCATCAGGCATTATAGGAGAATACTCAGAGCTGTTATCTTGGCAAATGGAGGTAGCACACAGTATTGACTAAAAGGATGCCAATAATTGTGGCCCACATATCTAACATATAAATGTAGCCACCAATCAGCAAGCTCTACCCAGGATGCTAAACCAAAAATGGGCCAGCTCCTAAGCATACATTCCTGCCTTTTCAAATAAACATACCAAGAGAACGAAGAAAAAAGGATAATAGGATTAAATTAGAAAGTTGCTTAATATTGCATGCTCTATTTGAATCACGAAAACAAAAAATTGCATATAATATCCCTTTAACTATGGGGCCGATTTATCAATGTCTGGCGGATATGATACGCTGCAGTGTATCATGTCAACCAGACATCGCTGAATGCCGACAGCATACGCTGTCAGCATTTAACATTGCACAAGCAGCTCTGGTGAACTGCTTGTGCAATGCCACCCCTGCGGCAATCGGCCGCTAGCAGGGGGTGTCAATCAACCCGATCGTATGTGATTGGGCGGATTGATCTCCGCAGCCTCAGAGGCAGCGGACAAGTTAAGGAGCAGCGGTCTTAAGACCCTATGTGATCCCTATGTGTTTAATCACATTTTGGGCTTAAACAAATTGTTATTATTATTATTATCATTTATTTGTATAGTGCCACCAAATTCCGTAGCGCTGGGTACAATGATAGGGGTATACAATGACAAGGATTTGTGATAAAATACAAAACTAAGCAAATCTAGTACAGGAGGAAGAGGGCCCTGCTCTGGAGAGCTCACAGTCTACAGTTTTAGGGTAGCTTGTCACATCGGTTGTAGTTGCAGCAGTGAGTCAGGCAGTTCATGTACATGTATTAGTTTGGTTCGGATGAGGGATGGAGAAGAGATGGCAAGCCTCTCTGAATAGGTGGGTTTTCAAGGAGCGTCTAAAGCTATACAAGGTTGGAGACAGTCTTATGGAGCAGGGTAGAGAGTTCCAGAGGACAGGAGCAGCACGTGCGAAGTCTTGGAGATGGGAGTGGGACGTAGAGATAACAGGAGTGTAGAGACGTAGGTCAGAGGTTGATCTAAGAGGACGGGATGGGGAATATTTCATGAGAGAGGAAATATAGTTGGGAGTTAGACTGTTGAGTGCTTTGTAAGTTAGGGTTAATACTTTAAATTGTATTCTGGAGTGTATGGGGAGCCCGTGTAGAGACTGGCAGAGGGGAGCAGCTGATGTAGATCGGCGACTTAGGTGGATGAGTCTAGCAGAAGCATTCATAATAGATTGGAGGGAGGAGAGGTGGTGTTTTTTAAATAAGGAAGGGACGAATTCTGGAAATGTTGCGTAGGTGTGAATGGCAGGATTTGGTAAGTGCTTGTATATGTGGGTTGAATGTGAGTTCTGAGTCAAGTGTAAACCCAAGACAGCGGACCTGGGGTGAGGTGTTGAGAATAGAGTCTCCAACCATCAGAGAAATAATTAACAAGGGCCATTAGTGTAATAATAAAGTTCTATAATAAAATAGAGCATTTAATTATTGCACTAACACATCTGTTTAAGATAACGGCACAGCTATTCATGTTTTTGAAGTATTTTTTTTATTATTGGTGAACTGTGTTTCTTTGCTTTCACTTTTGCACATATCAATGAAATATGCTGCAGAAAATGAATTTCTGAAAAAAATTGCTGATGCAAATGTACTGACATATCTGAGGCTTGGGAGCCTTCAAGAAAACATAAGAATGATCCATATGAGTGCTGCTGATCCATTATGATTTTATTTTATTGTGAAACACTATAAGGTTTTCATATACTGTATACTTTGCAGCATTAAACAGTAGTCTTAGGAGCATATTTATCAATGTGCGAGCGAAACTACTTGTGCAACTGTGAACTGGTGCAATGCTGCCCCCTGCAGATTCGCTGCCAATCGGCCGCTAGCAGAGGTTGTCAATCAACCCGGCGGACAAGTCATGGACCTGAAGGAGCTTGATAAATATGCCCGTTAATATTTATCATTGGTCATATGTTTTACTAAAAATAAAATGTTGAATTGAAAAGTATTCTCGGAGACCAATTATCATAAACTTACCATCATGTTAAGAAATCATCATCTTTTTTAACTAAGCATGATATTTTAAAATAAGTGTCTTTCCTTAAAGGAATAGTCTAGTCAAAATTAGACTTTCATGATTCAGATAGAGCAACAATTTTAAGCAACTTTCTAATTTACTCCTATTATCAATTTGTTTTTTGGTCTCTTGGTATCTTTATTTGAATGTAAGCTTAGGAACCGGCCCATTTTTTCAGCACCTGGGTAGCACTTGTTGATTGGTGGCTACATTTAGACACCAATCAGAAAGTGCTACCCAGGTGCTGAACCAAAAATGGTCCGGCTCCTATACTTACATTCTGGCTTTTTCAAATAAAGATACCAAGAGCTTAAAATTGCTTAAAATTGCATGTTCTATCTGAATCATGAAAGTTTATTTTTGAGTAGACTATTCCTTTAACATAAAACATATTTAATGAAAGCCTCGTAATGAGATACATAGTTCTCAAAGTAAAATTTGCCATACCAAATACACTCCCAAACTGCTACAAAATCCTTACATGTTATTTACGGCCACACTACTTGCCAACTGTACACCGATGTTTAATATCCTGCAACACCCTGATAGTGCTTATACCCTGGCTGAGAAGAATCGCCGTCCTTGGGTTTTAACTTTGTTAAAGGAAAACTGAAATAAAATGGGAATGATCATACGATGTTGGATATTCTGCCAGATCTCATGCATCTTGTAATACAGTCATTCAATATCTGGGTTCTGTAAAAAAGATTAGAATTCTTTGCAATAAATCACGTATTGCTAAGATGGTGAAACAGAAATTATTTTATACGAAAGGAAAGAGAGAAACTAAATAGCACTACTATCCGGTGTACTTGAGATGCTCTATAATAAATTGAAGCAGGTATTTCACCTTGCTATAATATTAGAGTTAGGTGCTGTGTACTTTTTTGGACTACAAAAGAGGGGTTGATTCAATACAAGGATTGAAGCGTGTACACTTATTAGCACTCACATCTCATGGTGATGTGGCTTTAAATTTAGAACCTTTAATGCCAAAAAAGGGGGGACGGTCTGTGCCGTAAAAATTAAAATATAACCTTTATTAGATTGGTTAAAAAAGATTCCACAAAACAAACATAAACATATATGTATTAAAAACACTGAATGTTGAAAAGGAAAATATCAAGAGGATTTGAGTGCTAAACGTAGCTGTCTGTAAGGGAGGTTATCTTCAGGCTTTTGGTTTGGGGTATTCCTGGTTCCCTAAATGTCTCCTAGTTATAACTGCTATTATATGTAGCATATAATGCTTCTAAAAATAATGGTACTATTTCCTGATTCAGATATTATAGTTATTCATGGACACAAAAATATTTTGAAAATAGACTTGTTTTGCAGTATAGTACCTATAACTGTAATTGTATATGCTTCTTGGGCATGTGCTTTGAGTTCTTTAATATTAATGCTGCTAAAGCAGTGATATTTATTAATATATAGCACTGGTTATTGTAATAATTTCAGGGCATATAGTTGCTATCGTGATCAGGTTGTATACCTCCCCTTGCGAAGGGTTAGTTTGGCTAAGTACTTAATACAGATATGATAACCTATTGAATTTTCAAAATTGAAAGGTATGCCCTAATGGTATAGAGTATGTATGTTTTCGTTATTTAGCATAAATATTCAGCTATTATAAGGCTGTATGCAATTTTCAACGTTAATACAAATGTTGCTATGAGACCATAGCGTTATACAAGTCCACACAATGTGAATTATATCCAGATTATTGGTCTATGTTTTTATGGGGGTATTTGTTGTTTACCTCCCAGTATTGTGTACTGTACGTTGTGCAGATTTAACACGATATCAATTTGTATTAGGATTATTCCGATTATTAGGTTATGTTACTCTGAGGGTATTTAGCGCATATTCACTGGTGCTTGGTGCCAACAATATCAGATATTTCAGTGCTATGGATATCTTATACTGGTATCAGCAAATGTACTGCTGTTAGTTAGAACTTTAGTACGATTAATCTTTTAAGTTTAAGAATGCATTCTTTCATTCACCATTCGTACTCCAATGCCCAAGAGCTACACATAGTTAGCCACTATTAGTTAAATCCCATTTGTATACCTTGCTGTAATCGTAAGATATGCTACCGTTAGCTTAGTATTTATAATTAGCTCAATATTTTTATTTTTGTGGCGGTCCACCTTACATTCACACACTTGGCTTGCTAGCCATTCTATAATGCTTAAATGTGGACTAGTCACTATATTAGTTTTCTAGTGAGCTAAACTGTATTGATTTCCTCAAAAACATAATACACCTGATTTACACCTTTTAACTTATAACTAGGCAGTGCGCCTTACGATAATTGTAACGCTAAGGTTTCAGAGGTGTAGCTAAATTCTATGTCCTTATTTCAACATTAGCTGATAAAAAGTTTGGCTTAAAGCCTAACAAACTATTCAAAGCCCTAACATGTTTCGCCACCAACGTGGCTTTCTCAAAGGGTACGGCGCGGCGTTTGGCAGAGTCTATAAGAGACCACGCCAAACGCCGCGCCGTACCCTTTGAGAAAGCCACGTTGGTGGCGAAACATGTTAGGGCTTTGAATAGTTTGTTAGGCTTTAAGCCAAACTTTTTATCAGCTAATGTTGAAATAAGGACATAGAATTTAGCTACACCTCTGAAACCTTAGCGTTACAATTATCGTAAGGCGCACTGCCTAGTTATAAGTTAAAAGGTGTAAATCAGGTGTATTATGTTTTTGAGGAAATCAATACAGTTTAGCTCACTAGAAAACTAATATAGTGACTAGTCCACATTTAAGCATTATAGAATGGCTAGCAAGCCAAGTGTGTGAATGTAAGGTGGACCGCCACAAAAATAAAAATATTGAGCTAATTATAAATACTAAGCTAACGGTAGCATATCTTACGATTACAGCAAGGTATACAAATGGGATTTAACTAATAGTGGCTAACTATGTGTAGCTCTTGGGCATTGGAGTACGAATGGTGAATGAAAGAATGCATTCTTAAACTTAAAAGACTAATCGTACTAAAGTTCTAACTAACAGCAGTACATTTGCTGATACCAGTATAAGATATCCATAGCACTGAAATATCTGATATTGTTGGCACCAAGCACCAGTGAATATGCGCTAAATACCCTCAGAGTAACATAACCTAATAATCGGAATAATCCTAATACAAATTGATATCGTGTTAAATCTGCACAACGTACAGTACACAATACTGGGAGGTAAACAACAAATACCCCCATAAAAACATAGACCAATAATCTGGATATAATTCACATTGTGTGGACTTGTATAACGCTATGGTCTCATAGCAACATTTGTATTAACGTTGAAAATTGCATACAGCCTTATAATAGCTGAATATTTATGCTAAATAACGAAAACATACATACTCTATACCATTAGGGCATACCTTTCAATTTTGAAAATTCAATAGGTTATCATATCTGTATTAAGTACTTAGCCAAACTAACCCTTCGCAAGGGGAGGTATACAACCTGATCACGATAGCAACTATATGCCCTGAAATTATTACAATAACCAGTGCTATATATTAATAAATATCACTGCTTTAGCAGCATTAATATTAAAGAACTCAAAGCACATGCCCAAGAAGCATATACAATTACAGTTATAGGTACTATACTGCAAAACAAGTCTATTTTCAAAATATTTTTGTGTCCATGAATAACTATAATATCTGAATCAGGAAATAGTACCATTATTTTTAGAAGCATTATATGCTACATATAATAGCAGTTATAACTAGGAGACATTTAGGGAACCAGGAATACCCCAAACCAAAAGCCTGAAGATAACCTCCCTTACAGACAGCTACGTTTAGCACTCAAATCCTCTTGATATTTTCCTTTTCAACATTCAGTGTTTTTAATACATATATGTTTATGTTTGTTTTGTGGAATCTTTTTTAACCAATCTAATAAAGGTTATATTTTAATTTTTACGGCACAGACCGTCCCCCCTTTTTTGGCATTAAAGGTTCTAAATTTAAAGCCACATCACCATGAGATGTGAGTGCTAATAAGTGTACACGCTTCAATCCTTGTATTGAATCAACCCCTCTTTTGTAGAAATTATTTTATATTTGGAATTTATTATAAGATAGCTGCCTCAGTTTAATACTGATAGTTGATTGCAAATTATTGGGAATTTAATCAATTGGGTCAGACAATGTTCTCAGCTATGAAACAAAACACTGGGTTTTGGGTTGAGCCAGAAGCAACCACTGAAAATATTTGTTACAAAAGCGAATGCCCCTGATCTAGCACAACCAATGAAGAATGAGGAAGCTACGATCATATGAGCACAGCTTCTCAAGTAGTGGTTTTAATCTCAAGGATTTTGAACTTCTTCCACAGCTTTGTAAATATCCTCCATTATGTTTAATAACAAGTATTATCTGATTGTAAAAGTCATAAGGCATGAAAATAATGACAGTATGGTCTGTTTTGCTGCATTTGTTAATTCTTTCAATTGGGCTTCAATCAACATACAAAACATATTCATTTTGATAAGAAATTTCAGCCTACAATAAGCTATATGCTTGGCTCATTGAACAAAGATTTCTTGTTCTTCTAGTTAAGCTTATAAATACTATTGAAATCATGGGAAGATAATAAAATACATACATTTAGGGCATCATATGGTCCACTTTCCAGCCCATAAGAGTTTGCTGTGCAAAAACACAATGTAATTTATAACAAAGGAGAATTGAAAGACAATGAAGAAATCTATTAACATATTTAACAGTTTCAAAAAACAAACACAACTCCAGAAAAACTTATTTTTAATACAATATAAAACATTATGGCCTAGATTGCAAGTGGAGCTTGGTGCATTATTTTGCAAACCTTCCTTGAGCAATCAGTAACACACGATCATGTATTACAAGTTGTGTACATGATATTTGTTCAACAAGAATGCTGAGGAATCGACCAGCGAAACAGGATCGCGTTAGGGTCTATGCATGCTTTTAATTGCTTATTACTTGTTCTATTTATAGTATATACCTAACACGAAATTGTTACGCCGCTAAAAGTAATCTTAGATACATTCCTGGCTATAAGCCCAGGTGGCTGAGATCTCCAGTCGGCTAGGGGTGGCTTGTGTTTTATAAGCCATTGATATAAATTCACTCTTTATTTCATTTGGAGGGCTCGACCATTATAAAAGCTACTCAGCTCAGCTACTACATTATATAACCTGTGCTTACATTTGGTTAACACCCGCCTAGCGGGAATTTGTCTCAAAGCATTACATCTCGGCCACATTCTTTGGCAATCAGTGGAAGTGGCTGTTAATCCCTATGTTTTGATTTATATTAAATACTTAATTTAATTTTATTTATCAAGCTCCGTATGTAGCTTGATGCCCCGTGTTTCCGGCGAGCCTACAGGCTTGCCGGAAACACAAGTTATGAAGCAGCGGTCTAAAGACCGCTGCTCCATAACCTGTCCGCCTGTTCTGAGGTGGCAGACAGACATCGCCGAAAATCAACCTGATCCAATACGATCGGGTTGATTCACACCCCCTGCTGGCCTCAAATCTGCAAGGAGTACATTGCACCAGCAGTTCACCAGTTCACAAGAACTTCTAGTGCAATGATAAATGCTGACAGCGTATGCTGTCGAAATGTATCGATGTGCGGAGGACATGATCCGCAATATCGGATCATGTCCGCTCGCACATTAATAAATAGGCCCCTATACCTCAACATTAGAATATTTAAGTTTTTGAAAAAATTTAATAATTGCATAAACAATTGCTGTTTCAGCTTTTTGTTACTTTTTCAGCAGAGGGGATTTTTTTCCACCCCTAACATTATGGTAAGGGCAATTTTGTTCTTATAAATACATTTTATTGTTAATCTAACCAACAGTAATTTACCATTTGCCCCCCTTCTGTATCTAGTATAATTATTATAGGTGTATGAATTTAATACAAGTAATATACGGCTAGATAACAAGTTTTGCATTATGAAGGGTGCGGTACTAACTTGCAGGTTATTGTCACCGCTCACTTACCTACAGCGCTGGTATTAAAGGTTTTTATAAACCTGGCGTTAAAAGACAAGAAGTGAGCGTAGAGCAAAATTGAGCTCCATACCGCACTCCAATACCAGCACTGCTTAAGTCAGCAGTGAGCTGGTTGTAGATGCTCGTGCACGATTTCCCCCTAGACATCAGTGGGGAGAGCCGGCTGAGAAAAAGTCTAACACTTGCAATAAAGCAGCGTAAAGCTCGGCAACGCAGCCCCATTGATTCCTATGGGGAAACAAAATTTATGTTTACACCTAACACCCTAACATGAACCCCGAGTCTTACACTTATTAACCACTAATCCGCCGACACCTGCATTATATTTATTAACCCCAAATCTGCCGCTCCGGACATCGCAGCCACCTACATTATACTTATTAACCCCTAATCTGCTGACCCCAACATCGCCGACACCTACATTATATTTATTAACCCCTAATCTCCCGCCCCCAATGTCGCTGCAACCTACCTACATTTATTAACCCCTAATCTACCTCCCCCAACATCGCTGCCACTATAATAAACATATTAACCCCTAAACCGCCGCACTCCCGCCTCGCAAACACTAGTTAAATATTATTAACCCCTAATCTGCCGCCCCTAACATCGCCACCACCTACCTATATTTATTAACCCCTAATCTGCCGCCCCCAACTTCGCCGCCACTATACTAAAGTTATTAACCTCTAAACCTAAGTCTAACCCTAACCCTAACACCCCCTAACTTAAATATAATTAAAATAAATCTAAAGAAAACCTACTATCAATAACTAAATAATTCATATTTAAAACTAAATACTTACCTATAAAATAAACCCTAAGCTAGCGACAATATAATTAATAGTTACTTTGTAGCTAGCTTAGGGTTTATTTTTATTTCACAAGCAAGTTTGTATTTATTTTAACTAGGTAGAATAGTTACTAAATAGTTATTAACTATTTACTACCTAGCTAAAATAAATACAAATTTACCTGTAAAATAAAACCAAACCTAAGTTACACTAACACCTAACCTAACCCTACAATTAAAAAAAATCCCTAAATTAAATACAATTAAATAAATTTAATACAATTACCTAAATTACAAAACAAACAAACACTAAATTACAGAAAATAAAATTACAAGATATTTAAACTAATTGCTCCCTTAATCTAATAGCAATATCAAAATAAAAAAAGCCCCCCCAAAATAAAAAAAACCCCAGCCTAAACTAAACTACCAATAGCCCTTAAAATGGCCTTTTGCAGGGCATTGCCCCAAAGAAATAAGCTCTTTTACCTGAAAAAAAATACAAACAACCGCCCCAACAGTAAAACCCACCACCCACAAAACCAACCCCCAAATAAAACCCTAACTAAAAAAACCTAAGCTCCCCATTGCCCTGAAAAGGGCATTTGGATGGACATTGTCCTTAAAAGGGCATTTAGCTCTATTTTGCGGCCCAAAGCCCTAACCTAAAAATAAAACCCACCCAATAAACCCTTAAAAAAACCTAACACTATGCCCTGTAGATCCACTTACAGTTTTGAAGATCCGACATCCATCCTCAACAAAGCCGGGAGAAGTCCTCAATGAAGCCGGGAGAAGTCTTCATCCAAGCCGGGAGAAGTGGTCCTCCAGACGGCATCTTCTATCTTCATCCATCCATTTGTTAATGAACCAAAACTAAACCTTTTTGTTACTATAATAATGGTAAAACTTGTACATGAATAACACACTTATATGAGCTGGTGGGTATAATGTACATGTGTATATGCTATGTTATATGTATGTATTATATTGAAAAATAGTATAATATGTATTTTAAGTAAGTTTATTATTTAACCCCTTAAGGATCAACGACGTACGTCCTACAAAAAAATGTAGTTAATGACCAAGGACATACCCTGTACGTCATTGGTTCCTTCAAGCGGTGGAAGCGATCCTGATTGCTTCCAGCTGCTTTCCTGTTATTGCAGTGATACCTCGATATTGAGTCATCCTGCAATAACAGTTTTTAGCCATCCGATGGGAGGGATCAGGGGGTGTGATGTGTCAGGTGGGAGGCTTATCTCTACACTAAAGCTAAAATTAACCCTGCAAGCTCTCTACAAGCTACCTAATTAACCCCTTCACTGCTGGGCATAATACAAGTGTGGTGCCCAGTGGAATTTAGCGGCCTTCTAATTGCCAAAAAGCAATGCCAGAGCCATAAATGTCTGCTATTTCTGAACAAAGAGGACCCCAGCACAGGCTGTTTGTAAATAATTTTAGTGAGAAACCTAAAGTTTGTAAAAAGGTTGGTGAAAAAGTGAACAATTTTTTTTATTTGATCGCATTTGGCGGTGAAATGGTGGCATGAAATATATCAAAATGGGCCTAGATCAATACTTTGGGTTGTCTACTACACTACACTAAAGCTAAAATTAACCCTGCAAGCTCCCTACAAGCTCCCTAATTAGCCCCTTCACTGCTGGGCATAATACACATGTGGTGCACAGCGGCATTAAGCAGCCTTCTAATTACCAAAAAGCAATGCCAAAGCCATATATGTCTGCTATTTTTGAACAAAGGGGATCCCAGAGAAGCATTTACAACCATTTGTGCCATAATTGCACAAGCTGTTTGTAAATAATTTCAGTGAGAAACCTAAAATTGTGAAAAAGTGAACGATTTTTTTTATTTGATCGCATTTGGCGGTGAAATGGAGGCATGAAATATACCAAAATGGGCCTAGATCAATACTTTGGGTTGTCTACTACACTACACTAAAGCTAAAATTAACCCTTCAAGCACCCTACATGCTCCCTAATTATCCCCTTCACTGCTGGGCATAATACATGTGTGGTGCGCAGTGGCATTTAGCGGCCTTCTAATTACCAAAAAGCAACCCCAAAGCCATATAAGTCTGCTATTTCTGAACAAAGGGGATCCCAGAGAAGCGTTTACAACCATTTGTGTCATAATTGCACAAGCTGTTTGTAAATAATTTCAGTGAGAAACCTAAAGTTTGTGAAAAAATTTGTGAAAAAGTGAACGATTTTTTTTTATTTGATCGCATTTGGCGGTAAAATGGTGGCATGAAATATACAAAAATGGGCCTAGATCAATACTTAAGGATGTCTTCTAAAAAATATATATACATGTCAATGGATATTTAGGGATTCCTGAAAGATATCAGTAATTCAATGTAACTATCGCTAATTTTGAAGAAAAGTGGTTTGGAAATAGCAAAGTGCTACTTGTATTTATTGCCCTATAACTTGCAAAAAAAGCAAAGAACATGTTAACATTGGGTATTTCTAAACTCAGGACAAAATTTAAAACTATTTAGCATGGGTGTTTTTTGGTGGTTGTAGATGTTTAACTGATTTTGGGGGTCAAAGTTAGAAAAAGTTAAATTTTTTCCATTTTTTCCTCATTTTTTTATATATTTTTTTATAGTAAATTATAAGATATGATGAAAATAATGGTATCTTTAGAAAGTTCATTTAATGGCAAGAAAAACGGTATATAATATGTGTGGGTACAGTAAATGAGTAAGAGGAAAATTACAGCTAAACACAAACACAGCAGAAATGTAAAAAGAGCCTTGGTCCCAAACGGACAGAAAATAGAAAAGTGTTCTGGTCCTTAAGGGGTTAAATAAACATGTTCATCACTTTTGGCATCTTCTTTTCTTTTAAGAAACAAGATTTTGTGTACAATTTACCCCAAGCTCATATAGGTTTATTGAGAAAGAAAGAGAGAAACAACGATGGCACTACATATGTTGTTGCCTAAATATGTAATATCAAAATCAAATATTACTATATATAGTAACTAGACTATATCAGGGTAATGTGTAAGGCAGGTGCTGTACACCAAAAGAAACTATTTACACAAAAGACCAGTGGGCTATTGGGAAGTGTGTACATATATAGCACTCAACAAAATAAGGATGTAATAGTATCAGTGGGAAAAAATAACATTGTAGCATCCGGAATGAGGAAGTTAAAACTTAACTTTCATTAATTTAGTAGGTAAAGGAAAAATAGTGAAATAAAAACACAAGGGCAAGGCCACCTGCACTCCTAAGTACCGTTGTTTGGGTCAACTGTAAGATGTAAGTCGTATACATATGATATACCTGTGCGTAGCAGATAACACTGCCTCACTGTTGGTCTATGGGTACCAATCCCAGAATTAAAGGGGCATGAAATTCACATCTCCCACAAGGTGTAGTGTTACCAAATAATATTCTGCAGTAAGAAATGAATACCATAAGGTACCAAGGGAGAGAATGTGGTAAGTGTGCCCACATAAATTAAGTTCAACATAATCTCACAGTAAAAATGTCTGGGTGTATTAGGCAACACAAACAAGTTGAATGCCCCAAGTTGCATCAATTACCAATAATAGGATATGAAGCATGAAGGTGTTTGCACAACACTCTAGGTGAGAATGCCGTAAATATACTTTAATCACATAAGTCATGAAATACTGAGGTCAGATTCAAGAGAGCTGCGTATGCAATGATAGGCTATAGTTCATTTAATTAATTTTGTATCGTAACTGCTGCCAGTTGCCACTACTAATCAATAACGGCTAGCATTCCTAGGTAATGTAGTAATGTATGATTCATATTACAACAATATTATTTCCCCTCAGTAAGTCAAAGTCAAAGTGGTATTGTAATTAGGATAAGTGGATATTCAATACTATACAGCAATCCGGTATTAAAATGCACCAAGACTAGTGTACACGAGGCGTAAGAGAGTTAGATGGTCACGGCCGGAATACCGGCTAGAGCATAAAATGAAATAAGTGAGATCGGTACAGAGAGAAAAACCTAAACGGGAAGACAGACTGGACTAATAATTACCTGTAAGAATTATCGGATATTAAGCTGAAGTAATATGAATGCAGGTATTTCCATCCAGGAATCATTAGCTATTTGGTATTGTATTCTAGCTCAAGGTAATGGTTGTATATATCGACAATTCATGTATTTACACCTAACCTGAATAAAGACTATTACTACCTCGACACCATTTGTCAGCCAAATGCAAATTTAGTATTAACCAACACAACTACTAATATACGGTATCTATAGGTTGCAGGTGAAATTGCTCATGCAAGTTAAAAAGTATGTTAAGAGTCAGGAGAGAGACAACTATGTCCCTACTCCCCCTAACATGTTTCGCCAACTGCTTTATCAAAGGTGGCCATATAGGTTTATTATTAAGGTTTTTATTCTTGTTCTTTATTAAAGGGACATGCTACCCAAATATTGAAGCACTTCAAAGTGATGCATCATAGCTGTAAAAAGCTGACAAGAAAATATTACCTGAATATCTCTAGATAAAAAAAGGAAGATATTTTACCTTAAAATGTCCTCAGTACCCAGAGACGTGCGGTAAGGTCAGAGGCTAGTGAGGCACTGGCTATGATATGCCTGAGAAACACAAACACATACTATTATTACTTTATTTAAAAATTTAAAAGCGAATGACTCAGCCTAGCAAAGCTAAACTGATTAGTGTTAGGACCAGTCTATTTTGTGACACCTTATAAGTAGTGACTGGCTTAGCAGAATAAGGCCATATTGTGTGACTAAGATCCCAACTTTATTTAAAAATGTAAAAGCAAATTTAACAGGAAATTTTTTTTGCAGCATAAATATATGTTAATAATATTATGTGACAATGATCCCAATTTTATTTTAACAATTTTAAGAATATTTAGCAAGCAAAAATATTTTTTGCAGCATATATAAATATGTTATAAATATGTGGATATGCGCCAATACTTGTTGTTGCTTTGTAATTATTTTGGTCACTTTGGCAGCACTCCCACAATATGTGTGCTAATATATAAAATGTTTTTTGGTGTGCTTAACCAAACCCCCTTGTTGTTGTATTTATTAAATAGGGAGCTGACCAAATCCCTTTGGTTAAAGCACACCACTCTGCCCAGGTGTGTTCCAGGCAATGTGATTGTGGTATATATATAAAGCTAGGGAATTTCATTCTGTGCAGTCATGATTTGAGGCATAGTACTGCAGTGTTGGAATTCTGTATTTGAATATTAGAATCGAATGACTCAGCCCAGCAAAGCTAAACTGATTAGTGTTAGGACCAGTCTATTTTGGGACACCTTGTAAGTGGTGACTGGCTTAGCAGAATATGGCCATATTGTGTGACTAAGATCCCAACTTTATTTAAAAAATGTAAAAGCAAACTTAACAGGCAAAATTTTTTGCAGCATAAATATATGTTAATAATATTGTGTGACAATGATCCCAAATTTATTTTAAGAATATTTAGCAAGCAAAAATATTTTTTGCAGCATATATAAATATGTTATAAATATGTGGACTTAAGTGTTTGGATGTGCGCCCAAAGCACCAACAGATTACGCAGCACTTCCCAGCAATACAATACAATAAAAACATGTTTTTACAAACATACAGGGGGAATTGAGGTCCTATTCCCATGGGAACTTACAATCTAGATGGGTAGGAGGATGGGAAACAGGAGTTGGGGACTGCAAATGTGAGAATGATATTAGTGAGAATATAGATGAGGGCAACTGTTAGGTAAGTGAAGTTCATTTCTTAATGAGTCGCGTGATAAGCTAAGCTTCCTTGAACAGAAAGGTCTTTAGAGAATGTTTAAAGGAGGAGAGGTTGGGTGAAAGTCTGACAGCTTGAGGAAGTGCATTCCAGAGGGTTGGTGCCGCATGAGAGAAGTCCTGTAGTCTAGCATGAGAGGAGGTAATGGTAGAGGACGCAAGGAGCAGGTCATTGTTGGATCTTAGGGGGTGGGCTGAAGTATATTTGTTGATGAGTGAGGACAGGTAGGGTGGGGCGGCATTGGTGAGGGCTTTGTAGGTCAAGGTGAGAATTTTGAATTTAACTCTGCTGTGAATGGGGAGCCAGTGAAGGGACTCACAGAGAGGTGCAGCAGAAACTAGCGTCAAGAGAGGTGGATTAGCCTGGCAGATGCATTTAGGATGGATTGAAGGAAAGAGAGCTTTTAGGAACAGGAGAATGGATAAAAACCCTTGGCCAAAATCTTGTCTGACCGGTTTTGGTCACAAGGACCATAATCATAGACATGATTAACTGCATCTGTATACAGAATTTAAAGGCTCAAACTCTGTTTGATTGGTTGGAAAACAATGGCTAGGAAGATTGATACATATTTAAAGGAACAGTTACATACAATTTAGAAAATGCATAAAAAGAAGGACCAAAGTTAGTAATAAGACATAGTTCAATAGAGCTTGCTAATCAGCATAACATATCACTAATATAATAATTGATTAGATGCTTTAGTATTGACTTAAACAACAAATCATCTAATCTAGTTAGGAGTTTGACATAGTGCATAATTGTGATATTTGCATACCTAATGCAGAGTAAACAATCAACCTAATATAGACACATTTATATTAAAGATGCTATAGTTTAAAATCAGAAGCATAGACATAATCTGACTATAACATCATCAGGTGTTTAAAAACACATATAATAGAACTAAAGAACTTAGTACTTGGGGACTAAGCTTGGTAAATCACAGAAACCTCCATATTGAAACCGAGAGCTATATGTACATGGGGATTATCATTTCGTGAGCCTAGGTAGGACCCTAGATATACACCATCACCAAGATGGATAAAGAAAATTACCAACCTTGGGGGGAGAAAAGGAGATAAAGTAACCTCTGCAAGCAAATAAATAAACCCCATTATCGTTGCCAAAAATTGATAAAGTCATATTCTGAGTTGAACCCATATGGAATTAGACTATTGAGTCTAAATATCCAGTATATTTCTTGCCTGCAGAGCAAAGAAAACTTATCTCCCCCCCTGTGGGTCTCAATCTGCTCAATGGCTCTCCACTTGAAATGTCTCACATCCTGTCTATGTACCTATAGAAAGTGCCTAGATAGTGCAGAGCAAGATCTTTCACTTGTTATATAGGATAAGTGCTCCCTGATATGGGTGCCTACTTCCCTGGTATTTCCGCCTATGTAGTATTTCTGGCATTGGGTCCATTTAACCAGGTAGATGACATATGTACTTTTACAGTTCACACAACTCTTAGTATCAAAAACTTCACCAGAATGTATAGATGTAAATGTTTTGCCAATTTGGACATGATCACAAGAGGTACATGTCCATCTCCCACATCTATAAGTACCATTACAGTGCAGCCATGAGCTGTGGGCTTTCCTGTCTCTAAACAGACTTGGGACTCCTCTCTTGGCAACAAACATACACCCCCTTCCACAATGTTCCTCAGTTATCTCCCATTAATATGGGTAAGTTTTTGTTGATTACTTTGCATACTTGATCATACTGATTAGAAAATGAGGTAACAAATTTAGGTCTGATTCGTTTTGAGGAAACCTCTAGATTCTTACTCCTAGGGGTTCTCGATAAGAGGGACTTTCGCTCCATCTGTTTGACCTCAAAAAAAGCCGTTTTTTTTTCTCAAATAATTTTTTCATTGAAATTTTGCAAAAAAGAATAAAATACAATGATAGCCGTATAACTATAGAGACAGGAATAACATTATGCAACAAACATTGTCATATATAAAACGAAAATAAAGAAGAAAAGTCATAAATGAAAAAGAGACATAACAATGTATGACAACAAATAGGCTTATAAAACCTCCATTTTCTGGATATAATAGCCTAATGAATTGGCTAGTTGGATAACCACTTATGGGCAATTTAAACTCAAGAAACTTGGAAAAAAAACATGGTAACCAAAATGGCAGTCACTTATGGGCTTCGGAGTAGTCAATAACAATCAGCGGGTAAGCACCGCTTAAAATATATGTTATTGGACTAAAGTGTGCAGGTTAATACCTGGAATTAAGGATGTTATAATAAATGCTAAGTGGTTATGGAAGAGTTTTTATAGCTGCTTAGGATGTGTACTATCCTACTGGGAAGAGGTATAAATTATGGGAGGGTTAGCAGGCTATGGCTTGGGGAGAGCAGTAGCCACCGGCGCGCGTGTTTTTATATGGTCAGACTAGGGTATATGTGGGGCCATAGGAAATAAATATAGTGTGGAAGACTAAGTGCTCATAGTGGAAGGAATGAGATAGATTGCTGCTAGAACTGATTACTAAATATGGGAAATAGTGAGGTGATGACATCTTATTACTGAAGCTGTAAGGGTCTGCTTAAGATTGTGAGATGATATCAAGATACATAAATGAGCTTGCAAGGGATGTAATTGAAATCCATATGGGGTACCCAGATATGAGTACGTAAACGGAATATATCTTTTTGATTAAAGAGATAAAAATGTAAATATTTTTGCACTAAATACATACTGTATGTTGAAAATCACTTACCTCAACATAAACATCCATTCGTATTTAAGTACTAAAAGTGATTCTATATGTAGACCCAATAAGAAATATATATAAAAAATACTTTCTATATGATCCAGGTTCAACTATGGCTTGGGTAGAATAGTAGCTACAGGTGCGAATGTGTTTATATGGTTAGGCTAGCGTATAAATGGGGCCGTAGGAGGAATATGTAGCATAGAAGACTGAGTCCTCACAATGATGGGGATGAGATAGATTGCTGCTAGAGCTGACTGTGAAATATGTAAAAATGTGGGCTGGTGGCAATATATTACTAAAGCTGGAAGGGACTGTTTAAGATTGCACTATGATACCAGGCTACCTAGTTGAACATACAAGAGAAGCAACTGAGATCTACATGGAGTATCCGGATATGAGTACCTCAGCAACTAACATATTTATGATCAGAGTAATAAGGATGTAGATATTTTTGCACTAAAGGTACAAATATCCACTCATGTTTAAATGCTGAAAGTGATTCTATATGCAGACCAGATAGAAAATCTATAAAGAAACTATATTTCTGCATGTTCCAGGATAAAATAGAGAAACATAACTAAGGGTTAGTTTACACATAAAGCAGATGTTTCTAATACAAAGAGTAGAACAAATGTAAAAGGCAGTTAATGAAATACAACCAATATGCCTAAAAGAAAAGTAGAGTTGATAAATCTAAATGCTACCTCTGGATATACATTGAGGTTGATGAGTTCTATTGCATAGAGGACCAATGGGGGAGTTAGATTTTCCATTGCATTAACCCCTCAGAGTAGCAGGACTTAGAGATAATACTTTATAAACTGCAAACTAAGTCAAACTCTTACTATAGCTTTATAGGCAACAAGCTATTCTTAAAAATAAAAAAAAAGAGAAAGAAATTTGTGCTTGGACTATATATTAACAGACAGTGGATATTAGGAAGTCCTTAATTGATTCCTACAAAATACTAATGAGATAACAAATAGTTTAAATTGTATGAGTTGTCTTTGGTCTTCCAGGTGGGGAAAAGAAGTACTTTCAACCAGCAGACGGAATATGTCCACTAAAGTGCAGGTCTATTAGTAGCTGCAAATGGGCTCACTCTTTCATCCAACACCAGACCGACCTGCAGCTGACGAACTTCGACTCATAATAGAATCCCTCCAGATCTGTAGTAAGCCTTCCCCGCCAAGAAAAACTAGTGAGCATTTTAATGCACTAAGAGGCCACCATTCTCCCTTCTCTATCAGGATATCCTCCCCATGTAAGTGAAAGATATGGGCATCTTTCCAGGCCCTGCCGTAGAAGTTAGCCACCCTACTGCAGCTGCAGGCCGTATTTGAGGAGATAAGTGTCGGCTTCACAATGGGAATCGCTGTAGTAATGCGGGTAGGCAGGTTGAACTGAGCATATACCTCTGTGGTTGCGATATCAATTGAGCGAGCACACACCTTATGCAAGGTCTCCAGATGCGTAGCTGGGAGCTGGTCCGTAGTCTGCAGAACCGTAAGTGGCGCAGTTGTCTCTGCGTCATGATGAGTTAAGTTAATCTCTCAGCTTCTTTACTTGCGCAGCCATTTTTAACAATGGCGATGAGATCAATTAATCCTTTCTCTGCCTTACTTTCGAATGCCAGTAATAGAGAGTACATAGATGCGCAGTGATCCTCCATCATTAGTTAGTAGTGATATTTTCCTATTTTACCCGTGGAATCCGGGGGGGGGGGGCAGTAGGTGAATTAGAGATGTCTTCTTCTGGCAGTATAAATATTCTGATTTTCAGAGTTCCCATCTATTCAAATTTCATCAAATTGGTTCAGGCAGACACATAACATTTTATAATGCAGATATACACTACCTGTAATATTAATGTCAGACTGGAATGTATATTATCGGCTTGTTACCAATATTTTGTCAGGAGCCTCTGAATTTGCGACCAACCATGGCCGATGCTTAGACACGCCCCCCCAAAAAGCCCTTTTAACAGTATTCTTAGGGTACCTTCTCTCTCTCAATCTCTTGTTTAGGTCTCTGATAGATTCAAGAAAAGGTACCATCTAGGGTGCAATTGCGTTGCACTCTCATAAACTGCCCTTTGGCTATGCCCTTGAAGACATGCCTTGGGTGACTACTCTGAGCATGAAGTATTGCCCTCAATTGGTTTCCTGAAGAGAACAGAGACCACCTTTCCCTCCAGTGGTAAACCCTTCAGGGAGATATCCAAAAATGCAATACTGCCTTTCTTCCACTCATAGGTGAACTGTATGCCTACATCATTAGTATTCAAACCATCCACAAACTCCCCTGCCTGTGCAGAATTGGCAGACCACACCATAAGAAAATTGTCTATGTAGCGTACGTATTTGACGATGTACGGGGTAGGAGGGACACCACTACCTCCATAATCATGGGACCTCTCCCACCACCCCATAAACAGGTTGGCATAGAAGGGAGCAAACTTTGCTAACATTGCCATTCCACGCCTCTGGAGGTAATAGTGTTGAAATATAAAGAAATTATGTTCCAACAGGAACTTAACTGCCCATACCACCAATTCCTTCATATCAAAAGATAGATCAGTGAATAGATTTAAAAAATATTCTAATGCTCTTAGACCATGTATATGAGGGATGGAAAAGTACAGTGATACAACATCCACTGTCAATCAACTGTACTCTTCCTTCCAATGTACACCTTCCATAGTATGTAAAGCATGGGTAGTATCCCTTATGTAGCTGGGTAGCCTAGGGACCAAGGGTTGCAAAAATTGGTCAACCCATTTGGACAAAAGTTCCATTAGCGAGCCAATCCCAGCCACTATGGGTCTACTTTTGACACTGACTATACTTTTATGAACCTCAGGGAGGTGGTGGAAGATGGGGACAACTGGATCACTAACCAACAAGTTGTTCCCTGTCTCATAGTTCATCAACCCATCCTCCATCGCCTCATCAACAAGGTGCCTTAGTTCATGGGAAAACCTCTTAGTAAGGTCCCGAAGAGTTTTAGGTATCTATGTCATTCAATTGGCGTTGGGCCTCTGCCACATAACTGACGTTGTCCATGACCACAACACTTCCACCCTTATCTGACTATTTAATGATGATATGATCATTATCTTGTAAAGTGGTTAGTGCTACTTTCTCTTTCATAGTCAGTTTGTGTGGTCCACCTTGTGTGGTCATGGACAACTTGGTCAAATCCTCAACCACTCGCTGATGGAAGACCTCTAAGGATTTACCCCTAACATGAATGTGATAAAAAGTGGATTTAGATTCAAGGGTAGATGCAGCTGCACCCCCAGTAGTGTCATCATGATCTCTGCCTTCACTGTGCAGGTCCTCAAGAGATACAACAGCGCAGGCATCTGCAAAGTCCAAATCTTCATTAGGACCAGCAGCACATGGTACAATATTCACACACCCATCACTGGAAACACCAGTATCTGAGAAATATTTGCGGAGCGTAAGGTCAAACCCCAAACCATAATTGAGCAGATTGCCACTCTTCTGGAGTCGATGGAAGGCACACGTACCTTGGAAAGACGACCATCAATGCATCAATAACTTTGATTAGGTGCCTCGAAAAAGCAGACTGGCTGATGCCAATTATAACACTAGACACATCTTGGAATGAACCGGTGGCAAAAAAGTGTAAGGCTGCCAACAGTTTTAATAGTCCGGGTATGGCTTGTGAATGCGCTGTAATAGGTTCCAGGTATTCTGCTATTTCATTGTAAAGTTCCATAATAGCTTCTCTATCCAAACGGAATCTCTGGATAATCTCCCGATCAGAAATGCTTTCCAAACCCATACGTGGAAGGAAAACTCTAGGGACTCTGATTCTTCTACCTCTCCTTCTTTGCAATCCATTGTTGTCAACCGGTGCCTGTATAGCCCTTCTTCCTCGTAATTGAATCAATCGGAAAAGAAACATGTGTAAAAGTGTCTCCATCTTCGTTCAGTGATCCAAAAACAAATACAATAGTAGTCTAGTCCTTTCACTTAAGTACTTCTACCTGGCGTCCGGTTAATACCCCCTATAGTTTTCTATTGCATTCGCTACCTAAATGGTCGCGAAGCAAATCACGCAAAGTTACAGTGAAAGTTGGAGCGGACGGATTAGTTGTAACATTCATAATTTCCGATTACAGCGAATTTACATGCGATCGAACATGTAGTAAGTGGAAAAAGGCTTCGGAAGGATCAGTTGCGTAAAATTATGATCGCTAATGAAAATAGTGGTTTTTCGACCCGATCGCAGATTGGTACATACGAGAAGCAGATCGTGAGCGAATTTTGACGTGGAAATACAGTCGGAACGGTCACTTCGAAGCTTAGTACATGGCGCCCTCTGCGTTCAACATCTGACAACGGATATGTGGATATATTAATCATCATGTCTACTGCTACTTCTTTTGCTTTTTGTTTTTGGCTCTTAGAGGGTACCTGGGCTGTTCTTTATTTCCTGTTGGGGTGGCCATATTCTGTTTGCCTCCCCCCTGGAATTGTTTCTGTGCCCTGAAAAAAACCTGCATATTGGAGCGTTGTATGGTATTTGCTGGGGTTATGTTGGTCTTAGGTCTAGCCCCTTGGTTACTGAAGCACTTAAGTATACTCCTATTTGTACCCCCCGAAGGAGTGTGTATGTTGAATAATTGTGGCTGATCTACCTCCCCAGGCGCCTGCTCATCACCTGAAATCCCTTCAAAACTTGAGGCAAATCTGCGTCCATCATTAGTTAGTAGTGATATTTTCCTATTTTACCCGTGGAATCCGGGGGGGGGGGGTAGCAGTAGGTGAATTAGAGATGTCTTCTTCTGGCAGTATAAATATTCTGATTTTCAGAGTTCCCATCTATTCAAATTTCATCAAATTGGTTCAGGCAGGCACATAACATTTTATAATGCAGATATACACTTCCTGTAATATTAATGTCAGACTGGAATGTATATTATTGGCTTGTTACCAATATTTTGTCAGGAGCCTCTGAATTTGCGACCAACCATGGCCGATGCTTAGACACGCCCCCCCAAAAAGCCCTTTTAACAGTATTCTTAGGGTACCTTCTCTCTCTCAATCTCTTGTTTAGGTCTCTGATCGTTTCAAGAAAAGGTACCATCTAGGGTGCAATTGCGTTGCACTCTCATAAACTGCCCTTTGGCTATGCCCTTGAAGACATGCCTTGGGTGACTACTCTGAGCATGAAGTATTGCCCTCAATTGGTTTCCTGAAGAGAACAGAGACCACCTTTTCCTCCAGTGGTAAACCCTTCAGGGAGATATCCAAAAATGCAATACTGCCTTTCTTCCACTTGTAGGTGAACTGTATGCCTACATCATTAGTATTCAAACCGTCCACAAACTCCCCTGCCTGTGCAGAATTGGCAGACCACACCATAAGAAAATTGTCAATGTAGCGTACGTATTTGACGATGTACGGGGTAGGAGGGACACCACTACCTCCATAATCATGGGACCTCTCCCACCACCCCATAAACAGGTTGGCATAGAAGGGAGCAAACTTTGCTAACATTGCCATTCCACGCCTCTGGAGGTAGTAGTGTTCCTGAAATATAAAGAAATTATGTTCCAACAGGAACTTAACTGCCCATACCACCAATTCCTTCATATCAAAACATAGATCAGTGAATAGATCTAAAAAATATTCTAATGCTCTTAGACCATGTATATGAGGGATGGAAAAGTACAGTGATACAACATCCACTGTCAATCAACTGTACTCTTCCTTCCAATGTATACCTTCCATAGTATGTAAAGCATGGGTAGTATCCCTTATGTAGCTGGGTAGCCTAGGGACCAAGGGTTGCAAAAATTGGTCAACCCATTTGGACAAAAGTTCCATTAGCGAGCCAATCCCAGCCACTATGGGTCTACTTTTGACACTGACTATACTTTTATGAACCTCAGGGAGGTGGTGGAAGATGGGGACAACTGGATCATTAACCAACAAGTGGTTCCCTGTCTCATAGTTCATAAACCCATCCTCCATTGCCTCATCAACAAGGTGCCTTAGTTCATGGGAAAACCTCTTAGTAAGCTCCCCGAAGAGTTTTAGGTATCTGTGTCATTCAATTGGCGTTGGGCCTCTGCCACATAACTGACCTTGTCCATGACCACAACACTTCCACCCTTATCTGACTATTTAATGATGATATGATCATTATCTTGTAAAGTGGTTAGTGCTACTTTCTCTTTCCTAGTCAGTTTGTGTGGTCCACCTTGTGTGGTCATGGACAACTTGGTCAAATCCTCAACCACTTGCTGATGGAAGACCTCTAAGGATTTACCCCTAACATGAATGTGATAAAAAGTGGATTTAGATTCAAGGGTAGATGCAGCTGCACCCCCAGTAGTGTCATCATGATCTCTTCCTTCACTGTGCAGGTCCTCAAGAGATACAACAGTGCAGGCATCTGCAAAGTCCAAATCTTCATTAGGACCAGCAGCACATGGTACAATATTCACACACCCATCACTGGAAACACCAGTATCTGAGAAATATTTGCGGAGCGTAAGGTCAAACCCCAAACCATAATTGAGCAGATTGACACTCTTCTGGAGTCGATGGAAGGCACACGTACCTTGGAAAGACGACCATTAATGCATCAATAACTTTGGTTAGGTGCCTCGAAAAAGCAGACTGGCTGATGCCAATTATAACGCTAGACACAGCTTGGAATGAACCGGTGGCAAAAAAGTGTAAGGCTGCCAACAGTTTTAATAGTCCGGGTATGGCTTGTGAACGCGCTGTAATAGGTTCCAGGTATTCTGCTATTTCATTGTAAAGTTCCATAATAGCTTCTCTATCCAAACGGAATCTCTGGATAATCTCCCGATCAGAAATGCTTTCCAAACCCATACGTGGAAGGAAAACTCTAGGGACTCTGATTCTTCTACCTCTCCTTCTTTGCAATCCATTGTTGTCAACCGGTGCCTGTATAGCCCTTCTTCCTCGTAATTGAATCAATCGGAAAAAGAAACATGTGTAAAAGTGTCTCCATCTTCGTTCAGTGATCCAAAAACAAATACAATAGTAGTCTAGTCCTTTCACTTAAGTACTTCTACCTGGCGTCCGGTTAATACCCCCTATAGTTTTCTATTGCATTCGCTACCTAAATGGTCGCTAAGCAAATCACGCAAAGTTACAGTGAAAGTTGGAGCGGACGGATTAGTTATAACATTTATAATTTCCGATTACAGCGAATTTACGTGTGATCGAACATGTAGTAAGTGGAAAAAGGCTTCGGAACGATCAGTTGTGTAAAATTACAATCGCTAATGAAAATAGTGGTTTTTCGACCCGATCGCAGATTGGTACATACGAGAAGCAGATCGTGAGCGAATTTTGACGCGGAAATACAGTCGGACGGTCACTTCGAAGCTTAGTACATGGCGCCCTCTGCGTTCAACATATGACAACAGATATGTGGATACATTAATCATCATGTCTACTGCTACTTCTTTTGCTTTTTGTTTTTGGCTCTTAGAGGGTACCTGGGCTGTTCTTTATTTCCTGTTGGGGTGGCCATATTCTGTTTGCCTCCCCCCTGGAATTGTTTCTGTGCCCTGAAAAAAACCTGCATATTGGAGTGTTGTATGGTATTTGCTGGGGTTATAGGTACAGTGTTGGTCTTAGGTCTAGCCCCTTGGTTACTGAAGCCCTTAAGTATACTCCTATTTGTACCCCCGAAGGAGCGTGTATGTTGATTAATTGTGGCTGATCTACCTCCCCAGGCACCTGCTCATCACCTGAAATCCCTTCAAAACTTGAGGCAAATCTGCGTCCACCTCTGAATCAGAAAAAGTGACCTTGTGTCTGTTACCCCTATTATAAAATCTCTTATTCTTTTTCTTATTGCCCCCTGAGGATGTATCCTGGGTTCCAGTATTGAACCAGGACTTATTCCTCTGGCGGCAACGTCATACATACATAATCCCCTGTGAGTAATCCTTTTGATCCCTCAAAAACTTAGTATGTTTTGTTTAATTTCTTAGACACCTCTAATGTTTTTTTGAAAATAGTTTCAAATCTCATGTAAACATCCCACTCTTTAAACATATCCATATCAGATTGTATGCATGAAATCTTAGTTTTAACTTCTGATAACAATACATCTTTATATTCAATAAGAAGAGACTGGTCGTAGCAGAGGAAAACAAGTGTAAGGTGACTGCTTTCCCACACACCCGGAGTGCCGTAGCAGGCGAGGGATCAGGCCAGAAAATCAAAGATGAACACACGAGTTTGCAGGCACTACTAGGTAAGTAAAAAATAAAAATCTGTTTATTAGAGACATTAAAAAAGTGAACACCCAGACAAGGTACAAACAGAAAAAGGACTGTCCTTTTTCTGTTTGTACCTTGTCTGGGTGTTCACTTTTTTAATGTCTCTAATAAATGGATTTTTATTTTTTACTTACCTAGTAGTGCTTGCAAACTCGTGCGTTCATAAAAAATATTAACCCCTATTCCTCCACTCCCCGACATCGTCACCACTATAATAATCATATTAACCCATAAACCACCACCCTCCCGCATAGCAAATACTATTTAAATATAATTAACCCCTAATCTGCCGTCCACCCACATCGCCCCCACTATTCTAAAGTTATTAAGCCCTACACTGCCGTCACTATAATAAACCTGTTAACCCCTAAACCGCAAACCCCCAACAACAAAATATACTAAAGTAAACTATTAACCCCTAAACTGAAAGCCCCCCACATCGCAATAAACTAAATTAAACTAGTAACCCATAATCCTAACGCCCGCCCTAACTTTAGATTAAAATTACAATTTCCCTATCCTAAATTAAATTAAAATTTACCTGTCAAATTAAAATAACTAAGTTTAAACTAACAATTAAACTAATATAATTATTAAACTAAAATTAAACTAATTACCAATTAAATAAAACTAAACTACACATTAAAATAATCCTAACCCAAAAATCCTAAATACAAAAAATAAAAAAGGCTAAATTACAAAAAATAACAAACACTAAATTACGTAAAATAACAAATGAAATTACACAAAATAAAAAAGAATTACACCTAATCTAATAGCCCTATCAAAATAAAAAGCCCACCTAAAATAAAAAAACCCTAGCCTACAATAAATTACCAATAGCCCTTAAAAGGGCCTTTTGTAGGACATTGCCCTAAGTTAAACAGCTCTTTTACCTGTAAAAAAAAAATACACAGACCCCCCAAACAGTAAAACCCACCAGCCAACCAACACCCCAAAATAACTCTAAAAAAACCTAAACTACCCATTGCCCTGAAAAGGGCATTTGCATGGGCATTGTCCTTAAAAGGCGCATTTAGTTCTTTTACATGCTTAAACCATAATCTAAAATAAAAACCCACCAAAAAACGCTAACCCCCGAAGATCCACTTACAGTTTTTGAAGTCCTGCTTGAATGATATTCATCCAGGCGGCAAGAAGTCTTCATCCAGGCGGCCTCTTCAATCTTCAAGCATTCTAAGATTTCTAAAACCTAAAATTTTCACATTCTGTGTTACTGACTTTACAGGGAGAAACATTATTTTTAGTTCATGAATATCCAGAAAGAGACCTAGTTTCACACAGTTCCTAAGCAAATTGGAGAACAAAATAATTATTGAACAGTTTGTGAAAAATCCAGAAGCAGAGTATCTCTTTTCACTTGAAAGCAAAGCTTGACTGAAGTATAATTGTAAAAGTGCAGCTGAGCAACACAGTGCATAAACCAAAAGCTGATTTCATTGGACATTCAGCTTCTCTAGTCTGTCAAACTGCTAAGAACCTCTTTCTACTTCCAGTATCAATAGATTTTACTTCAATGTGACTGTCCCGAGACTGACACGCCCACCCCATGTAACGATTAGTCTATTAGTATGATTGACATCCATGTCATCCAATTAAGAGCCTATTTTTACGTGATGTAATTTTTAAAATGAATTTTCTTCTTTATTTACTCTAAATTCAACCAGTAACCTCTGATTTACAATTACTAGTTGTGTAGCATACAAGCATTGGTGGGTGTGCACTGCAGGTACTTCCTTCTATACTTTTTCATGGAACATGCTTATAGAACCTTTGACCTGTGGTTTTCACTGGTTTGTCAAGGGATATACTGAGGTGCTCTGCAAACTGCAGTTTAGATTCAGAATAGCATAGGAAATTATAGGGGTTGCTCTCTCAGTCCAGCCACTGCCTTATCCATCTGCTGATGAGAGCTGCAGAATCTGCAGCTCTCATCATCAGATGGATAAGGCAGTAGCTACTTAGCTTCTACAGGCTTCATGGCTATATCTTGCCCCACCTGTTTCCTCACAATAGAAGCCTGCGCAGCTATAACTGTGTGCCAGTACAGAGTACAAGCATTTAAATACACGTAGAAAAAGTTGCTATGTGGCCCCTGCATGAGCGAGGCCTGTCTCTGTGTAACACTTCACTGTAGATCACATTATATGCATAGTACATACACTGTCAGTATGCCCAAGCATGCAGCACAGTCCACGCCACTGACTAAGTTGTGTCCTCGGTCCTCATGTCTTCTTTTCTTCTTACCGGCAGCTGTCGGCTCTCTTCCCGCCCAGACCTAGATGAGAGAGAAAAGAGACAGCAACAGACTCACAGTAATATGAATCCGACACCGAATTGGCCCCCGAGGCTGCTTAGAGAAAAGACTCTTTGGGGAGCGGTATGGGCTGCGAAGAGCCTTAAGTGCCACTGGGTGGCGCTGGCTCTTGCGGCTCATACGAAAGTCTAGGAAGCCATCCATATAGCGCAATGGAGGGGAGCTGAAGGGCTCACAGCCTCTACTTCATTGCGCAATATGCTATTGCTGTCACTTTGCTACCAATAATGCATAGTCGGCGTTCGGGGGTTGGGGCGGTAACTTGGGGTACAGGAATTTAGAGAAAAAAAAAAAAAAAATATATATATATATATATATATATACCACAAATGTAGAAAGCACTCACAGGACTTCTCAGTAGTGGGTCAAACAAAAGGCTTAGTGTTTATTAATGTTTTGGGGTTCACACAGACCCCTTTATAAGAATGATGAATGTTAGCACCCAGGCTGCTGGCCCAGGAGGACGGATTTGCTACTAGGAGGAGTATATATATATATATATATATATATATAAATATATATTTATATATATATATATATATATATATATACATATAAAAAGAGAACTGTGTAATAGCGCATAAATTGTTGCCAATATTAACAACGGTAGTCGGTATTACCTGTTCGATCTTTGTTCACGGCACTATGGAGAGTGGGTAAAGGTCAGAGGAGAAGATGTTGCAAATGCAGCCAAAGCACGGTCTGTTAACCACACAAACAAAGAGCATAAATCCAAAAGGTATGCGCACTGTAGCAAAGTAGACGACTCCTCAAGTATAAAAACCTCACAATTTTATTAATCCAATGAATAAATGGATAACAGCATCATAGCTGTGTAAAGCACACTTTAAAACAAACACACTTGTTGTGCGGTCCAGGGCAAACTCAGATGCGTTTCGTGCGCATGCACACTTGGTCACTGCATGTGTTTGTTTTAAAGTGTGCTTTACACAGCAGTGATGCTGTTATGCTTTTATTCGTTGGATTAATAAATTTAGTTTTTATACTTGAGGAGTCGTCTACTTTGCTACAGTGAGCCTACCTTTTGGATGGATATATATATATATATATATATATATACACACACATTTTTATTTTATTAAATATTATTCAAAAAAAGTTTTACACGCATAGGACAAGTGAGGCGCTGCCTTACCTGCCTCCTATGACTGCCTGTCACAATAGTAAAGGGACTTTAAGCAGCCATTCATGATAATAATTTCAGGACTTGCAAGGGAGCGTGCATCTGGCATGTGCAGGCACAGTCATGTTATTTTCCTCAGTTGAAGGAGGTTAATCTCATGAGGTCACAGCAAAGCAAAGTGTGACATCAGCACTGATGAAGTAGAATGGCTATTGTTTTTTTTATTTATTTTTTCAACATGCAGCTGACAGTAGCTGAAGAATAACTGTTCACTGAGCACTTACTATTGTGAGCTGAAGACATTCTGAGGTAAAATATCTTCCTTTTAAATATAGATGTTTAGGTGATATTTTCTTGTCAGCTTTTTACAGTTATGCTGCATCACTTTCAAGTGATTTAACATATGAATATTGTGTCCCTTTAACAAGGGTAATCACATACATTGGAATATCAAGGTGTTCCATGAGAGTTTCATGGGTGCTCCATGGGAGTAACCTGTATTATAATGGGGAACTTCACTGGTAAATTGTAATATTCTAAACAATATTAATCACCTTATGTGAACCTTTTCACACATACCTGTCTCTCCACCCTTTCAGGGTGAGATGAGCAATTGTAAGAAATATACTGAATTTACTTTGAAACTGTTTTTATATTTACTGAACTCAAATTATATGCTGTGGAAACATGCTTTGAAAACATGTTCCCTCCAAACTGCTGATATCTTAATTCACTGACAATGTGCTCAGATTGTTTGAAAGGCAGCAATCTCTATAGTTTCCTATGGAAGAAAATCGCCACTTGCCTCTACAGTGAGGGTCATGACACTTTTATTTTTAAACACCATTTCTCCAACATTGGTGTGTCCGGTCCACGGCGTCATCCATTACTTGTGGGAAAATATTCTCCCCCACAGGGAAAGGCAAGGAGAGCACACAGCAAGAGCTGTCCATATAGCTCCCCCTCTGGCTCCGCCCCCCAGTCATTCTCCTTGCCGCTCTGAACAAGTAGCATCTCCACGGGGATGGCGAGGAGTTTGTGGTGTTAGTTGTAGTTTTTTATTTCTTCTATCAAGAGTTTGTTATTTTAAAATAGTGCTGGCTTGTACTATTTACTCTACAACAGAAAAGTGATGAAGATTTCTGTTTAAGAGGGCTATGATTTTAGCACAAGTAACTAAAATCCATTGCTGTTACCACGCAGGACTGTTGAAACTAGAGAACTTCAGTTGGGGGTAACAGCTTGCAGACTCATCTGCTTCAGGTATGACTAGTCTCCTTCTAACAACACAGGCTAATACTAGATGACAGTCATTTTTCCCCTCAGGGAAAACGGTAAGCCATTTTTCTTTCACCTCAGCAAAAAAGATAACAGGCTTCCCCTTTTTGAATTTTATGCTGGTAGACACTGTTAGGGGCCAAATCGATTGGTTTTTATTGCAATATCATGGCATATGAAATGTTTTATGAGCTCATATACACTTGGGGATGTTTTTTGTTAATCTAGCTTGTTTTAGACACCTAAATCTAGTCAGGAAGGCCCCTTCACTCTAGTGTACTGAGGGAGGAGGCCTCATTTTGGCGCTTCAGCTGCGCAGTTGATTTTCAAGGCAGTGCATGCAGTCTCATGTGAGAGGGTCATGTGGCTCAGAAAGTGACTCCAGAAGGCTTATTTCTGTGGATGGTTGACCCCTAAGGAAGGTAAAAGCTATAGCAATGCTGTAGCAGGGATTGTGGTGTATAAAAACGGTTAAATCCAACAATTTGCTCCGGTTTGCTTGTTTTAAGAGCTAGAGTCTCCATATTTGCTGTGCAATACTTTATAAGCATTAAGACACTGGGGTCCAAATTTCATAAAAATCGGATATTGCCTTCATAGTTTTTTGAACATTCAGAAATAAAATGTGTCATTTTATTATTTAAAGAGACAGTAACGTTTTTGTTTAAAATCGTTTTTATTGCATTGTTTGCCTGCCTAAATCTGTTTAACATGTCTGGGCCATCAGATAACCTATGTTCTGTGTGTGTAGAGACAAATGTGGTTCCCCCTTCGAGTGTTTGTGATGATTGTGCCATAGCGTCCAAACAAAATAGGGACAGCTCTGTTACATTTCATATTGTTGCCCAAGATGATTTATCTAATGAAGGTAGTGGGGATAGTTCTACATCCTCTCCTTCTGTGTCTACACCAGCTTTGCCCGCGCAGGCGACACCTAGCGCGCCAGTGCTTATTTCTATGCAACAATTGACAGCAGTAGTGGATAATTCTATAGCAAATCTTTTATCCAAACTGCCAGCATTTCAGAGAAAGCGTGATTGTTCAGTTTTAAATACAGATAAAAAGGATGAACAATCAGACGCTGACGATGCCTTATCTATTTTACCCTCACATCAATCAGAATTGGCTGTGAGGGAAGGGCTGTCTGAGGGTGAAATTTCAGACTCAGGAAAAAATTCTCAACAGGCAGAACCTGATATAGTAGCATTTAAGTTTAAGCTAGAACATCTCCGCGCTTTGCTTAAGGAGGTATTAGCTACTCTGGATGACTGTGATTCTATGGTAGTACCAGAGAAGTTGTGCAAATTGGACAAATTTTTAGAGGTCCCAGTGCACGACGATGCTTTTCCTATACCCAAGAGGGTAGCGAGCATAGTGGATAAGGAGTGGGAGAAGCCAGGTGTACCCTTTGCCCCACCTCCTATATTTAAGAAAATGTTTCCCATAATAGACCCTAGAAGGGACGCATGGCAGACGGTCCCGAAGGTTGAGGGAGCTGTTTCAACACTAGCGAAGCGCACAACTATTTCTATAGAGGACAGCTGCGCTTTCAAAGATCCTATGGATAAAAAATTGGAAGGATTGCTTAAAAAGATTTTTGTTCAGCAAGGGTTCATCCTTCAACCAGCTACGTGTGTTATTACTGTCACTTCAGTGGCGTCCTTTTGGTTCGAGGAACTAGAAAGGTCGCTCCAGAAAGAGACTTCCTATGAAGAAGTCATGGACAGAATTCACGCATTAAAGTTAGCTAATTCCTTTATATTGGATGCCGCTTTTCAAATAACGAAATTGGCGGCGAAAAACTCAGGTTTTGCTATAGTAGCGCGGAGGGCGCTTTGTCTAAAATCCTGGTCGGCAGATGTGTCGTCCAAGACTAAGTTACTTAATATTCCTTTCAAGGGTAAGACCCTTTTTGGGCTGGAATTGAAGGAAATTATTTCAGACATCACTGGGGGTAAGGGCCATGCCCTCCCACAGGATAGGCCTTTTAAGGCTAAGAACAAGTCTAATTTTCGTTCCTTTCACAATTTCAGGAACGGACCGGCTAATAACTCCACTGCCACTAGACAAGAAGGTAACGCGGCCCAGCTCAAACCCGCTTGGAAGCCCATGCAAGGCTGGAATAAGGGTAAACAGACCAAGAAACCTGCTGCTGCTACCAAGACAGCATGAAGGGGTAGCCCCCGATCCGGGACCGGATCTGGTAGGGGGCAGACTATCTCTCTTCGCTCAGGCTTGGGCAAGAGATGTTCCGGATCCCTGGGCACTAGAGATAGTCTCCAAGGGATACCTACTAGACTTCAAGGGACTTCCTCCAAAGGGAAGATTCCACCTGTCTCGCTTATCTTCAGACCAGATAAAGAAACAGGCATTCTTACATTGTGTAAGAGACCTATCAAAGATGGGAGTGATAAACCCAGTCCCCTCCGGGGAACAAGGTCTAGGTTTTTACTCAAACCTGTTTGTGGTTCCCAAAAAAGAGGGAACTTTCAGGCCAATTCTGGATTTAAAGATATTAAACAAGTTCCTCAGAGTTCCATCCTTCAAAATGGAAACCATTCGGACAATCTTCCCGACAATCCAGCAGGGTCAATATTTGACTACCATGGATCTAAAGGATGCATATCTTCATATCCCAATCCACAAAACTCATCATCAGTTCCTGAGGTTCGCTTTTCTGGACAAACATTACCAGTTCGTGGCTCTTCCATTCGGTTTAGCCACCGCTCCCAGAATTTTCACAAAGGTGCTAGGGTCCTTCTAGCGGTCCTAAGGCCGAAGGGCATCGCTGTAGCACCTTATCTAGACGACATCCTAATCCAAGCGTCGTCTCTTTCCAAAGCAAGGGCCCACACGGACATTGTGTTGGCTTTTCTCAGATCTCACGGGTGGAAGGTGAACATAGAAAAGAGTTCACTGTCACCGTCCACAAGGGTTCCTTTTCTGGGAACAATAATAGATTCTGTGGAAATGAAGATCTTCCTGACAGAAGTCAGAAAGTTAAAGCTTCTAAACGCTTGTCGAGTTCTTCATTCTATTCCTCAACCCTCCATAGCTCAGTGCATGGAAGTAATAGGACTAATGGTCGCAGCAATGGACGTGGTTCCTTTTGCTCAAATTCATCTAAGACCATTACAGCTGTGCATGCTCAATCAGTGGAATGGGGACTATACAGACTTGTCTCCCCAAATTCAAGTAGACCAGGTAACCAGGGACTCACTTCTCTGGTGGTTGACCCAGGATCACCTGTCTCAGGGAATGAGTTTCCGCAGACCGGAGTGGGTCATTGTCACGACCGACGCCAGCCTCTTGGGTTGGGGCGCGGTCTGGGACTCTCTGAAAGCTCAGGGTCTATGGTCTCGAGAAGAGTCTCTTCTCCCGATAAACATTTTGGAACTAAGAGCAATATTCAATGCGCTCCTGGCTTGGCCTCAAATAACGGAAGCCAGGTTCATAAGGTTTCAGTCGGACAACATAACGACTGTTGCGTACATCAATCATCAGGGGGGAACAAAGAGTTCCTTGGCGATGAGCGAGGTGTCCAAGATCATCAAATGGGTGGAGGATCACTCCTGCCATCTATCTGCAATTCACATCCCAGGAGTAGACAACTGGGAGGCGGACTATTTGAGTCATCACACTTTCCATCCGGGGGAGTGGGAACTCCACCCGGAGGTCTTTGCCCAGTTAACCCAATTATGGGGCATTCCAGACATGGATCTGATGGCGTCCCGTCTGAACTTCAAGATTCCTTGTTACGGGCCCAGATCCAGGGATTCCAAGGCGACTCTAGTGGATGCATTAGTGGCGCCTTGGTCGTTCAACCTAGCGTATGTGTTTCCACCGTTTCCTCTCCTACCCAGGCTCATAGCCAGGATCAAACAGGAGAAGGCCTCGGTGATTCTGATAGCTCCTGCGTGGCCACGCAGGACTTGGTATGCAGACCTGGTGAATATGTCATCGGCTCCACCATGGAAGCTACCTTTGAGACAGGATCTTCTAGTACAAGGTCCATTTGAACATCCAAATCTAGTTTCTCTGCAGCTGACTGCTTGGAAATTGAACGCTTGATTTTATCCAAGCGTGGGTTTTCAAATTCTGTGATAGATACTCTGGTCCAAGCCAGAAAACCTGTGACTAGAAAGATTTACCATAAAATATAGAAAAAATATATCTGTTGGTGTGAATCCAAGGGATTCTCCTGGAGTAAGATTAAAATTCCAAAGATTCTCTCCTTTCTCCAAGAAGGTTTGGATAAAGGGTTGTCAGCGAGTTCTCTAAAGGGACAGATTTCTGCTTTATCTGTCTTGTTACACAAACGACTGGCAGCTGTGCCAGATGTACAAGCTTTTGTTCAGGCTTTGGTCAGAATCAAGCCTGTTTACAGACCCATGACTCCTCCTTGGAGTCTAAATTTAGTTCTTTCAGTTCTTCAAGGGGTTCCGTTTGAACCTTTACATTCCATAGATATTAAGTTACTATCTTGGAAAGTTCTGTTTTTGGTTGCTATTTCTTCTGCTAGAAGAGTTTCTGAATTATCTGCTTTGCAGTGTAATCCACCCTATCTGGTGTTCCATTCAGATAAGGTTGTTTTGCGTACTAAGCCTGGTTTTCTTCCAAAAGTTGTTTCCAACAAGAATATTAACCAGGAAATAGTTGTTCCTTCTCTGTGTCCGAATCCAGTTTCAAAGAAGGAACGTTTGTTACACAATTTAGATGTAGTTCGTGCTTTAAAGTTCTATTTAGAAGCAACAAAAGATTTTAGACAAACCTCATCTTTGTTTGTCGTTTACTCTGGTAAGAGGAGAGGTCAAAAAGCTACTGCAACCTCTCTTTCTTTCTGGCTGAAAAGCATTATCCGATTGGCTTATGAGACTGCCGGACGGCAGCCTCCTGAACGAATCACAGCTCACTCTACTAGGGCTGTGGCTTCCACATGGGCCTACAAGAACGAGGCTTCTGTTGATCAGATATGTAAGGCAGCAACTTGGTCTTCTCTGCACACTTTTGCCAAATTCTACAAATTTGATACTTATGCTTCTTCGGAGGCTATTTTTGGGAGAAAGGTTTTGCAAGCCGTGGTGCCTTCCATTTAGGTAACCTGATTTGCTCCCTCCCTTCATCCGTGTCCTAAAGCTTTGGTATTGGTTCCCACAAGTAATGGATGACGCCGTGGACCGGACACACCAATGTTGGAGAAAACAGAATTTATGCTTACCTGATAAATTACTTTCTCCAACGGTGTGTCTGGTCCACGGCCCGCCCTGGTTTTCCTAATCAGGTTGAATTTTTTCTTTATACACTACAGTCACCACGGCACCCTATAGTTTCTCCTTTTTCTCCTAACCGTCGGTCGAATGACTGGGGGGCGGAGCCAGAGGGGGAGCTATATGGACAGCTCTTGCTGTGTGCTCTCCTTGCCTTTCCCTGTGGGGGAGAATATTTTCCCACAAGTAATGGATGATGCCGTGGACCGGACACACCATTGGAGAAAGTAATTTATCAGGTAAGCATAAATTCTGTTTTTGTCTGTTGGAAGATTTGAGAGACGTAAATGGATCTTTAGAACATCAGGCCCTTAGAATGATAAAGAGTGACTTTGGAAAATGAGTAGATTATTACCTGTATAAATGTTAGAACTGGATTTATTTTTCTATGACCACAAATGTCACTGTTTGGTGAGGTAGCGGTGTCTTATCCTGACTTATGTGTTGAGTTGAAGGCCAATAGGCTGGGTGTGCCCATCTCTGTACTGATTCAGTCAAGATCTTACCATGATCATTGCTTCTCCCCAGTCTCATATTGATATTCAGTGTAGGCCAAATGCCACATTAGGAGCCATTTTAAGTAATGTTGGATAGATATTCAGCCAAGTTACCTAATTAGTTTACTTGGTGGTCCTGTTCAAATTAAATAATGAGGGTTTAGGAGAATGCAGTGATTAAATGAGAGATATTACAGATGTTCATGATATAACAGCTGTTCATGAACACAGCCAAACTCTTGACCCACCTGCTAGAAGTCCACCAAGTCTCTTTTTTCAAATACAGAGTAACTTGACCCTTTAATTGGCATGTAGTGTACGTAATCATTCCTAAACCATTATCCACTAGTTTTAGAGTAACAAAAGGAAATCTATACTTGGATACATCAATAAGACTCACAACACAGTAGAAGACTCCTTCAAATAAGGGGCAACATGAACCTCTAGATATAATAAAGTGTAAATGACAATTACTTGTCTCGCGATATATATTTAATTTACAGTTTTAAAGAAGGTTGGTGTTAAAAAAATAATTTTTTTGGGGGGGCGGAGCCAACTCTTGGAGCGGCAAGATGCGTCTAGATGAAGCTCCTGAACATAATAGTAAAACTTGAACTATTGGAGATTAGTGAGACAAATTTTGATGTCACAAATGCTTTATTATAAGAAGCGGGAATACACCACATACTTTGATTGCAGTTCAGAAGTGGAGATTTGACTGTTATCTTGACCTATGCTCTCCAAGAACGCCACAGACAATCCTGGGCCTTGTTCATTTTTTTTTTTTTTCTCGTGAACCCTGTAGCTGCGGATGCGGCTATTGCATAAATAATAAAATCTACTAGCTACGCTAAGCTCATTCGCTTCTTGTTCATTGTGAAGGCACATTATGGAGGTTAAAATGCATACTCTGGCTGAACTGTGTGGCTTACTGGATGCCTTTCAGGCTGTAATGGAAGACACAATCAAGATGGCATTTCAGTCTCCGGGTGATTCTATTGTGACGCTGACTCCCCAGCCTAATCCTATTCTACTGAAGCAGGATGGTGGCAGTGCTATGGGGCCCCGGCGCTTGCTACCTACCTCTTGCACACCTCGGATTGATTGGGAGCCTGGTCGCTTTGCCGTGGAGGAGATGAGGAGGTCTGAAATGCCGGTGGATACCGACTATGAGCCGGGAGTGCATGTCTGGAGCGGTATAAAGGCGATTGGTGAAGCAGAGGAGATACACGGCAAGGGCAGAATGACAAGCGGTAAGAAAATAGAGCGATACCGGACTGCTGAGAATTTGATGTATGCAGGGACCGCAGCTCGTTATCCCTTGGGGGTATGTGGGTACACTGGTTCTGACTGCGCGTTCACTAAGCTGTTATTTGAGACCGGTTGGCCGGATGACAAAGAGATGCTGATGGACGCTGCTACTTATTGCCCAGGGAGTAGTAAGACTCTGGACAAATCCCTCATAATAGAGACTGATGCGGATCGGTGGAGAGCATGAGACATGGTGTCTAGATCCCATAGGCAATCGGATCATTTTGCCCCATACTGTTCATTTGACGAAGGGGTATTTGTGAGAAAGGCCGGTGTTGGATAAAGCACTGGGACAAGTAAAATGGCGGACACAGACTGAGCAAGCCGCCTTTGCCCTGACTTTTGCTGCTTAGAAATGCCTAAATTTTCTTTATGGATAATATGTTTAGTTTGTTGTTCTTTGGCACTACTAGGTTAAAGGTTTGTGGTGCTTAGAGCGAATGGTTCATCATTGTTCATTACTGTTCCTGCTTTCATTCTATTGGGCATTAGAGCTTTTGTCTAAATTAAGAACAGACTTAAGATTGTTTTTTTATTAGCACATATATCTCTACTACGTTCTATTCATCTTCCGCTAATAAGTATTACATAGCACATAATCCTGAATATACCCACTACACTATTTGACAGGTAGCTGTTATCTAGGTGTATTTAAATTTTTCAGAGAAGCCACTACCCATCACACACTTTAGTTAGATTCTGTTTCTTCTGTCTGCGGCCGAGGCAGGAGAACAAGTAATAGATAATGGTGGCTCTATGTTTAGCGAGCCTAGTGATATCAGGAGGTATAATTCTATATAGAACTCTGGTGTCACCTAGATAACTATTCTTGATATAAGTATCATAGACACTTTGAGTTTCCAATTTTTTTTTTTTTTTTTAACCAACCGCTAGGGATATATCTTACTATATGTTGAATTGTCTGGATTACTGTATTAATAAATGTGCCATTTACTCTGTACATTATTGCTGCGCCAAGGGAGATGAGTGGTCCTCCAGCGTCCCAAACATGATTGTAATATATATGGTGAGCTAGTGTATATGTTCTAGAAAATCATACATGGATGAGGTTGTAGAATTTCCATATATGTTTACACACTATATATATTATGTAGCCAGCTAGATAGACTTCTTTTTTTTTTTTTTTTTTTCTTTGCAAGCCCTGAGAAGCAAGTACGCTATAAGTCCCTTTATATTTTGCTCCGTTTTCCCTCCCCAACACTTTGCTTACTGGTTAAGCTTAGGGGCACAGACCCCATATGACACTCCTAACTCTGTTTAGATATGTATATTCCTAGAGATAATTGATATATTACCCTTCCCTTTTAAAATGAGGTGTTGTTTCTACAGGTTATATTATTATATCCACAGTGTGATCATACAATGTGTAAACTTGGTCTATCTGAAAGACATATAGTATATTTGGCAGATTTCTGAGTTATCTTGATTGATGGATATGATGTAACATGTATTGCTTCTCTGTACACTAACTATGGTTTTACACTATGTAACAATGTTCTTATAAAGAATGCAATGCTGTTGATGTTTGTATGCCGCAAAATTTTACCAATTTCAATAAAAATATTAAAAAAAAAAAAAAATTTTTTTTTTTGTGGACATCCATTCATGCAGAATAATATGATTAGTAAAACAACCTTAGTTTCAATTAACGTGTGAAAACTATACAATTTGGGTAACATTGTTCTGTTAATTCATTATTAGCATTAAAGAACCTTAAAGGGACTTGAAAGTCAAAATTAAACTTTCATGGTTCAGATAGAGTATTTTAGGAGACTTTTCAAATTACTCCAGTTATTAAATGTACTTCATTCTCTTGGTATACTTTGTTGAAAAGCATACATATGTATTCTCAGTAGCAGCAATGCATTACTTGGAGTTAGCTGGTGATTGGTGGCGGCAGACATAGGTCTCTTGTCATTGGCTCACCAGATGTGTTCAGCTAGATTCCAGTAATGCATTGCTGCTCTGGACCAGACCTTAACATTAACAACTTTGGGTTAAACATAGACATATATATAAGCACCAGTGAAATACTAAAATCCTCTTATATATTAGAGTATTTTCATTCTGCACCTTTGTTTTTATTTCCCTCTAATAACATTATTGCCAGTATGTTAAATCTAGTGATAAATTGGTTAGGCAATTACAACCCACATGCACACAGTACCTAAAAATTATGTTAAGATCTGCCAATCCCTTGTTAAAAACTGTTTATTCAAAGAGACAAAAAGTGCTAAAAGGATTCCAAGAATATCCATAAATAAAACAATCCTTATTATCAATTAAAGTGATGGTAGAGGGGAGGATCCTGCTGCATGCGTGAGGATGGCAGCAGAGACCTGAAGCTCCGCAAAAAAAAGCCTCCCTGCCGGAATGAAGATATAGTTAAAAGGTTTCTTTAAACTGTAAGGAGCTACTATTTTATGCCCCCTTGTACATTGCAAAGACACCGGACAGCCACGGCAAAAAGGAACAGGACTCTCAAATACAAGGGCTAGCTCAGTATTTTACCTGTGAGGAAGCCGGGTCGGCATGTGACGTCAGCGGCTCCAGGTGGAGGAGAGGACAAGTGGCAGTGTTAGAGCGCAGGTTGTGCTCACAGACTACTCCCAGGGATTTGATGAAACAGAGGAGCGGTACAGATACCGGACACCTGGGAGGAGGAGAGAGATAAGAGGTCCGCTGAATGTGCCCAGGAGAAACCTTGCGGGCACAAAGACAGAAGCGGTACAAAGGCTTATAGCGCTACAGAGAGAGGTGACCGCAAAGAAGTTCAGGAGAGAGACGTTCGCCGAGATGCTAAGGTCTAGTTGAAGGGTGCTTAGCCCGATACAAACTTTGTACCATAATCGACTTGATGGAATCCTCTTGAGGCTAAGGGATAATAAACAGCCCTGGATATAAAGAGCCTAGAGGACGAATCCCGGTCTCAACTTCGATGCAGAGAGACGCAAGGAGCCAGCCCAGGTAAATAGCAGTATATGCCCTAGAGATACTTGCCCGTTGTGAAATCTGGGCGGTTTGAGTGTGAAAAGCAGTGGGGCTACCGGGAATAAAGACTAAAACTCGATACAAAGCTACAAATAAACTTGGCAAGGCTCCAGAATTTTTTTTTTTAAAAAAAAGGGGATATAAAATGTAAAGGGCAATCAGTAATCTTTACAGATCATTATATATAAAGATAATATTGTCCTGGTGCTGTATATAAAGAGGTACAGATTGCATGACATATAGAAGCCTTTCAGGGAAATTGCTCAAAGTAGTGATCCCTGTTCCCCTCCTAAACCCTTGGGCTTTAATAAGAAGAGCTAGGTTTTCGCTAAAAAGGAAAAAAAAAAAAAAAAAAAAAGGGATTTTAGTGGGATGGCAGCAAAAAAAGCGTCCAAAACAGATAAAGTGAACAAAAACAATAAATCCCCAAGTATGAAAGACAACCCCTTTTTTCAAACCCTGAGTATGGAGAGCCATATTAGCCCTAAAAATACGGGGGCAAAAAATATGGATAACCTAGCAACCAAGGAGGTCCAGATCAATTTAGAGGAGATAAAACAACTGGCTACAAAAGAAGATATGTCTCTATAAAAGATTGTATAGTAGCAGAAATCTCAGAGCTGAAAAAGGATCTTAAGGAGGTGGGCCAAAGGGTTAATTCATTAGAAGAACAACAGGAGGAAATAGAGAAAAGCCTCTCCGAAGCTAATGAAATAATATCAGCCCAATCTCATATTATTAATGACATCCAAAACAAACTTGCAGACCTGGAAGATAGGTCTAGAAGGGAGAACCTGAGAATAAAAGGTATTCCCGAAGAGATCAAAGCAGAAGAGCTTAAAGCTTTTACACAAAACTTTTTTCGCTCACTTAGCTCAAATTTACAGGGCAGAGAAATAAATATAGTTAGAATTCACAGATTAGCAAGCCAGGGCCAAACAGGAAGGTCAAGAGACGTGATTCTAAAATTACAAGAGTTCGAACTGAAAGAACAAATACTAAGAATTGCTAAAAAAGAACATGTCCTTAAATTTCAACAATGGGATCTTCAGATTTTTGCAGATGAGAGCTTAGCAACAACGAGTAAAAGAAGAGAACTTAGATTTCTCACTAGATCCCTGCAAGAAAAGGGCATTAGATATAAGTGGACATACCCCTTTGGCTTAATCATTTCATATAATGGAAATAATTTATATTACAATAGGAAAGAAGATATCTATCAAATCAATTCTAAACTACAATTACAACTAGAGGTTCCTGAGGATTTCGTAAGGGCTACACATGGGGAGAGCCGACAAAGCCATTATAGGAGCAAGGATTATAACAAGATCCATTGGGAGGAGACCAGGAAAAAAAAGAAGGACTTATCAAGACAAAATACTTTAGCAGTATCTCCATCATAACTACAGAAGACTTATACCGGATGAAGGACTGATTAGCATTACTGTATTGCATCTCATATTAGAGGATAAGCTCCTTATGGGATTATAGATAGGGAATTTTTAATAAAAAAAAAAAAAAATTCTCTATGCCAATAGAGCATAGGATTATTTTATCACGAGTGTTGTTTTTTTTTTTTGGAGCACTCGCACATTTTTTCTTTTTAGATACACTTCAATTTGGAAGGTAAGACCTTCCCTAAAAAAAAAATTTTTTCACTGTATTTAAGCAATTATGTTTGTTTTTTCTTTTTTTGTTTTTTTTCACTTATATTCAGGAGTTGTCCTTCTATTAAAACTTTTTTCACTATATTAAGTAATAAAGGTTTTTTTTTTTTCCCTTTCTATAAAAGAAAAGGTAACAATTCCGTCAGGGAGGAAAGACTATCCCTTGGTCTTAAATTTCTTTTTTTATGTGTTTTTCTTTTATTATTTTATTAATGTTTTGGTTTAGAGCTAGACTGTTTATGTTAGAAGTCATTAGAATCACCTATGGTTTAAAATATACAATGTTTCAGTTGAGGGGGGGAAGCGGAATGTTTTCATGGATACTCTTCTGGAGAGTCATTAAATGTCGGATATACATTTTATCTCTATAAATGCCAAAGGGCTAAATACTCCCCAGAAGAGATCCATGGCATTGAGGGAGATGGAGAAATTGAATGGGGACATATTATTATTTCAAGAAACTCACTTTAGAAGAAATAAAGAACCCAAGTTCGCTAATGAAAAATATAGTTTATGTTATTCGGCATCGGACAGAGTCAGGAGGAACGAAGTCTGCATACTAATCCATAAAAAATTGAATTTTCAATTAAAAGACCAAATAAAAGATAAAGAGGGAAGATATATAGGAATAAAAGGAAACTTACAGGGGGAACCCGTGACTATATTTAATGTATATGGCCCAAATATAAAGCAGAATATATTTTTTAAGAAGATTCTTAACCCCATCTTGGATTTCCAAGAGGGGATTACAGTAATGGGGGGCGATTTCAATGTGACATTGGACCCAAATTTAGACAACTCAAAAAAAAAATCATCTACGCCAAAATATATTATAAAACAAGTTAATAAATGTTTAGACCAGCTTGCCCTACAAGATTCATGGAGATTATTTCACCCGGATCAAAGAGATTACACTTTTTTTTCTCACCCTCACTTATCTTATTCAAGATTAGATTATTTTTCTTTGGATCTTAAGGGGTTAACTAGGGCAGTGGGAATAGAGATCTTTCCAATGACCTGGTCAGACCATGCTCCGGTAAGCTTGAAGTTAAACTGGGGCCCCCAGGAGGATAAACAGTATAATTGGAGACTAGATGATGCTATATTAAAGAAACAAGAAGATAAGGATAAAATAGCTGGGTTACTAATAGAATATTTTAACATTAATAATATAGACAATATCTCATCTTCAATTCTTTGGGATGCACATAAATGCGTTATGCGTGGAGAACTAATTAAATTAAGAAGCACCCAAAAAAAGATAAGAGAAAGACAGTTCCAGGAAACATTAAATAAGATACATGCTCTGGAGAAAAGCCATAAACAATCCCCCTAAAATATAGAAGCTATATTCAGGAATATTGGTCAAGTATTAATAAAAGAAAAGCAATATGGTTAAAACGCAAATTTTATACAGAAGGGGATAAAAATGGTAGATTATTAGCTAGAGCTATTAAGAAAAAAGAAATAAGTAATGGGATCTATAAAATAAAGAATGACAGTAAAAAATTTTGTAAGAACCAAAAAGAGATTAATACACAATTTGTAAATTTTTACCAATCTCTATATAACTTAGATACCCAAAGAAGTATGGAACCAGATTGGAGAGCTTATACAAACAAACTTTGCTTGAATAAGGTAACAGAAGAAGAAAATAAAAAATTAGATGAACCAATAAGCTTTCAGGAAATACACAAGGCCATAGAGGGTTTAACAGGAGGGAAAGCTCCCGGCCCGGACGGGTTTTCGGCCCTATATTATAAATACTATAAAGATTTTTATGGAAATTATACACTTCAATAGATGAAGGAAAGAAGTTCTCTACAGAAATGCAGGAGGCGAGTATAATTACGATCCCTAAGATAGGTAAGAGTAAGGAGGAAGTGAAACATTTTAGACTTATTTCATTGCTAAATTTGGATTTAAAAATCTATGCTAAGATTATAGCCAATCGTTTAAAGTATGTTCTGGAACGAATTATACACTTGGATCAAGTAGGTTTCGTTCAGAATAGGGAAGCGAGAGACAATATCATCAAGAATATACATTTATTAGAATTTGTTCAAATAAATAAGATTTCATCTGCGTTCATATCGGTGGACGCCGAAAAAGCGTTTGACCGGGTTAAATGGTCCTTTTTGGAAAGTACGCTAAGGCTGTTTGGTTTCAATCAGTTAACAATCAAGAGAGTAATGGCATTATACTCAGATCCATCAGCAAGGATAAAAATAAATGGGAGATCCTCTGATAGCTTTATGATACGAAATGGGACAAGACAAGGGTGCCCACTATCACCAACCTTATTTACGTTGACTATTGAAATTTTAGCAGCCCGAATCAGACAAAATCCATACATCAAAGGGATTACCGCAGGAGATATGCAGTATAAAGCTTCTTTATTTGCGGACGATATCCTCTTGTCCCTGTCCGAACCCGAAACATCGATTGCAGCCCTCCTAGATGAACTGAAGGTATTTGGATTAATGTCTAAATTTTTAGCAAATGTGAGTAAGTCAGAAATAATGTATGTGGGAATGGATGTAAAGATGCAAGATACCATAATTAGGGTTTCACCTTTTAAAAGGGTGGAGGTACTTAAATATTTAGGTATATACTTGTCTGAATCAATAAGTAAAATATATGACTTTAACTTTGTAAATTTTAAAAAAATTATTACAAATGAACTATTGTCATGGTATCCTAAAAGGATATCATGGATAGGGATGATAAATATTATCCAGATGAATGTTTTACCAAGATTTTTATACTTTTTACAGGCTCTCCCTATACATCTCCCAAATAGATATTTGGAAGAACTTCAAAGAACGATTAATAACTATGTTTGGGGTAAAATCCATCCGAGAATAGGGATAACGACTATGTTTAGGAAAAGACAAGCGGGGAGTATGGGTTTACCCAATTTAGGAATGTATAGACAAGCATCCATGCTGCAAAGGGTAATAGAGTGGCACACTAAAAAGGATATGAAACTTTGGGTTAAAATAGAAGCAGCTCTTATAGATAGGAGTGAAATATGTAATCAATGTTGGATAAACCCTAGGGATAGATCTACACAGATAGAGAAATATAGTATTTTGGAAGAAAATTTTAAGATATGGGATAAACTGATAAGGAAAAAAGAGGAATCTCATCTATACCCTCCCCTTTATTATCTCTAGTTGAGAATAAGGTATTTCAGGCGGGACAATTTAAAGGAGATAAAAAAGATAACAAATATTGAATAATAGATATATTAGAAAAGGGGAAGTTAATGACTCAGAATGAGCTACAGGCAAAGGGAATGGAGGGAGTTAGCGATTGGTATACGTTCTTACAAGTACATCATTATCTTTTAACTATTAAAGAAAAGGATAAGATATTTAGGCCCCTAACAAAATTGGAGAACCTTTGTAATTCAAAGGTAAATATAAAACATACTCTTTCGTAAGGCATATGGTATCTTACAAAATAACTTAGATCTTCCTCCTCCATATACTAAAAATTGGCAAGTGGAATTAAATTTGGATATTAATATTAAGACGTGGACAAATATCTTCCATAGCACAGCTAAATCCTCCATATCAGCTAGAATGTTGGAACAAAATTTAAAGATTCTAACCAGATGGTATCTCACCCCCACTAGAATTAAGAAAATCTATCCGCATACCCAAGATAGTTGCTGGAGACTATGTGGGGACAGAGGCTCACTATCCCATATCCTGTGGTTCTGCCCAAAAATTAAGCCTTTCTGGGCCAAATTATTACAAATAGTGGACAACAAGGAAGATAGGAAGAAATTAAACAACTTCCTTACAGCAATATTAAATAATTTGGATTTTAAAAGTAATACACCCAGAAGATACCTTTATCAAATTATGCTTAACAGCGCAAAGAGTTTAATTATAAGTAAATGGAAAACAGCAGTAGTTCCCACAAAAGAAGAATGGGTTAGAAAAGTTAATGAAAATTTGTTAAATGAGGAATATTTTTATTTATACATTAGCAAGTATGAAATCCCCACAGAAGCAAAGGTTATTTGGGAAAAATTAATAAGGGATTCTCCATCTCCCTCAGAGGAAGGGGCAAAGGAGGGAGAACAAAGATAAAGGGATTCCGTTTTCCCATTTTTTTTCTTTTCTTTTTACTGTATAAAATACGAAAAAAAACAAACAATTAAAGTGATGGTAAATCCTAGCGTTTGTGAAACACTAGGATTTACCAGTGAAACAAATAAGTTCCTTTATTTGTTTGAAGCGTTCACCGCACCAAGCTCCCCAGGCAGCCCATGGCAAAACGCTATTTTGCTGTGAGGTGATTTTAGCCAATAGTGCACCAGCTATCTGGCTTGGCGCCAACTGTCCCGCACGGCTATTGACTAAGAGGTGGGAAAGTCACTTCTCAGCCAAATAGTGTTCTGCCGTGGACTGCCTGAGGAGCTCAGTGCAGCGGATGCTTCAACCAAATAAAGAAACTTTCACTTTCAGCATGAAGCATTTTATACTTTATGACTGAGAGTCCCCTTCATTTGTTCCACTGGTAAATCCTAGCGTTTCACAAACGCTAGGATTTACCATCACTTTAAATGGCAGTTTTAATTACAGTAATAGGGAAACAAGATGGGATTTACAATATTTAAAGGGACATTAAACACTACATAAATCATTGATAGAATGATGCATTCTGAGCAAATATTAGCCTTAGAATAGTATATACATGTATTTTAATGTACATAAAGAGTGGGTGCTGCCATTTTGTAACTTAGGTTTCTTTTTCTGCTAATGCCAATTAGGAACTGTTATAAATGGCTTACTAGCATATGCAACCAGTGGCTGATTGGATTACAGCTGTGTCTGCACTTCCATTTTTAACAGAAATTTGGGAAGCCCACAATAATCAGAATTAAATTATAGGAAAGGGGAAAAAATAAATAATGAATGCATATTACAAAGTTGTTTTTCTACATACAATGAAACATTTTATATTAAAATCTCAAAGTGTGTAATGTCCCTTTAACTGATGTCAAAATCTTTGTTTCCTACAGTTATCAAATAAATAAATCAAGAGGAGAATTTAGTATCAGATTTAGCTATTGGATAAGCTATATTATTTAAAGGCATCATAGCATAGAATGAATCTATTTTTTTGTCAGGAACTATATGATTAGCTGTAGATGAAAATTTGCCAAAAAACAGAATCTACTCCTCCACACAATTTATCTGTCATAATGGTTGGTGAAGTAATGGGAATTAACATGATGTATTTTAGGATGTAATTGCAAAGATGAAATTACTTTTTATGGGAAAAAAAATACTGTTTCATCACACATTTTTTTTTTAACTCCCTGTTACAAAAAACAAACAAAAAACCTGTAGCTAAATTTAAATATTCTATCATGTTTTAGTCTCTATGACATACAGTATAGTATTTCTTTCATGGAGATGAAATCTTTTTACAGCATTTGCAATCAAAGATTAATGTAATCTTACATAAAAAATGTATTCTAAAGACATTGCTATATTCAAATTGCCACATTTCATATAAGATTTGATATCCTTTATGAAAAATATACACTGAACCTCATGAAAGCCTTTTTGTGGTAACTATTGTATTTCTCATTATGAAGATATTTTTGGACTTTTACTTTCATTTAGTGTGTAGGTATCTCCTTATCATTGCTGTAAACATGTTTTTCAGTTGGCTAAGATTTTGCATAATCAATGTTTCCAAACTGTAGGAAAGGAAATGAATCAGTAAATTCTTGGAAGGAAAGAAAAAAGTCATATTGGCTTATAATAAAACATGAATAATCCCTTATTCATTTAGACAACATAAAAGAAAATGCTGTATATAGGAATTCTTTCATGTTCTCATTGAAATATCATTTGACCACATGAAAATGTCTATATGGACAGATCACAGCCAATTTACAATTTGCCACTGGCCAGTCCATTAAAAGGACAGAAAAGTTTAATCAGACACAAACACCTAGATTACGAGTCTTGCATTAGCCTTAAAAAGCAGCGTTGAGAGGTCCCCTAATCTGCCGAAATTAGGTTAGGATTTATTTTACAGGTAAATTTGTCTTTATTTTAACTAGGTAGCTATTAAATAGTTAATAACTACTTAATAACTATTTTACCTAGTTAAAATAAATACAAAGTTGCATGTAAAATAAAAATAAACCCTAAGCTAGATACAATGTAACTATTAGTTATATTGTAGCTATTTTAGGCTTTATTTTATAGGTAAGTATTTAAATTTAAATAGGAATAATTTAGTTAATGATAGTTATTTTATTTAGATTTATTTAAATTATATTTAAGTTATGGGGGTGTTAGGGTTAGGGTTAGACTTAGATTTAGGGGTTAATACATTTAATATAGTGGCGGCGACTTTGGGGGCGGCAGATTAGGGATTAATAAGTGTAGGTAGGTTGCGGCGACATTGGGGAGGCAGAGTAGGGGTTAATAAATATAATGTAGGGTTCGGCGATGTTGGGGGCAGCAGATTAGGGGTTCATAAGTATAATGTAGGTGGCAGCGGTGTCCGGAGCGGCAGATTAGGGGTCAATAATATAATGCAGGTGTCGGCGATGTCGGGGGCAGCAGATTAGGGGTTAATAAGTGTAATATTAGGGGTGTTTAGACTCGGGGTCCATGTTAGGGTGTTAGGTGTAGACATAAAAAGTATTTCCCCATAGGAATCAATGGGGCTGCATTAGGAGCTTTACGCTGCTTTTTTGCAGGTGTTTTTTTTTTTCAGCCGGCTCTCCCCCATTGATTCCTATGGGGAAATCGCGCATGAGCATGTTCTACCAGCTTACCGCTAACGTAAGCAGCGCTGGTATTGAGGTGAGATGTGGAGCTAAATTTTGCTCTACACTCACTTTTTTGCGGCTAACGCCGGGTTTCTACAGACGCATAATACCAGCGTTACTGTAGGTGAGCGGTAAGGAAAAACTGCTCGTTAGCACCACACAGCCTTACCAACAAAACTCGTAATCTAGGCGAAAGTAAATAAAAATAATTTTTAATGTAATTGTGTGTGCAAAACTTCTTCTTTTAAAACATATCTGCCTTTTACTAATAACATTGCTATCCATTTGACCTGCTACTGCATTCCGACACAAATGTCAGCTTTATAACTTAGATGTAATATTTGGGGGGCTAATGGGGGGGGGTAACAAAGGTGGTGAAAACAGCAAACATAAAATATGTAATAATTTGCAGCTCAACAGGGGTGCTACACTTGTGTTTGGAGGTGCATAGCACCCCTTAGCACCCCCCAGAACTGCCATTGATACCTGCACATTCTCCATCTGCAACTGGTGACGTCAAATGTCCAGCAGTATCATTCTGCTTACGACTTACCTTTCTAATTCCTGGTCATCATTACCACTTCCTAATCATGCCCAAAGGTATTCTTTTGTGCTGCACCTGCCATAGTGCATCTCTTTCAGTTTGACTCTCTCCCATATTTCAAAGGTTTAAGCCCTGCCTCAAAACATGTTCAGAGAAGACCATCACCTAATTGTCAGGGTTTTTTTCCCTCTTTTGTTTGCCATGTGCTGCTGGCAGCCATTTTACTCACCTCTCTTGCTGACTTGGTGCATTCTGTGTGATGCTGCTTATTTCCTGCACTTCCTTTTATGGCCAGATTGGTATTCATCATCAGTTTGAGACAGGATTCAGTCTCAGAATTGTGATGTTATCACTTATTATTTAAAGGGCCTCTGTTCATTATGCTTTGCCCTTGCGTTGTCTCAGACCTGTTTGTGAGAGCTCCTGTTTATTACCAGGCTATCTGACGTCCCTCCTGGTTCCTGATCCCTGGCTTGTTCCTTACTCTGCTGTTCTCCTTGTTCCTGATTCCGGCTCGTGTGACTACTCGCTTTGGCTCCTGACTCGACTAGGTCTGACTATTCGCTTTGGCTCCTGACTCGGCTTGTCTGAATACTAGCTCTGGTTTTGATTCCTGGTTTATTATTTGTTTTGTGAACTTTTTATTATTTTTTGCTATTAATAAAGGTGTGATTATTTTTGCACTTTTCGTCTCTGTCTGATTCCTGGCACCCTGACATTACGCAAGGGTCATGAATCCTGATGGTGCTAATAATCCACCTTTACCTGCCATAATTTCCAGGATGGATGAACAGGATCACTGCTTGGATCAATTTGCACTAGCCCTGCAAACCCTGCTGACTCGCACTGCACATTTGGTCCAAAGTGTCCCACAAGTTATGGCTGCTCCTGTTTCCGCTGCTGCACCTAGTCCTACCAGGTGCATGTCTGGTTCTGCACCTCTACCTCAGCGATATGGAGGCAATCCTAATCAGTGCAGAGGGTTTTTGAACCAGGTGGGCATTTACTTTGAGATGTTACCTCAGGCGTTTCCCTCTGACAGAGCTAAGGTGGGATTTCTCATCTCGTTACTCTCTGACACAGCTCTTGCCTGGGCTAATCCCTTGTGGGAGACTAATAAACCTGTAAATTTCAAATTACCCTGAATTTGTGGCCTCCTTTCGAAGGGTGTTTGATGTTCCGGCTCGCTCCTCCTCTGCTGCTAAACGACTCATGTCCATTCAGCAAGGTACAAGATCTGTTGCTCAGTATGCCATTGAGTTTTGTACGCTTGCCGCAGAGGTAGGTTGGAACAATGAAGCCCTTGTTGCCGCCTTCTTTCATGGGCTCTCTGATGCGATTAAAAACGAAGTTGCTGCCAGAGATTTACCAGAGGATCTCGAGGCATTGGTGTCTTTTTTGATCCTAATTGACATCAGACCCAGAGAAAGGCCCTTTTTCAAGGAGCGCTTGCGGAAGCCTCCTGTTCCATTGTCTCCTAAGTGTTTGTTCCCACCAATGCCTCCCTCTCCTCCCATGCCTCCTGGTCCCGGGACACCAGGTACTGCTGAGCCGATGCAGTTGGGATTCACGCGTCTCTCCGCAGCGGAGAGGGCCTTTAGGAGGAGGGAGGGGCTCTACCTCTATTGTGGGTTACAGGGCCACCTTTTGAAGTCTTGTCCTACACGGCCGGGAAACGCTCACACCTAAGGTCCTGTCGGGGGCAGACCTTGGGTGGTTTATCCTCGTCCACGGAACCGCTTAAGGCGAAACCTTTGGTCACGGTTGTCCTTTCCTGGATGGACTCCTCCATAGTCACCCAGGCTCTTGTTAACTCTGGTGCTGTGGGCTATTTCATTGACAGTGCTTTTGTATCAAAGCACTCCATTTCTGTGTTGCCTCAGTCCGTTCCACTTGCTATTGAGGCCATTGATGACAGGCCCCTTCAGCCCACACTTGTTACTCACGAAACTGCTCCGTTATCCATGGCTGTTGGGGCTCTCCATTTTGAAACCCTCCAGTTCCATGTGATGAACTCTCCGCATTTTCCTGTTGTTCTGGGTTATCCATGGCTCCAAAAGCACAATCCCAATCTCGACTGGCGCAGGTTCAAAATTTTGTAGTGGTCTCCGCAATGTATTTCCACTTGTCTTCGGAAACCAGTTAAAGTCTTGTGCACTTCTTCGGTATCTCAATTGCCAGAGGAGTACCAAGAGTTCCTAGACGTTTTTGAAAAGGCGCGTGCCGGTACATTGCCTCCTCACCGGTCTTACGATTGTGCCATAGAACTGAAACCCAGAGCCATTCCTCCTCGGGCCGGGTTTACCCTCTGTCTATCTTGGAGAATTGTGCTATGGAGGAGTATGTAGCAGAAGCTCTGTCATGGGGAATCACCTGCAAATCCTGCTCTCCTGCAGGGGCTGTCTTCTTCTTTGTGAAGAAAAAGGGTGGTGATTTAAGACCATGCATCGATTGTAGGGGTCTTAATCGTCTTACCATTAAGAATGCTTACCCTATTACGCTCATTATGGAACTCTTTGACCGCCTCAAGGGAGCTACGGTCTTTACTAAACTTGATTTGAGAGGAGCGTACAATCTCGTTAGGATCAAGGAGGGTCACGAATGGAAAACAGCATTTAACACCAGGAGCGGGCATTATGAGTATCTTGTAATGCCCTTTGGCCTATGTAATGCTCCTGCTGTTTTACAGGAATTTATTAATGATGTCCTACGATATACGTTGCAACAGTGTGTTGTGGTGTACTTAGACGACATCCTCATACATTCACCCACACTTGAGACTCATCGTTCTGATGTTGCACGGGTTCTTCAGAGACTATGTGAGAATGGCCTGTTTTGTAAACTCGAGAAATGTGAGTTACATCAGACTCAAGTAACCTTCCTAGGTTATGTAATCTCCATTGCAGGGTTCTCCATGGATCCTGACAAGTTATCTGCAGTTCTGCAGTGGCCTCGCCCAGTTGGTCTTCGGTCTATTCAACGTTTTTTGGGGTTCGCCAATTACTATAGAAAATTTATTTAAAACTTTTCTTCCTTGGTCAAACCTATCACAGACATGACCCGTAAATAGAATGATCCACTTCATTGGTCACCTACTGCCATAAAGGCTTTTGATAGTCTTAAAACTGCCTTTGCTGCCGCTCCAGTTCTGGTTCATCCTATTCCTAACCCTGTCCTGACTTTCGCTCTTGAGGTCGATGCATCTGAGACTGGAGTAGGTGCCCTTCTGTCTCAACGTCCTACTCCTGACGGTTCCTTGCATTCTTGTGGTTAGTTTTCTAAGAAATTGTCTCCAGCGGAGTGCAATTATGAAATTGGCGACAGGGAATTACTGGCCATAATTTTGGCATTCAAGGAATGGAGGCATCTTCTCGAGGGTACTAGCGTGCCTGTGCTCATTCTTACTGATCACAAGAATTTAACTTATCTATCTGAAGCAAAACGTTTGTTGCCCGACAGGCCAGATTGGCGCTATTTTTGTCTCGGTTTAATTATGTGGTCTCCTACCTGCCTGGTAGAAAGAATATTAGGGCTGATGCCCTCTCTCGACAATTTTCGCTTCTGTCCAAGGAGGAGTCTGTACCTACTCCAGTTATACCTCCTGACCATATTTTGGCTACTATACGTACTAATTTCACTTCTCCCTTGGGGGAGGAGATCCTGGCTGCATGAACCAATGCACCTCCTGAGAAACCTAGTGGTAAGTGTTTTGTTCCTGAGAACCTTCGAACTAAACTTTTGCACACTTACCACTATCCTAAAGCCGCAGGTCACCCAGGCAAGAACCAAATGATTTGGTCTGTCACTCGACAATTCTGGTGGCCAGGTCTTCGTTTTGATGTTGCTGCGTATGTTGCCTGCTGCTCAGTTTGTGCACAGAATAAGACTCCTCAACGTCTTCCTGTGGGTCTTCTTCAACCTATTGCTAATGATGAGCATCCTTGGACACATCTTTCCATGGACTTCATTGTCGATGTTTTCAATGGCAATACTATTATCCTTATGGTGGTTGACCGTTTTTTAAAAATGTCACATTGCATTCCCTTGAAGAAGTTGCCTACCGCTCAGGAGCTTGCTTCAGTTTTTTGCCTGGGAGGTCTTCTGTTTACATGGGTTACCCAAAGAGATAGTGTCGGACCGGGATAGCCAGTTTGTCTCCAGATTTTGGTGTTCCTTTTGTGCTCAAATGGGGATCCAGCTTTCCTTCTCCTCGGCGTATCACCCTCAATCCAATGGGGCTGCGGAACGGTCTAATCAAGCTCTGAAACAGTTCCTCCATTGCTATGTCTCAGATCACCACAATAATTGGTCTGAACTGTTACCTTGGGCAGAGTTTGCTCGTTATAGTGCTATTAATGCTTCCTCCAAGTTATCCCCGTTCATGACAAATTATGGGTTTCAACCATCCTTGTTGCCAGATTCATTCATGTCTCAGGGTATTCCAGCTTTGGAGGAGCATCTCCGACAACTCCGTTCCACGTGGGTGCAGATTCAGGATTGCCTTCATCGTTCTATGCACCGCCAAATGTTCCAGGACGATCGTAGGCTTCTGCCCGTACCTTCCTACCAGGTTGGTGAGAGAGTTTGGCTGTCCTCCCACAACTTGAACCTTCATGTGCCTTCCAATAAACTGGCTCCCCTTTATGTTGGTCTTTTTTGAATACTCCGACGGGTCTATCCTGTGGCCTACGCTCTTGATCTTCCTCCTGCAATGCGCATCTCCAATGTTTTTCATGTCTCCCTCTTGAAACCATTGGTTTGTAATCGGTTTACCACTGTGTTGCCTCGTCCCCATCCTATCTTTGTTGACAATCATGAGGAGTATGAGGTCAGCAGCATTATTGACTCTCGTATGTCCAGGGGCCGCGTACAGTATTTGGTTCACTGGAGGGGCTATGGTCCGGAGGAGCGTTCATGGGTACCCTCCTCTGATGTTCATGCTCCCGCCCTCCTCCATGCCTTCCATGCCTGTTTCCCCAATAAGCCTTTTGTCCTCCCACGGGGGAGGGGTCATTGAGGGGAGGGTACTGTCAGGGTTTTTACCCTCTTTTGTTTACCATGTGCTGCTGGCAGCCATTTTACTCACCTCTCTTGCTGACTTGGTGCATTCTGTGTGATGCTGCTCATTTCCTGCACTTCCTTTTATGACTGGTATTCATCATCAGTGTGAGACAGGATGCAGTTTTAGAATTGTTATGTCATCACTTATTATTTAAAGGGCCTCTGTTCATTATGCTTTGCCCTTGCGATGTCTCAGACCTGTTTGTGAGAGCTCCTGTTTATTACCTGGCTGTCTGACGTCCCTCCTGGTTCCTGATCCCTGGCTTGTTCCTGACTCTGCTGTTCTCCTTGTTCCTGATTCCGGCTTATCTGACTACTCGCTTTGGCTCCTGACTCGGCTCGTCTAACTATTTGCTTTGGCTCCTGACTCAGCTCGTCTGACTACCAGCTCTGGTTTTGATTCCTGGCTTATTATTTGTTTTGTGAACTTTTTATTATTTTTTGCTATTAATAAAGGTGTGATTTTTTTTGCACTTTTCGTCTCTGTCTGATTCCTGGCACCCTGACACTAATTCCTTAATGTTTTTTTTTAACTTTTTTTTAGTCACCTAAGATCACTAAGATTGCAATCTCCCTTAGGATCAGGACCTCAATTTCTCACGGCTTGTTGTGTTCAATTTATCCCTGTATAGTGTTATGATTTTTTCCGTGCATTACAAATGCATGTTTTTGATGATGATATAATAATAATCATTGTAATAAACATAATCTGCAATAATCACATTGATCCACCCTAGTTTTATTTTACTGACTGAAATAGTCAAAGAACAAAGGAAAATCAAGAACTTCAGGAAACAACAGGGAGGAAAACAAGGTGTGAATACACTGCTAATGGGAGAGGAAACCCTTATTAACTTGCAAGACTTGTCTCATGAGTGACTGGAACTAATTTATTTGGGATGTCATTAATGATTTGTGGCAGCTGAAGATGTTCCTAAGCAACAAAAGTCAGGTTATGAGAATTTACTGAAAATGACTTGTAAGTGATTTCACTGCAGTAGAATGAGACTCATATTATCAGTCCTAAGATAAACAATTTTATTCAAAGAAAACTTTAGAGGAATTTGTAGACAACATTAGGCAATAAACATGATCAGCAGCACTGGTGTAAAGTAACTTTCAGTTGCTGATCATTCATTGGACTGTGGTGGAGGGGGAATCACACAGTTTTACTGGACTGATTAATCTTTCCTAATCTTGTACTAAACTTTAGCAGACAGCTAATTGAAATAAATCGCTTCCTGTAACCATCAATGACTTTCTTACACCTCTCTACTGGAATTTTGGGCCACTTTTCTTTTGCCAACTGCCCCAGGTCTCTCAGATTGGAAGGGTTCCTTTTCCCAACTGCTATTTTGAGATCTCTTCACAGGTGCTCTATGGGATTAAGATCTCATTGCTGGGCAGTTCAGTACTCTGCAGTGCTTTGTCTTAAACTATTTCTGGGTGCTTTTACAAACATAGAAACATAGATATTGATGGCAGATAAGAGTCATAGGCCCAGCAAGTCTGCCCGATATCACCTAACAGTATAAACTTATCTAGTTAGTAGGATAGCCTTATGCTTGTCCCAGACATTTTTAAAGTCCTCCACAGTGTTTCTCATTACTACCTCTTGAGGAAGTTTATTCCATAAATCAATCATTCTTTCTGTAAAGAAGTGCTTCCTCAAATTACTCCTGAATCTACTACCCTTCAGCTTGAGACCATGACCCCTTTTTGACATGTGCTTTGGGTCATTGTCCTTCAGCTTGAGATCATGACCCCTTTTTGATATGTGCTTTGGGTCATTATCCTGCTGTAAGACCCATGACCTCTGACGGAGACCCAACTTTCTGAGACTGGGCCCTACATTGCACCACATAATTCTTTGGTAGTCTTCAGATTTCATAATGCCATGCACACAGTCAAGACATTAAGTCCCTGAAGCAGCAAAGCAACCCCAAAACATCAGTGAACCCACTTTTCTTTAAAAGCCTCATTTCTTTTTCAGAAAACAGTAGATTTATGGGCTTTACCAAAAAGCTGTAATTTAGTTTCGTCTGTCCACAGGACATTCTCCCAAAAGGATTTTGGCTTGCTCAGGTAAGCTTTTTTAGGTTTCTATGTCAGCAGTGGGGTCCTTCTGGGTCTCCTACCATAGCGTCCCTTTTCATTCAGATGGCGACATATAGGGCGAGCTGACACATTTGTACCCTGTGCCTGAAGGTCAGCTTGCATTTGTCTGAAAGATGATCGAGGTTCTTTATCCACCATTTAAACAATCCATTGCAATCTTTGATCAATTTTTCTCTTTCATCCTTGTCCAGGGAGATTAGCTACAGTACGATGGGCTGTTAATTGATACAGGTGAGTTTGAAGGGACATTATACAGTAGATTTTTCTTTGCATAATTTTGTAGATTATCCATTTATGTAGCCTATACAGATTTTTTTTTCTTCTGTATAGTTTTGTTAATTTTTAAATAACATTGCTCTGAATTTCAGACCCCTAACCAAGCCCCAAAGTTTTAGGAGAATACTGACGCATACCTACTCGTGCTTGCTCATGTTTGTGTAAAGAGTCTTTTCATTTGCAAAGGAAGGGGGGAGGGGAGTGTCTGCTATTTCCCACTTGCAGTGGGCTTTCTAGCTACCTTTTTAACAAAGCTAAACTGGGAGCTTCTAAGTAAGTTTTTAAACGGTTTTATACTGGATTTTTAGATCAGTATCTGTGCATATTATTCCTTATAGTAGTGTCTATTACATGCAGTTAAATGAAAATTGGTGTATACTGTCTCTTAAATTACAAATTACAGGAGCATCGCAAACCTGGAATTAATTTATTTCTTACAATTTTGAGAAGGTGCCAATAATTTTGTACAGTTCAGTTCTGCGTGGAATGTGTAAAATGTGGCTTTTTTTTTCTCCACTTTTTTGTGTCATACCAATACAAACAAAAGAAATAAACATGAGAATGCCTAAACATTTGTAATTGCAACAATTTTCTGGGCAAAGTGGTGCATTATCTGACAGAAATGCAGGGGTGCCAATATTTTTGGCCATGACTGTATATGTACAGTATATATATATATATATATATATATATATATATATATATATATATATATATATATATATATATATATATATATATACATACAGTGGGGCAAAAAAGTAGTCAGCCACCAATTGTGCAAGTTCTCCCACTTAAGAAGATGAGAGAGGCCTGTAATCTTCATCATAGGTATACCTCAACTATGAGAGACAAAATGTGGAAACAAATCCAGACAATCACATTGTCTGATTTGGAAAGAATTTATTTGCAAATTATGGTGGAAAATAAGTATTTGGTCAATATCAAAAGTTCATCTCAATACTTTGTTATATATCCTTTGTTGGCAATGACAGAGGTCAAACGTTTTCTGTAAGTCTTCACAAGGTTGTCCCACGCTGTTGCTGGTATGTTGGCCCATTGCTGCATGCAGATCTCCTCTAGAGCAGTGATCTTTTGGGGCTGTCGCTGGGCAACACAGACTTTCAACTCCCTCCAAAGGTTTTCTATGGGGTTGAGATCTTGAGACTGGCTAGGCCACTCCAGGACCTTGAAATGCTTCTTACGAAGCCACTCCTTCGTTGCACAGGCGGTGTGTTTGTGATCATTGCCATGCTGAAAGACCCAGCCACGTTTCATCTTCAATGCCCTTGCTGATGGAAGGAGGTTTGCACTCAAAATCTCACAATACATGGCCCCATTCATTCTTTCATGTACACGGATCAGTCGTCCTGTTCCCTTTGCAGAGAAACAGCCCCAAAGCATGATGTTGCCACCCCCATGCTTCACAGTAGGTATGGTGTTCTTTGGTTGCAACTCAGCATTCTCTCTCCTCCAAACAAGACGAGTTTTGTTCCTACCAAACATTCTCCCAATCCGCTTTTGGATCATCCAAATGCTCTCTAGCATACTTCAGATGGGCCCGGACATGTACTGGCTTAAGCAGGGGGACACGTCTGGCACTGCAGGATCTGAGTCCCAGGCGGCATAGTGTGTTACTGATGGTAGCGTTTGTTACGTTGGTCCCAGCTCTCTGCAGGTCATACACTAGGTCCCCCTGTGTGGTTCTGTGATGTTTGCTCACCGTTCTTGTGATCATTTTGACCCCATGGGGTGAGATCTTGCGTGGAGCCCCAGATCGAGGGAGATTATCAGTGGTCTTGTATGTCTTCCTTTTTCTAATTATTGCTCCCACAGTTGATTTCTTCACACCAAGCTGCTTGCCTATTGCAGATTCAGTCTTCCCAGCCTGGTGCAGGACTACAATTTTGTTTCTGGTGTCCGACAGCTCTTTGGTCTTCACCATAGTGCAGTTTGGAGTGTGACTGTTTGAGCTTGTGGACAGGTGTCTTTTATACTGATAACAAGTTCAAACAGGTTCCATTAATACAGGTAATGAGTGGAGGACAGAGGAGCCTCTTAAAGAAGAAGATACAGGTCTGTGAGAGCCAGAAATCTTGCTTGTTTGTAGGTGACCAAATACTTATTTTCCACCATAATATGCAAATAAATTATTTCCAAATAAGACAATGTGATTGTCTGGATTTGTTTCCACATTTTGTCTCTCATAGTTGAGGTATACCTATGATGAAAATTACAGGCCTCTCTCATCTTCTTAAGTGGGAGAACTTGCACAATTGGTGGCTGACTAAATACTTTTTTGCCCAACTGTATATATATATATATATATATATATATATATATATATATATATATATATATATATATTTATATATCAGATATATATCAATAGAAATATGTATTTAAACATAAAAAGAACATTTTCTTCTATGTGAGAAACATTGGGTGGTAAAATATGCATAACAATCTTTGGGTTTAGCACTGTAGGTCTAACACAGTGTCGGGTTAGTGCACAAGCGATAAGTGTTTGGATTTTTTAGGTTTTTTTCAGTGCGCTGCATTAAAGTCTGTGGGGAGAAGAAGCTATCATGGTCACGATATTCTAAGTCCTGAAGTTAGCAATATACTTTCAACTTGTAATATGCGCTCTAACCCGCACTCGTTAAAAGTTTACTTCCAGTGGTGTTTGCGAGCAAACAAAACGCTAAATAGTACGCAACTTTTATAAGGCCTATTATTAGATGTACAAGGATTGATCAAGATTAAATTAACATGTTCAGTTTCTAATTTCTTTAAAAAAAATCTTTATTTTAGAACAGGTGACAAACTTAAGACATAAAAAGATGTTATAAAAAAGATGTTATATTGTAAGCTGTGTAGAAGAAAACAACATAAAAACCACTCAAATCTACCTCTCTGCACCAGACCTATCCCCTTCTTGACTAACTTGTGTCACTAATTGTCTTTCTCATATCTTATCTTCGATGTCCTCTCACTAACTTATCCGCTTCACTACCGGGACTTTCAGAGAAAAACTTGCCCAAAATATCGGAGAATTTTTTAGCATTTTTGCTATAACTCCATTTAAACAGAAACAGAGCCTATACTATGCTATATATATTTTTTAAGTAGTAGTATATTTTTTCATGCAACCATTTAATCGCAAAATGCAATCAAATAATAAAAAGCTTCTCTGGGATCCCCTTTGTTCAGAAATAGCAGACATATAAGGCTTTGCCATTATTGCTTATTGGTAATTAGAAGGCCGCCAATTGCAGCTGCGCAACACACTTCTATTATTCATGGCCACCACAGCTATGTGCCACAGCTATGAAGATCGAAGATGCCCCCGTGATGAATGAAGATGTCGCCGCCTGGATGAAGACTTCTCGCTGCATGGATGAAGATGGATGTCCAGACGTCAGGAACCGTGAGTACATTTTCTGGGGTTAATTTTTTTTGTTTTTACATTTTGGGTGGGTCTTATTTTTTGATCAGGGATTTTTTTATTTTTTAATGTGACCCGAAGAGCTAATTGCCCTTTTAAGGGCAATGCCCATACAAATGCACCTTTAGAGGCAATGGGCAGCTTAGGTTTTTTTAGAATTAGGTTTTTTTATTTTGTGTGGTTGGTTGGGTGGGGGTTTTATTGTTAGGGGTAATTTGTAATTTTTGTAGGTAAAAGAGCTGTTTAACTTAGGGCAACACCCTACAAAAGGCCGTTTTAAGGGCTATTTGTAGTTTATTGATAGATTAGGGGGCTTTTTATTTTGGAGTAGCTTTTTTGTTTTTATACGGGTATTAGATTAGGTTTCATTTTTATTATTTTGGATAATTTCGTTAATTCTTTTGTAATCTTAGTGTTTTTTTATTTTTTGTAATGTTAGTTTTTTTTGTAATGATATATTATTTTTAATTTTATAGTTTAAGCTTAGGTTTTTTTTATTTCACAGGTATGTTTTTAAGTATTTAAAGGTAGTTATGTTGTAAATTTAATTTAAAGTTAGGGGGTGTTAGGTTTAGGGGTTAATAGTTTAATTTAGTGTGTCGCGATGTGGGTGTTTGGTGGTTTAGGGGTTAATAGTTTTAGTTTTGTATTAGCGATGTGGGGGGCCAGCGGTTTAGGGGTTAATAGGTTTATTTAGTGTTGGCAATGTGGGGGCTGGCGGTTTAGCGGTTAATAGGTTTAATAAAGTTTTTCCGATGCAGGGGGTGGCGGTTTAGGGGTTAATAGATTTATTATAGTAGTTGCAATGTGGGGGGCAGTGGTTTAGGGGTTAATAGGTTTATTATAGTATTTTCGATGTGGGTGGTGGCGGTTTAAGGGTTAATAGGTAGTTTATGGGTGTTAGTGTACTTTGTAAAATTTTTGTTATGAGTTTTGTGAAACATTTTTGTTTCGCAAAATCCATAACTACTGGTCTCAGATCGCGGAATGGATAGTGGCGGTATAAGCTAGACTTGTGCATGATCGAAAAATTTGTTTCGGTTCGGATCGATTCCGATTTTTTTGAATTTTGGTTCGGATCGATTCGAATTCGGAAAAATTTGAATGAATTAATTTCGGATTCGTTTCGGATTCATTCGGATTCGAATAAATTCGGCTGGATTCGGTTCGGAAATTCGGAATTTCGGTATGTGTTAGGTGGGATATGCTGTGTATTAGACTAGTATTATGTACTGTATATTAGGTGTAACACATAGCAGAGTGATATAACCTAATATACTGTACAATATTAGTGTAATCCATGGCTATCCGAATCTACCGAATAAATCCGAACTAATTCGGATTTATTCGGTAGATTCGGCACTATTTCAATTCGGAAATTCGAATCGATCCGAATCTCCGAATTTAACGAATTCAGCCGAATTTCTGAATCGATCCGAAACGAATCGCACATATCTAGTATAAGCTATAGCGCTAGCGTTATAGCCGGACCGCACAACCTGTAATATGGGAGACCTCAAAATTCCACACTCAAAAGTCATTTTTTGAGTGCAGAATGGAGAGTTGCGTAAAGGCTAAAATGCTAGCGGTATAGCTGTCCCGCCACGACTTGTAATACAGGCAACCTGCATATTCTGCACGCAATGGCCAATTTTTCAGCAGCATAGACCTACTGCACAACTTGTAATTTAGGTGATTAATAATACAACAAAGTTTAGAGAATAGATTCCTTCAATGTTTATGCAATAATTATACCATCTATGCTATTAATAAGTATTATTAAGTGCAGGTCAGTAACTCACTTTTAATGAGATCCTTAGTATCTAATGTCACTGTTTATAGGATTCAGACAAACAGACTGTAGATGTTTAAGCCTATGATGAGCTTCAGGCACAAAAATATGACAGATATGTGTTCAACTATGTAGAATAATCATTTGGTTGGAAAATCTGTGCCAGTGCACAATTCTGCATATGAAAAGATGCTCTTCATTTTACTATAGGATTCATGCAGCACAACGAGTGACTGAAAAATACCCGGTAACCCTTTTTTCCGTAGGAATATAAGAAACTGTTCATCTACTTTTGACAGGCATGTTACTATCACAATACACCTGTAAAGATCTCAAAGTTTTGACAAAAATTATTGCTACGTGCACTTTTAACTATGCTCTGTACTAACTTAAAATGAAACATATGTAGGTACTCAAAAAGTCATAGTTTACCCCCCTGCAGTCTTCTTTAGTTGAATAGTATTTCTTTACGCTTTGCAATAATTGAGAACAAACATACATCATTTGCGCATGTTCTGTGTAATAAAAAAAACAAAACAAAACAATTATATTTAATCACTATTTTTAAAACATCCTAAATAGTTGTTAAAATTGCTGAACAGATGTATAATTCCCTAATAGGGAATAATCGATTTACACTGAAAAATAACCCATGTGTATTATGCATTTTCTTGTGATTTTGATTTGTAATTCCTACTTATCGACTTATTCAGATGATTTGTAGTAAAAAAAAAAAAAAAAAAAGACTTGGACCAGCAGACAAAGCAGTAAACACTATTCATGGAACTAACAGTCATTAAAAGGTCCACAAACACAGCTCACTATGCTTAACCATAATGAATTCTCTTAGTTTAGATATAACGTACAAAAGCAATATATATCCTTAGCCTATAACAGCATAGATTGAATGGGAAGGATGGGATTTAAGAAAACCAGTGGAATATAGAGAGGAGCAGATGGACATGAACGTGGGAGGTTGTGTTGTAGGGGGATCTTTAGTGATGAAGGGACTTTATACAGTGTGATAGCTGGTAACTTAGATACACACAGGTAGGGGACCTGTATCTTACTGAGCACCACGGTATCCTGGTGGATTACAGAGAAGGCAAGAGAAAGTGTCTTTAGCAGTTATACAACAACTTTTAGGTAAACAAACTTAACAGGAATCATCAAAAAGAAATGATCCTTCAAATTGTATTGTACTTCCCTCCCCATCACAATAAAAACCTGACTGCACCTGAGCTGTCCTCCAAATGTGACCCCATTCATTTATCCCTAAATGCGACCTATATTACAAGTGGCACACTATTTTGTGCTTTCACTCGAACGCAAACATAGCTGGAAGTAAACTTTTAACGCCCGTGGGTTAACGCGCATATTACAAGTTCAAAGTAAAATGTTTGTGCGCAAGCAAAACATGATGCACTCTAACTTCAGGACTTCTGATATCATGGCCACGCTAACTTCATCTCCCCATAGACTTTAATACTGCACATTGTTAAAAATAAACAACTAAAGACTTATTGCTTGTAACACCACATTAGACTTATAAAGCTAAACCCGAAGGTAGTTATAAATATTTTACATTCCAATGTTCTTCACATAGAAGAAAATGTTCTTTTATTTTTAAATATATATTTCTATATATATCTGATTACTTAAAAAAATATATCTATACTTTTATATCCATATGAATATAAACAGGTATGAATATATACATATAAAGGAATATTTACATTTTTAAATATGTGAAGAACATTGGAAAGTAAAATATTTGCAGTAAATACACAGTAAAACACATATTAAAAATATTAAAATTGAATAAAAAAGATTTTCATATTTTAAGGTTTTTGAGTGGAAAGGGCTCCAAAGTGTATGTAAATACGTGCATATCTGTACAAGTATATATATATATATATATATATATATATATATATAGATAGATAGATAGATAGATAGATAGATAGATAGATAGATAGATAGACATAGATATATATACAAACACAATATAGCCCTTTCCATTCAAATATCTTGTGATATACCATATGCCTTTTAACCCTTATAAAAAATGTTTTATTAATATTTATATAAATAATTGTTATCAGACTGTAAATATTTTTGCACATTTTTTTAACTTTAAAACTAAACTTAACACTAGGGGGTAGATTTATTAAATGCTTGTGCAATGCCGACCCCTGCATATTCGTGGCTGCTAGCGGGGGGTGTCAATCATCCCGATCGTATCTGATCGGGATGATTGCAGTCCGCCACCTAAGAGGTGGTGGACAAGTTACGGAGCAGTGGTCTTAAGACCGCTGCTTCTTAACTCCTGTTTCCGGCGAGCTGGAAGGCTCGCGTGAAATAAGCAACAACTGGTGTTTGGTAAATATACCCCTTGGCCTCCACTCGTGCAAACCAAATGCTCGCTAATTTTGTTTGTGCTTGAGCGAATGTTAGCAAATATATATATTGAAATATATATTTCATAATAAATTCTTTTTTTCTATGTAAAGAACATAAGAATGTAAACTATGTAAAATAAGAATGTAAAATATGTAAAATACGATGATCACACTTTTGCTTTTTGGTCTCACAAGGTGTCTTCACTCGTGTAAACCCAATGCTCGCTAATTTTGTTTGTGCTCAAGCAAATGTTGTCAAATATATATAGATATATATATTTCATAATAAAAAAATCTATGTGAAGAACATAGGAATGTAAAATATGTGGAGCTCGCTTTGTGCTAATCTGACACCACTTAAGACCTAAAGAGCAAAACACAAAGGGCGCCATGTACTAAGGCGTCAATTTTTTCGCACAGACCGTATCGAAATAACCCGCCGGCATTTGCACCATGCGGATGGCACTTCGTTACATGAATGTACTAAAAACCAAGCCGTAAAATTTTGCGTCTATTGTGTGTCGAAGACAATCGGATTATTGATAACTTTGAAGCTTCGTTCGGCGCGAAAGAGCAAAGTTAAGAAGCAGTCTGCGACCTGATTGGTTTAGTTCTTTACCCACGTGACGATCTAGGTGTCATAATCTCCAGACAAGCGGCAACGTCTGAAAAAAATTAAAAAGGATTAACATTTCAAAGATGATAAAGACGATAATTTCAATGAGAATTAACTATGTTTTTTAGTTAAATCTATCATAACAATGCATGACATAAACTACGTTTGACAATTATAATAATACTGTAAAATAACATCCCACCTTCTTCCTCGTAATTGAATTAATCGGAAAAGAAACATGTGTAAAAGTGTCTCCATCTTCATTCACTGATCCAAAAACCAATAATGCTACAATAGTAGTCTAGTCCTTTCACTTAAGTACTTCTACCTGGCGTCAGGTTGATACCCCCTATAGTTTTCTATTGTATTCGCTACCTAAATGGTCGCGAAGCAAATCACGCGAAGTTACAGTGAAAGTTGGAGCGGGCGGATTAGTTGTAACATTCAAAATTTCCGATTACAGCAAATTTACGTGAGATCGAACATGTAGTAAGTGGAAAAAGGCTTCGGAACGATGAGTTGAGTAAAATTACGATCGCTGATGAAAATAGTGGTTTTTCGAGCAGATCGCAGATTGATGCATACGAGAAGCAGATCGTGAGCGAATTTTGATGCGGAAATACAGACGGACGGTCACTTCGAAGCTTAGTACATGGCGCCCAAAGTGCGATACACATATTTTACATTCTTATGTTCTTCACATAGAATTTTTTATTATTAAATATATATAATTCTATATATATATTTGATAATATTAATGTAAAATAGATATCTATACCTATACAGGTATAGGTATATATAGATACCTATAGATATATGTATTTTAAATAAAATAACATTTCCCTGTAAGGTAAAGAACATTGGAATGTGAAATATGTAAACTGTAAATATACAGTAAAACACATTAACACATTAATACATATGTGCACACATCTATCTATCTATCTATTTATCTAGATACACATACAAATATTTAGCCATGTATATGTATGTATATATTCAATTTAGCCCTTTGTAGTCAAACACCTTGTCATATACCATATACCTTTGAGCCCTTATAAAAAAAATATATATATTTATATAAATACTTTTTGGGGTCCATCCGATAAAAATCGTCGCCCGCAAAAGCCGGCGACGCCAATATTTGCGCGGGTTTGGTATCACATATACGGCGTAACCTAGAAGTTACGCTCGTATATTTCTGCCGTCGCCCGTAGTTTTTTGGGCTATAGGCAGGTATACCAAACCAGCGCAGTTTGGTATCCAATATGCAGCGTAAGGACTTACGTGGCGAAAATGGAGAAAACTTACTCCATTTTCACCTCGCCACAAAAAGCAGCCGTAAGAAGCCTTACGCTGACTATTGGAGCCCCGTAACTCCCTAAACTGGCTGCTAAAATAAACCTAACACCTAACGCATGCGCAATGTCTATCTCCCTGTCAACCGCAATCTTCTAAAATAAACCTAACACCTAACGCATGCGCAATGTCTATCTACCTGTCAACCGCGATCCCCCCCCCCGAAATCCCTAATAAAGTTATTAACCCCTAAACCGCCGCTCCCGGACCCCGCCGCCATCTACATAAACTAACCCCCTACTGTGAGCCCCTAAAACCGCCGCCATCTACCTTATCTATCCCCTAATTAGAACCCCTTACACCGCTGTCATCTACCTTATCTATCCCCTAATCTGACCCCTTACACCGCCGCCACCTATATAAAAATTATTAACCCCTAATCTAATCCCCCTATACCGCCGCCAGCTATATTAATATTATTAACCCCTAATGTAAGCCCCTTACACCGCCGCCATCTCTATTAAAATGATTAAACCCTAATTTAATCTACCTACCCCGCCGCCATCTATATTATCTATATTAACCCTAAGTATATTATAGTTAATATAGGTATTACATTATATATATTAACTATATTAACCCTAATTATATTAGGGTTAATATAGTTAATATAGTTACTATAGTATTTATATTAACTATATTAACTCTATCTAACCCTAACACCCCTAACTAAATTTATATTAAATTAATCTAATTCATTTATAAACTAAAATATTCCTATTTAAATCTAAATACTTACCTATAAAATAAACCCTAAGATAGCTACAATATAATTAATAATTACATTGTAGCTATGTTAGGGTTAATATTTATTTTACAGGTAAATTGTTAATTATTTTAACTAGGTATAATAGCTATTAAATAGTTATTAACTATTTAATATCTACCTAGTTAAAATAATTACCCAATTACCTGTAAAATAAATCCTAACCTAAGTTACAAATACACCTACACTATCAATAAATAAACTACAAACATCTATCTAAAAATACAATTAAATAAACTAAACTAAATTACAAAAACAAACAAACACTAAATTACAAAAAATAAAAAAAGATTACAAGATTTTTAAGCTAATTACACCTATTCTAAGCCCCCTAATAAAATAATAAACCCCCAAAATAAAAAAAATTCCCTGCCCTATTCTAAATTAAAAAAATTTCAAAGCTCTTTACCTTACCAGCCCTTAAAAGGGCCTTTTGTGGGGCATGCCCCAAAGAATTCAGCTCTTTTGCATACAAATACAATACCCCCCCCATTACAACCCACCACCCACATACCCCTATTCTAAAACCACCCAAACCCCCCTTAAAAAAGCCTAACACTACCCCCCTGAAGATCTCCCTACCTTGTCTTCACCACACCGGGCCGAACTCCTGATCCGATCCGGGCGATGTCTTCCTCCAAGCGGCAAAGAAGAATTCTTCCTCCGGCGATGTCTTCCTCCAAGCGGCAAAGAAGAATTCTTCCTCCGGCGATGTCTTCCTCCAAGCGGCAAAGAAGAATTCTTCCTCCGGCGACGTCTTCCTCCAAGCGGCAGCAAAGTCTTCATTCTTCCGGCGGCATCTTCAATCTTCTTTCTTCGCTCCGCCACCGCGGAGCATCCATCCCGGACGACTACTGAACGACGAATGAGGTACCTTTAAATGACGTCATCCAAGATGGCGTCCGCCGAATTCCGATTGGCTGATAGGATTCTATCAGCCAATCGGAATTAAGTTAGAAAAATCTGATTGGCTGATTGAATCAGCCAATCAGATTCAAGTTCAATCCGATTGGCTGATCCAATCAGCCAATCAGATTGAGCTCGCATTCTATTGGATGACGTCATTTAAAGGTACCTCATTCATCGTTCAGTAGTCGTCCGGGATGGATGCTCCGCGGCGGCGGAGCGAAGAAAGAAGATTGAAGATGCCGCCGGAAGAATGAAGACTTTGCTGTTGCTTGGAGGAAGACGTCGCCGGAGGAAGAATTCTTCTTTGCCGCTTGGAGGAAGACATCGCCGGAGGAGGAATTCTTCTTTGCCGCTTGGAGGAAGACATCGCCCGGATCGGATCAGGAGTTCGGCCCGGTGTGGTGAAGACAAGGTAGGGAGATCTTCAGGGGGGTAGTGTTAGGCTTTTTTAAGGGGGGTTTGGGTGGTTTTAGAATAGGGGTATGTGGGTGGTGGGTTGTAATGGGGGGGGGGTATTGTATTTGTATGCAAAAGAGCTGAATTCTTTGGGGCATGCCCCACAAAAGGCCCTTTTAAGGGCTGGTAAGATAAAGAGCTTTGAATTTTTTTTAATTTAGAATAGGGCAGGGAATTTTTTTTATTTTGGGGGTTTATTATTTTATTAGGGGGCTTAGAATAGGTGTAATTAGCTTAAAAATCTTGTAATCTTTTTTTTATTTTTTGTAATTTAGTGTTTTTTTTTTTTTTGTAATTTAGTTTAGTTTATTTAATTGTATTTTTAGATAGATGTTTGTAGTTTATTTATTGATAGTGTAGGTGTATTTGTAACTTAGGTTAGGATTTATTTTACAGGTAATTGGGTAATTATTTTAACTAGGTAGATATTAAATAGTTAATAACTATTTAATAGCTATTATACCTAGTTAAAATAATTAACAATTTACCTGTAAAATAAATATTAACCCTAACATAGCTACAATGTAATTATTAATTATATTGTAGCTATCTTAGGGTTTATTTTATAGGTAAGTATTTAGATTTAAATAGGAATATTTTAGTTTATAAATGAATTAGATTAATTTAATATAAATTTAGTTAGGGGCGTTAGGGTTAGATAGAGTTAATATAGTTAATATAAATACTATAGTAACTATATTAACTATATTAACCCTAATATAATTAGGGTTAATATAGTTAATATATATAATGTAATACCTATATTAACTATAATATACTTAGGGTTAATATAGATAATATAGATGGCGGCGGGGTAGGTAGATTAAATTAGGGGTTAATCATTTTAATAGAGATGGCGGCGGTGTAAGGGGCTTACATTAGGGGTTAATAATTTTAATATAGATGGCGGCGGTGTTAGGGGCTCACTTTAGGGGGTTATAGATATAATATAGCTGGCGGCGGGCACGGGAGCGACGGTTTAGGGGTTAATAACTTTATTAGGTTGCGGCGGGGTATGGGAGCGGCGGTTTAGGGGTTAATAGCTTTTTTATTGTTAGGATAGTGAGGGGGGATAGCGGATAGAGGGTTAGACGTGTTGGGCTATGTTAGGGAGGCGTGTTAGACGTGTCGGGCTATGTTTAGGAGGCGTGTTAGACAGTGCGGGTGATTTAGACTTTAGTCAGGTTTTGTAGGCGCCGGCAGTTTCTAACGTGGCGCAAGTCACTGGCGACTCCAAAAATCTGTACTTACGCAGATTTCTGGACATCGCTGGTTTGTGAGACTTGCGCCACTTTAGCAAGTGACGGCGCCGCATATTGGATGGCTCGAGTTGCGAGCTGAAACTGCGGGCGACGTGGGTTCCCTCGCTTGCGCCGCAAACTGCGATCTATATCGGATCGCGCCCTTTATCTGATAGTGTATATATGAGTGTAACTGTAATTTTAAATGTATTTATGTTGTATTTGGTGCAACTTTTTAATATAGCATTATCTTTTACGTGAAGTTGTCAATCAAGCTAACCCGATGAGAGTAAATCGCCATTGCACTTTTACAATCTCGTTTATTTTCAACTTGTAATAAAAAGCGCTATTTCCGTTTAGCGCAGAAAGCAGAAATAAAAGTTAGCGCACCACTTGCAATCTATATTTTATTTGCTGCTTATCTTACCCACAATTATTCAGTGATTTTGCCCCATTGTGTAACCAAGTAGCAGACCCACTAACACAATCTATTCATTGCAGTACCCATATACCACTCAATGGGCCCCACCTATGTGACCCCTTTTGTGTAGAATTGTACTTTTCCCATGCTCCTTTATAGGCCAAAAAGCCAATTCTGTAACCTAAAAATCTTTCCAATCTGGTTAGAAGCATTGAAATAACATGCAAAATGTTGCCTTTTGCCCATTTTTGCATAAAAAAGTGTTTAATGTATACTATATGGCTAAAAGAATCTGGATAGTTGACCATCAACCATATATGAGCTTGTTGGATATCCTTTTCCAAAACCATTGGCATTAATATGGAGTTGGCCCCACTTTGCAGCTACAACAGCCATGACTCTCCTTGGAAGTCTTTATTTAAGATTTTTGAGTATGTATGTGGGAATTTGAGCCCAATTAGACAAATGAGCATTTGTAAGGCCAGGCACTGGTGTTGGATGAGAAGGTCTGACTCACAAATATTGTTCCAGTTCATCCCAAATGTGTTCAATGGGCTTGAGGTCAGGGATCTGTGACGGCCACTCAAGTTCCTCCCCTTTTAACTCATCAAACCATATCTTCATAAACCTTGCTTTGTGCACAGGGGCACAGTCATGCAGAAACAGGAAAATTGTCTTCCTAGGTCCTAACTTGTGATCTGTAAAGTTGCATAAGAACGTTACTATTTCTGCTGCAAATACATCTACCAATACAACCAACTCGCTGCAATACTACATTGTTTACAAAATGTTAAATTATCCAAAATTAGATTTGCCAGTTGTGTTCCATAAACATACTGGACAGCCTATAGGTGATAGAGCACACGTGGTAGGTAGGGTACCTCCATAAGTTCAACCTTATGCCCCATCCTTGATCCCAGCAGGTATATTTTTCACAACTAAGCAGTCATTTTATACCCTTGGTTGCCATTTGCATACACTTTAATAATTTGAAAACCAGTGCCTTAGAGAGTCAGCAGTAGCCTGAATTATACAAATTAAATCATCACAGAAGCAATACATACCACAACCAGCTCTCTGAGCAGGCATGGTGTTTGAATACTGGTGCATGGGCCGTCACAGGATATGTACATATGCCTCTGAAAAGCAGTAATAACTTTTACTAAAAGCATTTTGCTAATGGAAGTCTAATGCAAAAATGCTTCTATTTCAAATTGAAATAAACCCAAGTTCAATTTTGACCTTTCTTTGTCTTTAAAAATACCTTCTTAAACTTGGTTTTCTAATTTGAATGGCTTTAAGCTGTTAACTTCAGGAAGACATCTGGGCATCACTTCATACAATTTTTTTTAAAATATACTGGGAGTGACCTTGCAATTTAGATTTCAGAAATAAATACTCAAAATAAATTATTTTACACTTGCAATTTATAATAAAAGTAGAACACAGTTTTGGTTAGAATCCAAAGCCCATAACATGTAGATGATAATTACAGATGAGAGGTAATAGAAACCATGGTTTCTGAAGGGAAACACCTGCAGTATTCAAGAGATGGAAAACACAGACATCTGCATTTATCCAAACAAAAGCAGGGTGGAAACTTACATACACACATGTACATTATACAGATGTAAAAAAACAATTTCATAGTTAAATTTGTAGTTAATTGTTGTGTGCCAATTTTCGACTACACACAATGTTTTGGAAACATTTAAGATATAAATAATTGTAATTTATGAAATTAAAATTCGGAAAGCCAGTTATTAGCTTTACAATATAATTAGTTCTGGCTAGTATATTTATTGTTATGGGTGATAGTTAAAACCACAAAAAAATCTCTAACTAGAATTAAAAAAAAATGTCAACCTTTAATTTTGCAAACAATTTTATTGCACTTGGTGATAGTCATCAGTTTTACCACCCAGTCTATATGGCTTGTCTTTCAAAATGAAAACAAATTATTGAAACAAAACTTTCAAAGTAATGTATGTGATTTTAGACAAATGGGGGCTGAATTATCAAGCTCCGAATGGAGCTTGATGCCCCTTGTTTCCTAAAGACCGCTGCTACATAACGTCCACCTGCTCTGAGGCTGCAGACATCAATCTGCCCGATCCTATAAAATCGGGCTGATTGACACCCCCTACTAGTGGCCGATTGTCTGCAAATCTGCAGGGGGATGCATTGCACAAGCAGTTCACAAGAACAGCTTGTGCAATGATAATTGTCGACAGCGTATGCTGTCGGCATTTATCGGTGTGCAGCGGACATGATACGCTACATCGTATCATGTATGCTTGCTCTTTGATAAATATGCCGCATGGTGGATGATTACAATCCTGTACAAAAGTTTATCAAATGATTTATCAACAAAACTGTCTGTAGATTTTAACCCCTTGATCCAATACAACGTAGATCTACAGTACGTCATTCAGTTCATAGCCCTGCGTACCAGATAATATAGATCTGCGTGGCAGCTTCAAGAAGCCCAAGAAGTCTTGGTTATCAAGTGACAACCTAGACTTGATGCTTACCGGCATCTGCCTTCATATGGTAGCGGAGCATGATTGGTGCTCCATTACCATATGAAGGCAGATTGCCAGATTGCTAAAGACAGTGACATGGTCTGTGTCACTGTCTGTAATAATCTCCATTGGTGCTATGAGAGGTGTGGGAGGGAAGGTGTGTTGGTGGCCCAGCGCCTACAGAATTTTTTTTTAAAGCGAGAGGGAAGAATGGGATGCTACACTACAGAAAAAGAGTGGAATTATAACTATTGTTGGAGGGAGGAAGTGGGGGAGACTCCTACACTATAGAAAAAAGGTAAAAATGTATAAATAAATAATAAATAAACTGGGTACTGGCTGCAGCTACCAGTAACTAATATGGCACTATTGGGAGGGGGAGGGTAAGAGAGCTGTTTGAGAGGGATCAGGGTGGTGAGAGGGCTGAGGACGGTTCCCTTCACTGCAGAAAAAAAATAATAATAAAAAAAATAATTAAAAAGCAAAATTCCCTCAACTGCATACTGGCTGACCTAAACAAAGGGGATCCCAGTGAAGCTTTTACAACCATTTATGTTATGAATGCACAAGCAGTATGTAAATAATTTCAGTGAGAAAAGGTTAACAATTTTTTAAATATGATTGCAGTTGGCGGCAAAACGGTGGAGTGAAATATACCAAAATGGGCCTTGATTAGTGCATTTCTGCTACTTCAATAAAAAGATACCAAGAGAATGAAGTAAATTTGTAATAGAAGTAAATTGGAAAGTTTGGGTTTCATGTCCCTTTAATGATTCATATTTTGCTTTAAATATTTAATGCCTCCCTAACAGCAGCAAATAGCAAAGTAACAAATCCTATCCAATGGTGCTGAATGACACCCCTGCGATTGGCCGCAAATCTGCAGGGGGCATCATTGCACAAGCAGTTCTGGTGAACTGCTTGTGCAATGTTAAATGTCGACAGCGTATACTATCGACATTCATCGATGTCATGTTGGACAGACACTGATAAATCGGCCCCTTAGTCTTAACTCTTTCTTTGATACATAAAAATGTATATATATATTGCAATATAATAGCTTAGTTTATTTATCTACAACACTTTACATAGAAGGTTCCTTGCAGTGTATTTATTTATTGGGTACAGTTATTCTTTGTGTGTTGACATATTGTGTTAGTCGCTCAACACCTATTATTATTTTATTTTCTAAAGTTTCAGGTAGTACCTGTTACACTTTGATGATGGAGTCTGTTGACAAAACTTCATATTCTAAGGAAGATGTCCTAGATTTTATCAGTACTGCTGTAAAACAGGCCATGGCCTAGATGAATCAACCATATACCTTTGTCTCAACTGTCCTGGAGGTTCCTAATCCCTTTTCTAGTGAATACTCCTCAGATTCTTTGGACTCAGATGATTATACCCCCCAGTAACAGTGGTGCTCTCAAAACAGCACCTCGCTTAGAGGCAGGTCCAATAGGGGTGATAGAATCTGGTCCCCAGAAGTAAAATGGAGTAAAAGAATCCTGAGCCTCAAGGATAATAAACAGGGGTTTCTGTGCATAGAATCCGAATCTCTAAATTGGGATGACCTGAATAAGAAATATTATCTGTACCCTAACTGGGACTCTGGTAATCCCTCAGAGAAGAATAATCTGAGTCCTTCCCACTCACGCCCTTCAGGACTTTGACTTTGGATGAGGAGGCAGAGACAGATCTTGTGGATCCTGCAGAGAATTCCATTTTAAGTTTGAAGCATATTTGGCACCCGGATTCATCTGAGTGGTCCCTGCCTACTCATATGATTAGGTTTCTACACTTGTGCTGCCCTCTGGACTGGGCAGACAGGGATCTACATAGGGAAGTATTGCGCAGACCCTCTCTTCCCAGTAGAGTTAGCCACTGCTGAATATGACTCTAAACTTGTCACTATTCCTTCCTGTCAATTCCTTAGTTTCCATTAGAATAGGCAGATTTGGGAATTTACCTGTCTGCCTTTCAGACTCAGCTCCACTTCCTGTTTTTTTTTTTTTACAAAGCTCCTCAAACTGGTGGTGGCCTATCTTCAGGTGCAAGGCTTTCACCTCATAACTCATCTGGACAACATTCTTTTTATGCAAAACCATTAGTTAATTTCTCAGGTTATAAATACTTCCACCCTCCTGAGCATTCTGGGGTTCATCATCAACGAACAGAAGCCAATTTTTAGGGTTCTCCATTGATGCAGTCAGGGGCCAACTCCTTCTTCCGCAGTAGAAGATCAATCAGATCAAAGCAGAAATTTGTTTATCTATATCGGCCGACATGGTCTCCATTTGACAGATGTCAAGGATCATTGGCCTCTTGTCATCCATTCAGGTTATTTTTCCCAGCCCTTTCCACTATTGGGCCATGCAACACCTGAAAATCCAGTCAGTTTTTGCGGAAATATCCTGGTTGCTCAAGCATATGGAGGCATGGAATGGCTCGATGATTTTTGTGTTTGCTACAGATTTCATTCTTTCTTCAAATTAGGCTAGGGAGAAAATTGATGCTGTGTCATTTGTTTTTTTCTCTGGATACATGAGCAATTTGGCCCTCCTGAGCCTTGACCAACCACCAGTTTCTTCAGTTGGCTTCTGGACCTGGATTGTGAGGGTGTGGATTCCTTTCTCCAAGTTTTGTCCAATCAGGGAGGCGCATTCCCTCTATTTGCCATGATTGCACAAACTCTGTTTGTTCATAATTTTCAATGACCATGATTACACCCTGGTGGTCGATGCAGCCGTGATTTCCCCCATTTTTATGTAATGGGTAATTATGTACCGGTCACATCTACATGACACTTGTAAAAATGTTTATTTACTATCGGCTAGATTTAGAGTTCTGCGTTAGCCGTCAAAACCAGCGTTAGGGGGCCCTAACGCTGGTTTTGGGCTACCGCTGGTATGTAGAGTCGTGTAGGTAAGGGTCTAATGCTCACTTTCCAGCCGCGACTTTTCCATACCGCAGATCCCCCTACGCCATTTGCGTATCCTATCTTTTCAATGGGATCTTTCTAACGCCGGTATTTAGAGTCTTGGCTGGAGTGAGAGTTAGAAATCTAACAACAAAACTCCAGCCGCAGAGAAAAGCCAGGAGTTAAGAGCTTTCTGGGCTAACGCCGGTTCATAAAGCTCTTAACTACTGTGCTCTACAGTACACTAACACCCATAAACTACCTATGTACCCCTAAACCGAGGTCCCCCCACATTGCCGCCACTCTATTACATTTTTTTAACCCCTAATCTTCCGACCGCAAACCGCCGCCACCTACGTTATCCCTATGTACCCCTAATCTGCCCCCACAACGTCGCCGCCACCTATCTACAATAATCAACCCCTAATCTGCCGACCGGACCTCACCGCTACTATTATAAATGTATTAACCCCTAAAGCTAACTCTAACCCTAACCCTAACACCCCCCTAAGTTAAATATAATTTAAATCTAACGAAATAAATTAAATCTTGTTAAATAAATTATTCCTATTTAAAGCTAAATACTTACCTGTACAATAAACCCTAATATAGCTACAATATAAATAATAATTATATTGTAGCTATTTTAGGATTAATATTTATTTTACAGGCAACTTTGTATTTATTTTAACCAGGTACAATAGCTATTAAATAGTTAATAACTATTTAATAGCTACCTAGTTAAAATAATTACAAAATTACCTGTAAAATAAATCCTAACCTAAGTTACAATTAAACCTAACACTACACTATCAATAAATAAATTACATACAAATACCTACAAATAAATACAATTAAATAAACTAACTAAAGTACAAAAAATAAAAAAATATTTTACAAACATTAGAAAAATATTACAACAATTTTAAGCTAATTACACCTACTCTAAGCCCCCTAATAAAATAACAAAGCCCCCCAAAATAAAAAATGCCCTACCCTATTCTAAAATTAAAATTGAAAAGCTCTTTTACCTTACCAGCCCTTAAAAGGGCTTTTTGCGGGGCATGCCCCAAAGAAAACAGCTCTTTTGCCTGTAAAAAAACATACAATACCCCCCCAACATTACAACCCACCACCCACATACCCCTAATCTAACCCAAACCCCCCTTAAATAAACCTAACACTAAGCCCCTGAAGATCTCCCTACCTTGTCTTCAACACGCCGGGTCTCACCTATCCTTCCAGGCTCCGAAGTCTTCATCCAAGCCCAAGCGGGGGCTGAAGATGTGCATGATCCGGCTGAAGTCTTGGCCCAAGCGGTGGCTGAAGATGTCCATGATCCGGCTGAAGTCTTGGCCCAAGCGGGGGCTGAAGATGTCTATGATCTGGCTGAAGTCTTGGCCCAAGCGGGGGCTGAAGATGTCCATGATCCGGCTGAAGTCTTGGCCCAAGCGGGAGCTGAAGAGGTCCATGATCCGGCTGAAGTCTTCTATCAAGCGGCATCTTCAATCTTCTTTCTTCCGGATCCATCTTCATCCCGCCGATGCGGAACATCCATCCTGGCCGACGACTTCCCGACGAATGACGGTTCCTTTAAGGGACGTCATCCAAGATGGCGTCCCTCGAATTCCGATTGGCTGATAGGATTCTATCAGCCAATCAGAATTAAGGTAGGAAAATTCTGATTTGCTGATGGAATCAGCCAATCAGATTCAAGTTCAATCCGATTGGCTGATCCAATCTTAAGCTTAAAATTGTTGTAATATTTTTCTAATGTTTGTAAAATATTTTTTTATTTTTTGTAACTTAGTTCTTTTTTTATTTTTTGTACTTTAGTTAGTTTATTTAATTGTATTTATTTGTAGGTATTTGTATGTAATTTATTTATTGATAGTGTAGTGTTAGGTTTAATTGTAACTTAGGTTAGGATTTATTTTACAGGTAATTTTGTAATTATTTTAACTAGGTAGCTATTAAATAGTTATTAACTATTTAATAGTTATTGTACCTGTTTAAAATAAATACAAAGTTGCCTGTAAAATAAATATTAATCCTAAAATAGGATTATAATTATAATAATAATATAATATAGGGGTCGGCAGTGTTAGGGGCAGCAGATTAGGGGTACATAGGTGTAATGTAGGTTGTGGCGGTGTACGGAACGGCAGATTAGGGGTTAAAAGTGTAATGCAGGGGTCAGCGATAGCGGGGGTGGCAGATTAGGGGTTAATGAGTGTAAGGTTAGGGGTGTTTAGACTCGGGGTACATGTTAGGGTGTTAGGTGCAGACTTAGGAAGTGTTTCCCCATAGGAAACAATGGGGCTGCGTTAGGAGCTGAACGCTGCTTTTTTGCAGGTGTTAGGTTTTTTTTCAGCTCAAACTGCCCCATTGTTTCCTATGGGGGAATCGTGCACGAGCACGTTTTTGAAGCTGGCCGCGTCCGTAAATACCGCTGGTATTGAGAGTTGCAGTGGCGGTAAATTATGCTCTACGCTCCTTTTTTGGAGCCTAACGCAGCCCTTCTGTGAACTCTAAATACCAGCGGTATTTAAAAGGTGCGGGGGAAAAAAAGCACGCGTAGCTAACCCACCCCTTCTAAAGCAAAACTCCAAATCTAGGTGTATATGTGCACAATAAGTCTGCCAAGATGTTTGTTATGATATGTTTATTAGCAATAATTTTTTTGAGATTATGGTATGTAATTTATGAGATATATCTATCTGTTCTGTGAATGGGTTTAATCTTTTTATTATATGGATTATTCATGTGGTTTGTAGGTCATATATATTTTATTTTTTGTCAGTAATATTTGTCAGTAATATTATATGTTGTACTTATCTAAGGAATTTATATTATTGATAGCTCTCTGGTAATTAACTATTCAAATAAATATGTGGCAATACAGATCTTCATTGTGAATAACAATGTAGACACTGATGCAATATGTTACACATAATTGATTACATTTAACTGAGAATGATTTATCACGTTGTAGATACTAAATTCATTCATATCTACACTACTGGTTAGCAGTGGAGGCAGGGAACTGTTACTGTGAAGCCGATGACGTTAACTTTTGGATGGGACTATATATCAGTCACTGTGATGTAGGAGGAATGTGTTTTGGATGGGACTATATATCAGTCACTGTGATGTAGGAGCAATGTATGCATATACACAATAGAAATCTAGGGACCCTGAGTACAGCTTATAAAGTTTGGACTGTGGTATTTAAAGTAATACTCACTTGTGTCAGTGGTGACACAGCAAGAAATGCGATGCAAGAGATATATTGTTTTTATTAAAATTTTGTTTTTAACTCTACCACCGTTTTAAAAATTGTAATTACTTGCACTCTGGCCCCAAACAACATTTCTGTAAAAGAAAATGGTAATCAGAGAAGTGAGAGTATATTGAGCTTGGCAGACACCAGTCCGGTATATTGTGGGAGTGGGAAACCTGGCTGTACGTGCTGGATAACTGATTAGAAGAACGAACATACCGATGTGCAGAGCCTGCTGGATGGCTCCTAAAGGTTCATCATGCCTGTGTATGCACTTGTTAGTGCATTCAAAATTCTGAGTGCCTTTTAAGATCGTGTGTTGCTATATGTGTAGAAGATACAACACTATTAGGGTGTCCTCTTTTCATTTTGTTTTTTTAGTGGTTTCCCCACTGCTGAAGATGAACTCAGCTTGTTTGCTTCTTCCCAATCTTCTGTACCTCCATGTAGATGCTCATAACTGCCAGCACTCTCTTCTGACTCAGATTCGTCTCATGCTCCTAGTGGAGCAAAATTCTGGGGATCCTGGACCTCCAAGAGTCTTTCAAGAGAGGCTACTCATTTTTTGCGAGAGTCTTGGGCCCCAGGCACTAGAAAGTACTATGCTTTGGTCTGGACAGTCTGGGTTCATTAGTGTGTTGGAAGGGATTTATCTAACTATGATTTAAAATTTTCTAACAGAATTGTATTCTAAGGGGAAGGCATATCTTACTCAGCATTTCTGCTGGTCATCTTCAATTCTGCTGATAGGCTCCCCTTGGTTAGTTGCATTTTGTAGGCTATTTATTTAAAAAAATAAAAAAAACTCCTCAAGCTCATTATTTAAGCCTGTGGAATGTCATCCTCATCTTTTCATTGATTAGAGTTTGGCCCACTAATGACTCCCTTTCTCTTAAGCAGATGTTTGTGAAGCTTGCATTGTTACTCTGCCTAGTGTCCTTTTGATGGGTCTCAGAAATTAGGGCTTTAGATGCTCATAGTATCTAAGTTTCTACAATGGTGTTTTGTACACCATTTTCTGTAGGATCAAATCATCTTTTTTTTATCCATATTACCCTGAGGTCTGTGAGCTCACCTTTTTAGGACAGAGGGTAATTACAGTTCCCCTTCAAGTCCTTTGTTAATTTCCTATGTTCATTCTCACAAACCACTTTCTATCCTTACTTTGGCTAAGTGGATAAGTTAGCTTATGTTGTAGTCAGGGACATATCCCTCCTTTAGGTCTGATTCAGTTCTGGGTGCAGCTCCCCCACGTACTTTCCTGTCAGGCTGTAATTTACAAGACTTACAAGATCTTTTCCTAATTCTATTTCAAATCATTTTCCTGCGCTTTTAAGTCTATTATTTTGTTTGCGTTTAGAATGCAAAATATGAAGCATCCTGTCTTGCTATAAAATTTAGATTATTTTAACATTAGTGCCTAAATCATCTGTTAAAGACAGGAGTCGAATATTTTCCCTCCTCTCCCTATAGAATTTTTTTTTTTCAAAGAACCATTAAAGACAGTAGAATTGCATAATTATCAAATGGATAATATAAAGAGAATGTAATAACATTTGTTCTGAATTTAAAATAAGCAGTATATTTTTTTTTTCTCACACATTTATTTTTCCCCATTTGCAGGCCCCCCATGGGCGTCCACAAGGGGGGGCAAGAGTGGGCAACTGCACCCCCCTGGATTTTTACTGCCCCCTCCCATTTATAGCACACTAAAATGATTACATTGCTAAAATGTAATCTAGAGATCAGTGTGACCATTTGCAAAGTTGCTCTTTCTGCATCTGATCAGCTTCAGTGAGGCTCTGCTCCATGTGAGGATGGTGTCAGATTAAACACACAAAGCCATGCTGCTCTCAGTGATGGATCCCTGCTGCCAGTAAAGAAGGTAAGTTTTGCTTATTGTAAAAATGTAAGTTTTGCTTATTATTTTTTATAAACTGTGCCCCACTGACCCTGGCTCATTGTCTAAAAGTATTATTTTGTACATATAAGTGTCCAAAGGAAAAATAAATTAAGCTCCAAATATAATCAGTTTGTGGGTTGCTACATGTTTATATTAGCTGAAATCATTTGCACAGGTGTATGCATATTATACAATTAAATACAATCAGCATAATAATTCAACATTCTATCTAATGCAGACTTCCTTCTTTTCTGCAGAAAATTATTCCTGTGTTTGTTCACTGTATGGTTTAAATCTGTGGAAGTTATATTTATATTAAGTGACATTAAATCTAGTTATATTAACACCAATTTGTGTAAATATGAATGTGTGTAAGCATGTGTATGTGTAATTATGTGTAAACATGTGTGTGTGTAAGTAATTGTGTGTTTATTTGCAATTACATGTGTGTGTGTGTAATTATATGTGCAAGCATATGTGTGTGCGTAATTTTACGCGTAAGTGTATGTGTAATTATTTGTGTAAGTGTAGGTGTGTGTATGTGTAATTATATGTGTTTGTAATTATATGTGTGAATATATGTGTGTGTATGTGTAATTATATGTGTAGCTGTTTGTGTGGGTAATATGTGTAAATATATATGTGTATGTGTAATTATTTGTGTAAGTGTATGTGTGTGTGTAAATATATGTGTGTGTATGCATTGGTAATTATACTGTATGTGTTTGTAATTATAAGTGTAAATATGTGTATGTGTAATTATTTATTTTTGAATAATGATTTTTATTGGGTTTTCCATTAAACAAATAAACAGAATAAGGAAACAGTGATAAAATTCTGTTGGTACTTCCCCCCTAACACCAGTCAGCAAAAATACACCGTTCTCATTCATGATAAAGACAACCAACACAACCCATCTCACCCCCTCTTTACAAAGCATAGTCCCACATCACCTTTTATATAAGGATACAGAAATTCAATCACAGCAGGCGATTTGCTATACTCTCGGGATGCACTTTCAAAATTGGTACACTTACACTCAGCTGAAACATTACCTATCAACACATCATTTTAGACCTCAATTGAAAAGGCGCCTCTCCCAATTCGAAACAATATGCTTTCAACCTCACCCACAGAATTTTATCTTTAACATATAGCTAAGTGGGAAGCGGATCTTGAAAACACTCTAGACTTACCAGACTGGACTATCATTTTCCATCAAATGACGAAAGCCTCATCATCCATTTCGATGTTGGAAATTAATATTAAACTATTAAGCAGATGGTATTATACACCTGTCCGACTACACCACTTATTCCCCAACACGACCGCCATGTGCTGGAGGGAATGTGGGGAATCAGCAACTTTTGCACATATTTGGTGGACCTGCCCGATAGCAATATCCTTTTGGCACTCCCTTAAACCAGAAATTGAAAAAGTTTTATGTGCACCACTCCCGTTCACACCTTGGGTTTTTCTCTTTAACAAATTCCCTAAAATCACATGTAAATTAAAACAAACACTCCTCACTATCATGATCAACTCAGCAAAGAGACTAATCCCACTTAATTGGAAAAAAACAAACTTGCCATCTCTTGCAGTTTGGAAAACAAAAGTCATACATTATCTTCAATTGGAAAAATATCACTACACCTGCACCAAGCGAACAGAAGAATTTTATAACATAATATTCTTATGGGAGGAATACATTAACAGTCAGTAGCAATTCACTCCCTTACATTCTCTCAACAACCGACCACACAACAATATCCTTAGCTTCGATTTCTCTAAACCTAGTACTTTAACATAATTACACAGAATGGTTAATTTATAACAGTCAGGAGGAAGTCACCCTCACTACTATTTCACTCATAGATAATCTCCACATTTAGACGGCGGCTGATTGGTATTTGTCATCTAACCCAATAGTAATAGCTAACCTCGAGTCATACTGTCATAGGAATGATTGTATAATTGTAGCAATGTTTCATTTATTGTAATAATTGATGTTAATTTGAACGTTTCTTTAATGTTTTTCAATGTATATCTTGGGAAAATCTTAATAAAAGCATTTAAAACCAAAAAAAAAATAAAAAAAAAAAAAATAATTTATCACATAAGCATAACAAAAAAACAAAAAAAATTCTGTTGGTACTCGATTCACAGTATTATGTTGAAATTATATTAAGTAAGCAATAGGTCAATTATCTTGAAAGTCCATGACCTCAGTTATTGCATATACAGGTAATTATAGTTGTACAAAAGTTGTTTAGTGTCTTTTAGTTGACATCTCAAATGCAGTAGAGCATTTACAATTTGAAACACTAGGCAATCAATATTTAGACTCTATATTCAGGTTACTCCGGCATTTGAGCATTAGAGCCGGCGGGAACCTCCTGTTGGGTCTGGTACTCATAGAGTGTGGTTTTCCAGTAGAACTTAATGTCTAAGAATGTGTTTAAATTTGGGGGTTTGAAGTAACCATATTCTTCAAGTGTCAATGAGTGGTTCATGTGAGAAATACACTTAGTCATTGTATGAGTGAGTTTTTTCCCATTGTCTTGCTATTAGAATCCTTGCTGAATTAAGAGAAAAGTTTAATAGGCGGAGGCGAAGCTTACAAGTCTTTGGTGGTAAGAGATTTAGAATTGCTATAAAGGGAGATAGGAGGAAGGTATCACCTAACAATAATTGTAAATGTTGTTCTAATATATTCCAGATGGGATGAAGGTAGGGGCAAGAACACCACATGGTGCCTCTAGTTTCGCAAACCCCTCCAACATCTATCGGAGGAGTTAGCATATATGATTTTTAGGCGAGTCAGTTTTAGGTACCATCATGTCATGATTTTATAGTTAAGTTCTATATATTTGGTGGAGGTAGAAGATTTTCTAGTGAATTCAAATATTTGTCTCCAGTTTTGCATATCCAGTTCTGTGTCTAGTTCTGTATGCCATTTGTGAATAAAGGGAGGGAGCTGTGTGGATTGATCCAATGTAAGGAATGTTTTCACTAATGATAAGGTGTGTCTTATTCTTCCTTCAGATATGCATAATATCTCAAATGGTATTAGCTGTCTAGTCCAGGCCTGTTTGTGTTCTGAGGTGTTTAACAAATGTTGAAGTTGCCTATACTTGAGCCAGATAGTAAATGCTCCATTTAGTAAGTCTGTTATTTCATTTCTGGGTTTCAGCATGGGGCTGTTGAGTAATTTACAAATGGGGACTGTATATCCTATTTCCTGCATGCTTGATCTATTATAGCTATGTTATATGCTACCTAACAGTTCTGCATTAGGGGAGATTTAGCTGTTGTAATATGTGGGGAGGACAATTGAATCCTGTCCCAAGCAGAGAATACACCTACGTATAAGGGGTAGAGGGGGTATTACGCTTGGTCTATTGGGTTTGGGAATCCAACAAAGAGTCCCAACATTAGGGGTTTTGAGGATATGAGAATCTATCACTACTCAAGCTTTAGTTTGTGCATTTCTATGCCAATCTAGGACCCTTTGTAGGCTAATTGTTTTGCAATACATTTCTAGGTTGGGAAGGCCTGTGTCTCCATTTCTTTGGGACCTATATAATGTGCTTTTATTAATTCTTGGCTTAACAGAGCCCCATGTATATTTTTCAAGAGTGACTGCCATTTTTAAGGTATGAGGGTGGTATGGGTATAAGGATAGCTTGAAGAACATATAAGATTCTTGGGAGAGTAGTCATTTTTAGTGTTTGTACTCTACCGCACCATAAAAAAGGGTGTTTGAACCATTTCTGTGGGTCATTTTGAATGTTCGTAAATAAGGAGTTATAATTGAGGGTGAAAAATTGTTTATGGTTAGGCGTAAGGAAAATGCCCAGGTACTTGAGTGCCTTTGTTTGTAATCTATAGGGGTTTGCTTCCATTAGGGTTTTTAATTTAGGTTTTTGGAGATTCATATTTAAGATTTTGGATTTAGAGTAATTAATAGAGAAAAATGAGAGATCACTATAACGGCCACATTTTTCTGTCACTGCTGGGAGGGAAGTATGTGGTGATGTGAGTGTCAAAGGGATATGGTCTGCATACAACAAGATTTTAAGGTCGTTGTCATCCAGAGGTATGCCAGTGATCCTAGTGTTTTGTCTTATTCTCGCTGCTAGGGTTTCGATGCAAAGGAAAAAAAGGAACGGGGACAAGGGACACCCTTGTCTTGTACCATTGCCTATTGTGTGTATGTGTAATTATATGTGTAAGTGTATGTATAATTATTTTTGTATGTGTGTGTGTAATTATATGTGTAAGTGTACAGTATGTGTAATTATTTGTGTATGTGTAATTATGTGTTTGTAATTATATGTGTAAATATGTGTGTGTGTATGTGTAATTGTATGTGTAGCTATTTGTATGTGTAATATGTATAAATATATATGTGTATGTGTAATTATTTGTGTAAGTATGTGTAAATATATGTGTTTGTAATTATATGTGTAAATATATGTGTGTGTAATTATTTGTGTATGTGTGTGTAAATCTGATTATATGTTTAAGTGTGTGTGTAAATTATTATGTGTGTGTGTGTAATTAAATGTGTAAGTGTATGTGTGATTATTTGTGTAAATGTATGTGTGTAATTATATGTGTATGTGTAATTATTTGTGCAAGTGTGTGTGTATGTGTAATTATATATGTGAGTGTGTGTGTAAATATATGTGTGTGTATTTGTAATTATATGTGTTTTTAATTATATGTGTAAATATATGTGTGTGTATGTGTAATTGTTATATATCCTAGGTTACAATCAGCTAGATTACGAGTTTTGCGTTATGAGGGGTGCGGTGCTAACTTGCACGTTATTTTCACCGCTCACTTAACTATAGTGCTGGTATTACAGGTTTTTATAAACCCGGCATTAAAAGACAAGAAGTGAGCATAGAGCAAACTTGTGCTCCATACCGCACTGTCACATTTCTGCTGTTCCTTTAAATTTCTTTCCTTACCTGGCTGCAGTTTTCCTAATAAATAGCACCTCCTCTATATAGGAAGTGCTTGGATATCATTACTGCTACCTAGCTTTGCCTGTGTCTCTTCTCAGAGAACCTTACTGCCTGTGTTTAAACTATATCTTTTTTCCTCTGCAGTTTTTCAGGAGAAACATTCTTGCAGTTTATTCCATTTCCATGCATGCATAATTCTACCTGCCTAAAGTCCTGTTGGAAACTACTTTCTCAGTGAGTACATTTAAAGTTTTTTTGCAGTTTGCTTTTTTATTACAAACAGCTGGGTCTACTTTCTACTCCAGCGGATTGATAAACCTTCAGTGTTTTCTTCCTCACTCTCTCTAAGGTAATCCCTTGCCATGTTTAAAGTTCAATTTCCTGATTGATCTAACTGTAAGCTTTGTGGGCATTATTTCATTTTATTTTTTTTCTGCTACCCTGGACTTATACTCCATCAGTTTGTCCTGCATATACCTGTACCTTTGCCGGGATTTTATTCTCTTAATTCAAATTGTTTGTCTCCTATTTTTGTATTCATATCAGTTCCATTATCTTAGGAAATACAAAAAGAAAACACAGCAGCACTGATGCAAGGAAATCCAGGGCCAAAAAGTAAAACAAAATTTACCTTTATTAGAACGATTTACATGAGTACACAAATGAGCTTCCCTGACTAGTTTCGTGCTCACCAGAGCACTTAATCATAGGGTAAGTTGCTAGGTGTGAACCCTCCCTTTTTAAAGGGAAAGAAACACCTGTTAGTGATTAGTTAAATTTACATGCCTATTAAAATTCAATGTATGTATGGGAACCTATGAGTGCACATACACATTGAAAAATCAATCAATCACAAAACAAACAAAATCTGTTACAAATCACATGCACAATGTCTAAGGAAAAAACAATGTTACAAATAACATATTACAAGAAAGATCCGTATATGCAAATGTACTGTACGTGTACTGCAAAAGATAATGTCAGAGACCAAAAACAATATTTGTAATTGCAGGTGACAAATTACAATAAATATCCATGTATGTAAGTATCTATATATACAGATATCTTGCAAAAACAAATTCTACAATTATTGAAAATGTCCCCCTAAAGAAAAGGAGGGGGACAAGTACATACAAATCATGGATATTAAATTGTTACAAAAAGCCTTAAATGTCTAACCATATGAAACATAATATGCAAACATGCATATTTAAAGTGTAGTCCAAAGAGAACAAAAGAAAGAAAACACTCCATTAAAAAACACAAAAATATGTATGTATAATTATATATATGAAATAAAGATATATGCATAATGTAAAAAACATTTGGAGCATTACAGGGACCACTTTACTTATTGTTTCAAAAAGGAAGGACAAGTAAAGAATATCAATGTAACAATATCAATATAACCAATATTAGGCTGACCAGTAGCCAGTGATGTTTGTACCATGTAATACAGTGGGTGACATATAAAGAGAATACTACTCAACAAAGTAGCTCATATCCCACTCCTTGTTCAAACCCAGGGGTGTGATAGTTCTGAGCTTATAGATCCAGTATAGTTCTTGTTTCTGTAAAAGTTTACATCTATCACCACCCCTGGGTGGGAACATGATGCGGTCAATTACCTGCACTTTCATATTAAAGACACTAGTCATGTGTACAAGATTGAAATGTCTTGCAACCGCTGATTCTTTAACATACTCCCTAGTGTCCCTCACATGTTCCCTAATTCGAGATCTTAATTCTCTGGTCGTTTGGCCAGTATATTGCAGAAAACATTGCTTGCACTCAAGTAAGTACACAACATGAGTACTTCTGCAATTTGCATAAAATTTATGAGAGAATTCCTCACCAGTTTGGGTGCTTTTAAAGCCATTACCTATACCAATAAAGCTGCAAGTGACACAAGGGCCATGGCCACATCTATAAGTCCCCTTCCTTCTAATCCAATCACTTTTGTCCTTACTCCCTGAATGTATTAAACTGGGAGATAGTTTAGAAGACAAGGTTGGGGGCTTTTTTGACACAAATTTACATTTTCCAATAAGGGGTCTCAACACCTCATCCTCATTAAGTAGATGGAGATTTTTCTTCAGAATAGAGCAAATTTCATTGTATTGGCTCGAATACTCTGTTGAAAAAACTACTGTCTCTTGTGTTATATTACTGTGTCTCACAGATCCCTGAACCAACTCTCCCTGTGATTTTTCCCTTACCTCCACATAATTCTGGTGAAGTAAAGAATCATTGTAACCTCTTAACTTGAGTCGCTCAATTAAAGCCATAGCTTGTTCATCGAACAAAGCATCTGAATTAGTATTAGTATACTACTGAAAAATCACAGGGAGAGTTGGTTCAGGGATCTGTGAGACACAGTAATATAACACAAGAGACAGTAGTTTTTTCAACAGAGTATTCGAGCCAATACAATGAAATTTGCTCTATTCTGAAGAAAAATCTCCATCTACTTAATGAGGATGAGGTGTTGAGACCCCTTATTGGAAAATGTAAATTTGTGTCAAAAAAGCCCCCAACCTTGTCTTCTAAACTATCTCCCAGTTTAATACATTCAGGGGGTAAGGACAAAAGTGATTGGATTAGAAGGAAGGGGACTTATAGATGTGGCCATGGCCCTTGTGTCACTTGCAGCTTTATTGGTATAGGTAATGGCTTTAAAAGCACCCAAACTGGTGAGGAATTCTCTCATAAATTTTATGCAAATTGCAGAAGTACTCATGTTGTGTACTTACTTGAGTGCAAGCAATGTTTTCTGCAATATACTGGCCAAACGACCAGAGAATTAAGATCTCGAATTAGGGAACATGTGAGGGACACTAGGGAGTATGTTAAAGAATCAGCGGTTGCAAGACATTTCAATCTTGTACACATGACTAGTGTCTTTAATATGAAAGTGCAGGTAATTGACCGCATCATGTTCTCACCCAGGGGTGGTGATAGATGTAAACTTTTACAGAAACAAGAACTATACTGGATCTATAAGCTCAGAACTATCACACCCCTGGGTTTGAACAAGGAGTGGGATATGAGCTACTTTGTTGAGTAGTATTCTCTTTATATGTCACCCACTGTATTACATGGTACAAACATCACTGGCTACTGGTCAGCCTAATATTGGTTATATTGATATTGTTACATTGATATTCTTTACTTGTCCTTCCTTTTTGAAACAATAAGTAAAGTGGTCCCTGTAATGCTCCATTTTATAACATTGAGAAATGTATTGCTTTAAATGTTTTTTACATTATGCATATATCTTTATTTCATATATATAATTATACATACATATTTTTTGTGTTTTTTAATGGAGTGTTTTCTTTCTTTTGTTCTCTTTGGACTACACTTTAAATATGCATGTTTGCATATTATGTTTCATATGGTTAGACATTTAAGGCTTTTTGTAACAATTTAATATCCATGATTTGTATGTACTTGTCCCCCTCCTTTTCTTTAGGGGGACATTTTCAATAATTGTAGAATTTGTTTTTGCAACATATCTGTATATATAGATACTTACATACATGGATATTTATTGTAATTTGTCACCTGCAATTACAAATATTGTTTTTGGTCTCTGACATTATCTTTTGCAGTACACGTACAGTACATTTGCATATACGGATCTTTCTTGTAATATGTTATTTGTAACATTGTTTTTTCCTTAGACATTGTGCATGTGATTTGTAACAGATTTTGTTTGTTTTGTGATTGATTGATTTTTCAATGTGTATGTGCACTCATAGGTTCCCATACATACATTGAATTTTAATATGCATGTAAATTTAACTAATCACTAACAGGTGTTTCTTTCCCTTTAAAAAGGGAGGGTTCACACCTAGCAACTTACCCTATGATTAAGTGCTCTGGTGAGCACGAAACTAGTCAGGGAAGCTCATTTGTGTACTCATGTAAATCGTTCTAATAAAGGTAAATTTTGTTTTATTTTTTGGCCCTGGATTTCCTTGCATCAGTGCTGCTGTGTTTTCTTTTTGTATTTCCATGTCTTTTTCGGCTACACCGTCCGTTACCTAACAGCATGCACCCCTTGTAACCTGTGTAGTACCTGTAACACTCCGCCTCTGCCTCAGCTCACGGACCCAGCCGGAACTACCGCATTTGCAGCGGCTTGTCTCTCTGTTCCATTATCTTAGACTGCCTTGTTTTACTTCTGCAGCTCTTATTCTTTGTTGGGCTTTATTTTTCATAAGTAAAACTTGTCTATATAAATTGCAGGTCTGTTTCTGAGTTTTTCTTACTGTAAAACCTCATTCCCTTACCTGCATACATTCATTACTTAAAGGTTATCTATGTATTCAAGACCATCTTTACAAGTAACTAGTAGAACAAGTTATTTTCTAGTAGGATTGTGATAGATATCCAAGCCAATTTAAAAATAAAAAAATAAAAAAAAATAGTGTTTCTTTTCAGTATCATGGAGCAAACACACATTACTATGCATGCTATGAATCTCACTCAACGTATAGACCTATTATCTCAAAGATTCCAGGACTTACATACTGAACATCAGACAATGAAAGTTACCATAGAAACTCTGACAAAAACACACACTACTCCTATTGAAGCCCTGAATAAATTGTTAGCCCCATCTGACACATTTCATGGAGAGAGGTCCCAATATCGTGATTTTAAAAATGCATGTGCATTGTTATTCATGCTCAAGCCTAAGACTTACTGCTCTGACCGTATCAAGGTATGCACTGTTATCTCTTATCTTAGAGGTGAGCCTAGGATCTGTGCCAATTTCTTCCTGGAAACTAATGATCCTGTCCTAAACTCTTTGGATTCATTTTTCTCTTCTATGTCCTCATTATATGCTGACCCTGACATTAAAATTACTGCAGAAACTGCTTTAAAAGCCTTAAAACAAGGTAGGAGACCAGTTGAGGACTACATTATCAACACATTTAAAAGATTAGCAAGAGACTCTCAATGGAATGACATCAGTCTCCATAATCAGTTCAGGCTCAACCTCTCTGAGTCATTAAAGGACAAACTATCAAGTGTTCAGTTTCCAACCACCTTAGAAGAATTGATGAAATTGGCTACAATAATTGATAGGAGAATTCGTGAAAGGAGAAAAGAGAAATTTCAGACTGACCAATATCATAGTTTCACACCCATTCCAGCTTGCCATTCTCCCTTTAGATGTTCCCCAAGTGAGCCTAAGGAGATAGGTTTCACTAGAGGACCGCTTATCTCTGAAGAAAAGGAGCGACGAAGGACAAATAATGCATGTGCATTGTTATTAATGCTCAAGCCTAAGACTTACTGCTCTGACCGTATCAAGGTATGCACTGTTATCTCTTATCTTAGAGGTGAGCCTAGGATCTGTGCCAATTTCTTCCTGGAAACTAATGATCCTGTCCTAAACTCTTTGGATTCATTTTTCTCTTCTATGTCCTCATTATATGCTGACCCTGACATTAAAATTACTGCAGAAACTGCTTTAAAAGCCTTAAAACAAGGTAGGAGACCAGTTGAGGATTACATTATCAACACATTTAAAAGATTAGCAAGAGACTCTCAATGGAATGACATCAGTCTCCATAATCAGTTCAGGCTCAACTTCTCTGAGTCATTAAAGGACAAACTATCAAGGGTTCAGTTTCCAACCACCTTAGAAGAATTGATGAAATTGGCTACAACAATTGATAGGAGAATTTGTGAAAGGAGAAAAGAGAAATTTCAGACTGACCAATATCATAGTTTCACACCCATTCCAGCTTGCCATTCTCCCTTTAGATGTTCCCCAAGTGAGCCTAAGGAGATAGGTTTCACTAGAGGACCGCTTATCTCTGAAGAAAAGGAGCGACGAAGGACAAATAATTTATGTTTATACTGTGCTTCAAATATTCACAATGTAAAGTCTTGTCCAAATTAAAAGAAAACTCATTCTGGTAAGAGTCAAGTACAAAATAACTGCTTGTCTATACATTCCATTTCTTCAACCGTCTTCACTCTTTGTGTATCCTTGCAGTGGAATCAAAACCATCTGCAACGTGATTGCATCCTCGACTCTGGGGCTTGTAGAAGCTTTATTGACTCTGAACTTGTCAGAAAAAATAATATCCCTATTACAAATAAACGAATTCCTGTAACCATCAAAGTTATAGATGGTTCTACATTTGCTAACGGACCTATTACACATCAAACAGTACCTTTACAGATGACAACTACTACTGGACATACAGAACACATCATTTTTGACGTAATTCCTTCACCATTCTACCCCATAATACTGGGGATCTCCTGGTTACAACTCCATTCTCCTTCCATTTCCTGGAATAAGTCAGAACTAGACTTCCAGTCTGATTATTGTAAAAAAACATGCCTTCAACATGGATTTCTCATGCATATTACAGAACCAACTTTACCTGAGAGATATTTGGAGTTCCAAGATGTGTTCAGTAAAAAACAGGAAGAAACTTTACCTCCACATAGACCGTATGACTGCCCTATTGATCTTATAACTGGGGCAGTTGTTCCTTATGGTCATGTATACCCTCTCTCCCAGCTTGAACTCAATGAATTAAAGTCTTAACTTGAAGAAAATCTCCACAAGGGTTTCATAAGACCCTCCACATCCCCTGCTGGGGCCGGTATGTTTTTTGAAAAAAAAAACAAGGATTCCTCACTCTGTCCTATTATTGATTATCGTTTAATGAACAAGATCACCATTAAAAACCGTTACCCACTACCCTTAATGCCTAAACTAATCAAAAGGCTACAAGATGCAAAGATTTTCACGAAATTAGACCTCAGGGGAGCCTATAATTTGGTGCGCATCAAAGAGGGTGATGAGTGGGAAACTGCCTTCTGCACCAGATATGGTTTATATGAATATCTTGTCATGCCCTTTGGTCTATGCAATGCTCCAGCCACTTTCCAATACTTTGTGAATGACATCTTCCGAGATTTACTAGATGTGTGTGTAGTTATCTACTTAGATGACATTTTGATATATTCTAAATCAGAACTTGAACACACCAAACATGTTCGATGGGTACTATCTAGACTTCACACTCATTGCTTATATGTCAAACTTGAGAAATGTTTATTCCATTGAAAAGAGATCAGTTTTCTCAGATATAAAATTTCTCCAGATTAAATTCACATGGAGGATGACAAGATTGAAGCTATTAAAAATTGGCCTATACCTGAGAACAAGAATGTCCTACAGAAATTCCTAGACTTTGCTAACTTTTATAGAAAGTTTATTTGCAACTACTCAAGTATTGTCAAACCTCTCACCCGTTTAACTGGCACCACCCCTTTTCTCTGGTCACAAGAAACCCAAAGTGCATTTGATGACCTCAAAATAAAATTCACCTCTAAACCTATTCTCAGAATGCCAGATCCAGATTTACAGTTCATCCTCGAAGTTGACTCATCCGATTTTGCACTTGGTGCTATTCTGTCACAAAGACATCCGGATACCGGTGTTATTCATCCTGTTGCTTACCATTGGCAAACTCTATCTGATGCCGAGACCCATTATCCGATTGGTGAAAAAGAATTATTAGCCATAAAAGTCGCCTTCAAAATATGGAGACATCTCCTAGAAGGAACTATTCAACCTGTTATCATATACACTGATCACAGGAATTTAGAATTCCTTAAATCCAGCAAGACACTCTCCTCAAGATAGGTTCATTGGAGTCTCTTCTTTGAAAGATTTAATTTTCATATCACTTACAGACCTGGTACATTAAACGGTAAGGCTGACTCTCTATCAAGAATGTACACTGCTCCATTACCTGCAACTACCACTTCTATTATCCCAGAGGATCGGTTCATTGGGATTGTTAAAGATTTCACTTCTAAAGTTAAAGACATCCTTAGTACAGATCTTACTCTACCTTCTCACCTCCTAAAAGCCAGTGATGGCCTATTTTACAAGGATCAGATACTATACATTCCACCAACCTTGAGAGTGGAGGTACTTAAACAAATTCAAGATACACCATTATCTGGTCATCCAGGTATACAAAGAACCCATGAACTCCTACAACGTGATTTCTGGTGGCCGAAAATGATTGAGGATATTCAGAAATACATCACCTCTTGCCAAGTATGTTCCACATTCAAACCAAGTCGAACTCCACCATATGGCCTATTATCCTCTCTACCAATTCCTTCTCTTCTTTGGTCCTCAGTATTAATGAATTTCATCGTTGACCTTCCACCTTCACAAGGCTACACCACAATTTTTGTAGTGGTTGACCAGCTCACAAAAATGGCCCACTTTATTCCCCTGACAGGTCTCCCTTCAGCACCAAAGACTGCTGAAGCTTTCATTCATAATATTGTTAAATTACACGGTTTACCATCCAACATCATATCTGACAGAGGGGTACAATTCACTTCTAAATTTTGGAGAGAATTATGCAAAGCTCTATCCATATCAAATAATTTTAGCAGTGCATACCATCCACAGACTAACGGCTTAACAGAAAGAACTAATCAATGGCTAGAACAGTACCTAAGATGTTTCATGACCCATCTTCAAGACAATTGATACTCTCTACTACCTCTGGCAGAATTTGCCTTCAATAATAACTACAGTTCAACAACCAAATACACTCCATTCTTTGCTAATTATGGTTTTCATCCTGTATTCCACACTCTTACCAACCATTCATCTCGTAACTATGCAGTAGGACAGACCTTATCAAAGATTCAGGACACCATGCGGATTATTCAAGTCAACATTGCTAATGCACAAAGAAGACAAAGATTATATTATGACAATCACAGGTCTACTCCTCCGTCTTACCAAATTTGTGATAAAGTGTGGTTGTCCACTAAGAATTTGAAACTCCAAACTCCCTCCAGGAAACTGAGTAAGATGTTCATTGGACCCTATGTGGTTTCTCGAATAGTCAATAAGAATGCCATCACATTGAAATTACCTCCTTCTCTCTGGATACATCCTACCTTTCACGTTTCTCTACTCAAACCGTTTGTACCCAATCCTTACCCGCATCAGACCTTACCTCCTCCTGACCCAGTAATGGTAGATGGTGAGCTTCAGTATGTTGTCAGACGTATGCTCGATTCCAGGATCCACAGACGTCAACTTCAATACCTTGTGAGTTGGAAGGGGTATGACTCCTCTGAGGACTCATGGATTCCTGCCACCCACCTTCACGCTTGCTTAGAGCTTTCCATAAAGCTCATCCCACTAAACCTGCTGCACGCCCAGGAGGGCGTCCTTGAGAAGGGGGTCATGACACATTTCTGCTGTTCCTTTAAATTTCTTTCCTTACCTGGCTGCAGTTTTCCTAATAAATAGCACCTCCTCCATACAGGAAGTGCTTTTATATCATTACTGCTACCTAGCTTTGCCTGTGTCTCTTCTCAGAGAACCTTACTGCCTGTGTTTAACTGAATTAGTTACGCTATCCGCTGAAGTAAGGCAGTTTTCGGCCAGACTAACAGAGGCAGAAACTAGAATCTCTGATGTAGAGGATGTAACCCATATACATGAAGATTTAATTCAGAAACAAGAAACTAAAATTAAAAGTATGCAGATGCGCCTGGAGGATCTTGAGGATCGCTCCAGGCGTAATAATATTAGGATAGTGGGCCTGCAAGAAATACCAGAGTATGATGATCTAATGAAATTCACCTCAATTACATTACCACAAGCATTAGGAATGTCCCCCCAGTTGTTACCATTGGCAATAGAGAGAGTCCATAGGGTAGGCCCAAAGAATCCTTCCCGAGATGGAGCCCTAAAGAACAGAATCTGTGTTTTCAAACTACTAAAATTCCAAGATAAGATTGAAATATTGAAATTATTTAAAAAAAATGACCCTCCTATCTTTGGAAAGAGTAGGATTTTGTTATTTCAGGACTTCTCCTTTGAGACCTCCTCAAAGAGAAAATTAATGGCCCCATACTGTACGCAATTGATAAATAAGGGGATAAAAGCTCGCCTGGTCTATCCAGCACGTATAATTGTAGATGATAAAGGTGCCAGATATGTCTTTGATAAGGCGGAAGAAGTAAAAAAATATATAGAGACTGGGTAATCTTTAGAATACACATAAGGAAAAGGGGTGTACTGTTACGAGTCTGGTCTAAATAATTAGTACTTTATGGTAAATAGAAATAGTGAAGTTGTTATTTTTGCATTTTATGTGTTTTAAATTAATTTTTTTTTTTTCCTTCTCCCGCTCTCCCTTCTCCCCCTCTTACCCTATCCGCCCCTTGGTTGGTGTCCCTCCCCGCCCTCCCCCTGGGCAGTGCTATATAGATATTTATTAGATGAGCGAAGGACTTAAAATTCTATCTTGGAACGTGGGGGGGATAGCTTCCCCCATTAAGCGTAAATTAGTCATCAAAACATTAGCTAGTTATAAACCGGATGTGGTTCTCCTGCAGGAGACTCATCTTAATGAGCAAGAAGCAGCAAAATTAAAAATAAAATGGGTGGGAGAAGTTATCTCCACATCCGGGTTATATAGAAAATGTGGGGTCGCTATCCTCCTTCATAAAGAATTAGATTATAAAGTAATCAAGGTAGAAATAGATCCGGCAGCCAGATTTATTCTTCTCCAGATACAACTGAAAAATATGAAAATGGCTATATGTAATATATATGCTCCAAATGAGTTTTCAATTGTTTTCTGGGAAGGAATAAAACTGAAGTTATTTCCTTTGGTTTCTGAGAATTTGATATTAGGAGGGGACTTTAACGCAACTCTTTGTCCGGAGTTAGATAGATTTAAAAAAAAAAAAAAAATGCGCCATAATAGAAATGCTACATTTTTAAGACAATTTTGCTCAAAGTTGAAATTAGTGGATGTATGGCGGTTTAAAAATCCTGATATAGTTGCGTTTTCATGTGAATCAAAAACACATTGTACTTTCTCTAGAATAGACTTCTTTCTAATTTCGGAAACATTAGTTTTGCAGGATCTAGAGAGTGCAATGGGAGATATTTGTGTCTCAGATCATGCTATTGTCTCGTTAACGTTTCCCTCAGGTAATAAAGAAAAGTGTAAAATACAGAGATTTGATTTTCCTCGCCATTTATACACTAACTTGAAATTTGTTAATTTTCTAAAAGCTTTGTGGCAACGGTATTATAATGAGAATCTAAATTACCTTTGTAAACCAGAAATTTTTTGGGAAGCCTTTAAAGCGGTTCTGCGGGGAGAGATTCAGTCTTATGTAAGTATAAGAAAGAAAAAGAATAGAGTGCGAGAAATTCAAATTATAAATCAAGTTAAGAATTCCTATAGAAAATACTACATAAACCCGACAGTGGCTAATTGGGGAAAATATAGAGACAATAGAAAGGAAAGAGATCTTTTTCTAAAACAAAAACTAGTAGAAGAAGAAACAAAGATTAACCTTCACTTTAGAGGCGTGCATGGTTGCTCCGCAAAATATCTGGCCAGATTGACTAAAGCAAGAAAAATTATTCTAGCTGTTCAGACAGATAAAGGCAGACTTACTGAGACTAAGGGAATAGTAGAAACTTTTCATACCTATTATCAACAGCTCTATACCAGAATAGAAATAGATAATGGGAAGAAAGATTCCAAAGGTTTTGGAATTTGATAAAGGTACCTAAAATATCCTGTGATGATCTAATTATAATTAATGCCCCAATTTCTATGGAAGAAATTAGTAAAGCAATAGATAATCTAAAGCTGAACAAAGCAGCAGGTCCGGATGGACTTCCTGCGGAGTTTTATAGATGCTTAAATAGTGATATACTCTCGATATTAGAAAAACTTTTTAATTCTTATTTCTGTACACAGAGCCCTATCTCAAGTTATTTCTCCGCAGCAAACATTTCTCTTATCCTAAAGAAGGATAAAAATGCGGAAGATCCAGCCTCATATAGGCCAATTTCAGTCTTAAATATAGACTATAAAATATTAATGTCTATTATTGCATCTAGATTATCTACTTGTCTGCATAAAATTATTCACCCAGATCAAACCGGATTTATGGCGGATAGGAATCCATCCAAAAATATTCGTAAATTAGTCAATATTTTGGATTATGCTTGGAATATAGATAAGGATAAGCAGGAACCTTTTTGGCAGGATGTGGCTATCCTCTCTTTGGACGCTGTCAAAGCGTTTGACTCAATTGTGTGGGAGTATCTATTTCGAGCATTAGACCAATTTGGATTTAAAGGGGAATTTGTACAATTTATTAGCAGATTATATCATAACCCTATATCTTTTATCCTGGTTAATGGGATGATATCTCCTAAAATAACATTGCAAAGAGGGACTAGACAGGGGTGTCCCCTATCTCCGTTACTGTTTAATATTGCGCTGGAACCCCTTGCAATTCGTTTTAGAGAAGCTCTATCTGGAGTCCCAGTTGGTACACAGTCCCTTAAAACACTATTATATGCAGACGACGTGCTAGTTTTTTTGGTTAATATACAGGATTCTATACCAACGGTCCTTCAAATTCTGAAAATCTTTAGTTCTTTCTCAGGGTACAGGATAAACTTAGAAAACAGCGAATTAATGTATTTAAATAATACTCAGACAGTAGTACCTAATATTCCATTTAAGCAAGTGGACGCGATTAAATAATTAGGGTTAGTCTTGCATAAAGACCCCAGCTTTTGGTATAAAGCTAACTATGAGCCACTTATTCGAAAAATCAGTTTAGACTTACATCTCTGGGCAGTATTCCCATTGTCTCTGACAGCGCGGGTTAATTTAATCAAATCTATTATTTTTCCTCGTTTACTGTACCCATTGCAGAATCTCCCTTTATTTATTCTAAATAAGGACTTGAAATTAATTAACGCTTTATTTTCAAAATTTATCTGGAATAATAAAAAGCCTCGAATTGCTTTAGGGAAATTAATGCAAAAGGTGGACGTAGCAGGATTAGCATTGCCCAACCTCAAACTTTATAATTTAGCCGCTTTGGTTAAAATAGCGATAGATTGGCTTGCAGGATCTAGTTTAGTATCATCTGAAGAGATTGAAACCTTTTTAATTGCCCCGTTCTCCTTAAAGGCTATTTTACACTCTTCAATACAGAAGTTCCCGCAGAATATTAGCTGCCTCATTTCCATTAAAAATATTGTACATGCTTGGCATAAATTTTGTATAGCGTTAGACCTAGATTTTTCCTTTTCTGAATTTCTACCTATTTTAGGTAATCCACGTTTTCTTCCAGGGTTACACCAAAAAATATTTAAAGATTGGGCTGGAAAAGGCCTGCAATTTGTAAACCAAATACTGGATGAAAATTACCAAATATTATCAGTAGAAGACATTTTTAGTAAATATGGGATTCCCAGATCTGGCTTATTTGCTTATTTTCAAATTCGACACTTTATTGCAGCCCAGAAGTGGCGTACCCCTATCATAACGGCGTGGCCGGATATTAAGCTATGCATACAAAAATTTACTGCAGGAGATGCGTCAATTTCTCTGTTGTATGATATCATGCTCAAGAAGCAGAGTCAGTTTATTAAGGATAACTTATGTAAAACTTGGGCTTTTGTAACTCCCTTAGTGGAACACAAAACAATTAATCAGAGCTTTAGGTCCATGGCCAAGTGTAAAGTACCAATTTCTTGGAAAGAATCTCATATGAAATTGATTAATAACTTCTATCTTTCACCATGGAAAATATCTAAGTTTTATCCTTCTGTGGCTAATTTATGTCCGCTATATGCACATGGTAGGGCGAACTTACTTCATATGTTCTGGACATGCCCTAAAGTTAGACAACTCTGGTTGAAAATTATCTTCTGGTTTAATAAATTATACAAAGTAACAATAGGTTTATCTGCGGTTGATATTATCTTTCTCTGCCCTCCGAATGAGGCTATTAATTATAATACCATAAATAGTTTCAATACAATTATATTAGCAGTTAGACATTGTATACTGAAAAATTGGAAAACTAAGAATAGCTGTGGGTTAGCTATGGTTTTTAAAATATTGCAAGATCAAATAGTATTTGAAATGTATCACTTATACGATGCTGCAGAGAAAATAATTCAGAAATTTTTGTGGAGGTGGTCTCCTGTTATACTATCTTATCCCACTTCGTCGCAAAAATTGATTCTTTCCCCTTTCTTATCATCAGTGAGTTTTGCGGAATTGACCCTATTAAATGTCTTCCCACACAGCTGGTTAGAGAGGCCTGGTGGGGAGTGACGGGTGGGGATACCGCAGCGGTGGTGGTGGGGGTGGGGGGGGGGGGTAGAGAGAGGAGAATTTCCCTTTTTTTTTTTTTTTTTCTCCATGGATTAAGGATCTATGGGCCTCAGTTGAGGTACGTTTTTTGGTTGAAGAGGTGGAGTAGAAGCAGTGTCTCCTTGTTGCTGATGTTGTAGGAGTTGTGTTTCCCGTCAAAAGTTTCTTTTACCTGTGATATCTATACTTTATTTTTATGTTTCAAGCCAGGATGAAAAAATCCATTATGTATTTTTGTTATTATTGATGGTATAGGAGCTGCGTCTCCAACAAAGATTGTGTTCAATTTTTATATTCATTTTCTTTTATATATTTTCTTGTCTTTGTTTTGTTGTATGTGGAAAAAATCGATAAATAAAAAGTTAAAAAAAAAAAAAAAGCAATCAGGAAAAGATTAGACGCCGAACAGCTAACCTGTGCATGTACTGTGCCAACGTAAGGGTAAGGAAAAAATACCTTATTACTCTATAAAGACTGATGTTCAATCTAAACATTACTGTAAACTCCCTCTTGTTTTACAGTGGGACCAGCACCGAGTAACAGTACCAGGGATTATTGATTCTGGAGCTTCCACTTCTTACATCGATATAACTTTCACTAAAAATAATAAAATACCCCTGATTAAAAAATTGACTCCTGTGCCTTTAAGGGGAATTGATGGGAATGTTCTATCATCAGGGCCTATACTCTATGAAACCATCCCTATTTTAATGTCCACTCATGGGAACCATACAGAATATATCAGGTTTGATGTTATCACTTCACCTGAGTTTCCTTTAATTTTAGGTCTACAATGGCTATTTCTCCATGACCCTTTAATTTCTTGGGCTACTCTCTCCATCCAATTCCCTTCTCAGTATTGTAGCACTACTTGTTTCCCTCATTTACTACTGCAGCCCCCTACTGTCAGTCCAGAGGTTAATATTCCTCCAGATTATGCAGATTTTGCTGATGTATTTAGCAAAACTGAATCAGAGAACCTTCCCCCTCATAGAAGGTATGACTGCCCAATAGAATCTTACCCGGAGCAACCATACCCTGTGGGCATATTTTCCCGTTATCTAAGCCAGAGTTACAACATCTACATGCTTACATAGACGATAACCTCAGGAAAGGGTTCATCCGACCATCCACCTCCCCAGCAGCAGCTGGAATATTTTTTGTAAAAAACAAAGATGGCTCTTTGAAACCAATTGTTGACTATCGGCAACTGAATAAAATTACAATTAAAAATCGTTACCCTTTGCCCCTAATTACTGAGTTAATCGAGCGTTTGGAAGGTTCTAAAATCTTTACCAAGCTCGACTTGAGGGGGGATTATAATTTAATTAGGATGAGAGAAGGAGACGAATGGCTGACGGCATTTCATACTCGCTACAGCTTGTACGAGTATACCGTCATGCCATTTGGTCTTTGCAATGCCCCTGCCACCTTCCAACATCTAATTAATGATATATTCAAAGACATCCTGGATACTTATGTAGTTATATATCTGGATGATATTCTTATTTTTTCTAAAACACTTTCAGAACATAAAATACATGTTAGACAAGTCTTGTCTAGACTTAGGAGTAATTCCTTGTATGTAAAAGTAGAAAAGTGTATTTTTCACACAAACAGTGTATCATTTTTGCAATACCAAATCTCTGATACGGGTATACAAATGGATGATAGTAAAATTCGGACCATTCTTGATTGGCCAATACCTACCACCAGAAGACTGGTGCAGAGCTTCCTTGGCTTTGCCAATTTTTATAGAAAATTTATAAAAAACTATTCGGTGTTGGCAAGACCTCTCACTAACTTAACCAAAAAGAACTCAAGGTTTCTTTGGACAGCAGCTACACAAAAAGCTTTTGATACTTTAAAACACAGCTTTACTTCTGCTCCAATTTTAAGGTTTCCAAACACGGATTTGCCTTTCGTCCTAGAGGTAGATGCCTCTGATTTGGCCATTGGAGCCATCTTGTCACAAAGAGATGGACTCCAACAACGATTACATCCTGTGGCCTTTTATTCCCGTAGTCTTACCACTGTTGAAACACACTACCCTGTGGGAGACAAGGAACTACTCGCTATAAAAACAGCATTTGATCAATGGCGACATCTTTTGGAAGGGGCGAAAACACCAGTTATGGTATTTACTGATCACAGGAACTTACAGTACTTGAAATCAACCAGGACTCTCTCTGCTAGGCAGGTCCGTTGGAACTTATTCTTTTCAAGATTCAATTTCCTTATCACCTACCGAGCAGCAGCAAAAAATGGTAAGGCTGACGCTTTATCACGTCTTCCAACAAAACATGTTGCTCAAAACACTAGCCAATCTGTGATTCCACAGGAAAATTTTCTTCTGTTCCTCATCGATTCACTCCCTTACCTCCGGACTGAGCAAGACAAAGATTGTACTAAACCTTTGACTCATATCCATAAGAATCCAGACGATACAATACATTCAACTACTAAACAAACTCCCTTTTACATAAATTATGGCTACCATCCCAGATTCCAATACTTACCAGATACAGACCAAAACCTACCTCATATCTCGGACCTTGCTAATACCATCAAACTAAACTTCACTGCGGTGCATCAAGCCATTGAGAACGCCAAAAAGGTTAAAAAAACGTATTATGATAAGAAACGCACTCCACCTCCTCATTACTCAGTGGGAGATTTAGTATGGCTCTCCACAAAGAATTTGAGATTGTCTACTCCCTCCAAAAAACTTTCGCCTTTATTTTTAGGTCCTGTCACTATACAGAAAATAATTAATAGCAATGCAGTACGCCTAACATTACCTAGTTCCATGAAAATACATCCCACTTTTCACGTTTCACTCTTGAAGCCCTATAGGTCAGTGCGTATTTCTACTTTAAGCCATGATCTGCCTCAAGTGACGATTGACCCCAACATGGAATATGAAGTTCAGAACATCCTCGATTCGAGACGTCGTAGGGGCATCCTACAGTACCTCGTGAAATGGAAAGGTTATACTGATGAACACAATTCCTGGGAACCTGATACCAATATCTTGGCCCCGAGACTCATATCCCGTTTCCATCAGAGGAATCCCGATCGTCCTCAGCCTTGAGCCGCGGAGCTGCTCTAGGGGGGGTATCATGTCATGTTATACTGGATTAGTGTGCATAACTACCTACTTATGCTTTCTTGCCCTTGGTTCTGTACTGTCCCTTTAAGAATCTTACCTGCAAACAGCTATTTAAGGAAACACCTCCTCTCTCACATTGCTTGGTATTGTTAGTAGTTCTAAGCCCCTCCTTGTGAGTTGATCATTTGCCTCTGGATTGTACTTCCTGCATCCTGGTATTCAAACTCTGTCTGACTGCACCTGTGTTCTGGAAAGCTGCTGCAACGGATCTCATACGGCAACTTCCACAGCCACCTCTCAGCTGTTTATCTGTGACTCCTGCTCACCGCTCAGCGCTGCAACTTTATAAAACTTATTCTAAGTTTTACAGGTACCGATCTGACTTTGAATTCTATTTTTACCTCAGTATGCATACTTATTGTTCTTATATATTTAGCGCTTATTCCCTTAACCTATAGAGTGTTAACATCTCCTTTTCTGGTAACTCTGTTCATATGGTTGTACTGCTGCACCCGTTAACCCCCGTGACCGCTCCTGCAGCAATAGGACAATTGGAACATAATTATGATTCAGTAACTGCCACGTTTGTATTATGGGTATTCACATTACTACAGGAAGTAACTAATGTAAATCCCCTCTACACACTTTGCAACATTTTTACTGCTATTCAGTAGCTGTGGTTCATTATAGAAAACTTCTTTTACAGGCTCTGCCTGAATATCACATATTCCTTGTTGGGCTTTATTTTTCATAAGTAAAACTTGTCTATATAAATTGCAGGTCTGTTTCTGAGTTTTTCTTACCATAAAACCTCATACCCTTACCTGCATACATTCATTACTTAAAGGTTATCTATGTATTCAAGACCATCTTTACTAGTAACTAGTAGAACAAGTTATTTTCTAGTAGAATTGTGATACACACTCCAATACCAGCGCTGCTTAAGTCAACGGTGAGCTGGTTTTACGTGCTCGTACATGATTTCCCCATAGACATCAATGGGGAGAGCCGGCTGAAAAAAAGTCTAACACCTACAATAAAGCAGCGTAAAGCTCAGTAACGCAGCCCCATTGATACCTATGGGGAAACTAAATTTATGTTTACACCTAGTTAATCTGCTGCCCCCTATGTCGCCGCCACCTACCTACATATATTAACCCCCTAATCTGCCGCCCCCAAAGTCGCCATAACTATAATTAAAGTTATTAACCCCTAAACCTAAGTCTAACCCTAACCCTAACACCCACTAACTTAAATATAATTAAAATAAATCTAAAGAAAACCTACTATCATTACCTAAATAATTCCTATTTAAAACTAAATACTTACCTGTAAAATAAACCCTAAGATAGCTACAATATAACTAATAGTTACATTGTATCTAGCTTAGGGTTTATTTTTATTTTACAGGCAAGTTTGTATTTATTTTAACTAGGTAGAATAGTTACTAAATAGTTATTAACTATTTACTAACTACCTAGCTAAAATAAATACAAATGTACCTGTAAAATAAAACCTAACCTGTCTTACACTAACACCTAACCTTACACTACAATTAAATAAATTACCTATATTAAATACAATTAACTAAATTAAATACAAATACCTAAATTACAAAAAAACAAATACTAAATTACACAAAATAAAAAACAAATTACAAGATATTTAAACTAATTACACCTAATCTAATAGCCCTATCAAAATAAAAAAGCCCCCCCCAAAATAAAAAAAAACCCTAGCCTAAACTACCAATAGCCCTTAAAAGGGCCAGCTCTTTTACCTGTAAAAAAAATACAAACAACCCCCCAACAGTAAAACCCACCACCCACACAACCAACCCCAAATAAAACCCTAACTAAAAAAACCTAAGCTCCCCATTGCCCTTAAAAGGGCATTTAGCTCTATTGCTGCCCAAACCCTAATCTAAAAGTAAAACCCACCCAATAAACCCTTAAAAAAACCTAACACTAACCCCCGAAGATCCACTTACAGTTTTGAAGACCGGACATCCATCGTCAACGAAGCCGGGAGAAGTCCTCAACGAAGCGGCAAGAAGTCCTCAACGAAGCCGGGAGAAGTCTTCATTCAAGCCAGGAGAAGTGGTCCTCCAGATGGGCAGAAGTCTTCATCCAGACGGCATCTTCTATCTTCATCCATTTGACGTGGAGTGGGTCCATCTTCAAGACATCCGTCTCGGAGCATCCTCTTCTTACGACGACTCCCGACGAATGAAGGTTCCTTTAAGTGACGTCATCCAAGATGGCATCCCTTACATTCTGATTGGCTGATAGAATTCTATCAGCCAATCAGAATTAAGGTTGAAAAAAATCCTTTTGGCTGATGCAATCAGCCAATAGGATTGAACTTCAATCCTATTGGCTGATCCAATCAGCCAAAAAGATTGAGCTTGCATTCTATTGGCTGTCCCAATCAATTTGTTAAATGTGAGTACATCGACATAGATCTCTATTGCTTATTCAAGGTTGTGTTGTTGTTGCTGCACTTAGAGGCGCCTCTGTATTTTTTTGTCCCACTTCCACACTATTATTAGTTTCACTGATGCACTCTACCCATTTGGTGAACAGGCATGTTACTGTCAACATGTATCTGTTACCTCTGGATGATCTAGTTACTGTACCAATAAAATCAATTTGTATATCTGACCATGGCATTACCATCCCCCTTTTCTGCAATGGCGCTCTATGGTTGGAGCTGTCGACAGGTTAAACAACCTTAACAGTAGGTTTGAACATCCTACAACATATGCGGCCAAAAGGCATAGTCGCGCAATATTTCATATGTTAGTTTGGCACCACGATGACCAGATTTGGGAGCATCATGGGCATGTTGAAGCATGAGACCTCTGAACTGGGTAGGTACCACCCATTGTTGGATACCTGTTTTGGAGGTTCTAATTAACAAACCATCCTGTAATTTGAATTGTGATTTGGACTTCATTAAGATTCTAAGATCTTCCTTACCAATACAGCCCTCTTTTGAGATCGGGTTGTTTTCAGGATCTTCTATGTGTTTATAGAAGATACCTATAATGGGGTCTTTTTTTGAATAGTGATCAGGTCCTCACTAGGAGAATCCAGACTCCATTGTACCAGGATATGCTCATTTTGTTGTTTATCCTGGTTTTTGGTAATGGCTTCTACATGAATTGTACGCATTAAGTGGTCAATATTGAGGAGCTCTCCAGTTATATCTCCTTGTTTGGCTAATGAATCTGAAAGATCATTGCCTTCCTTATCAGGACCTAGAATCCTGGAATGCCCCTTGGTCTTTTTCCAGTGTATGGTTAAATCATTGGACACCACTAAATTATCAATCTCGCAGAACAACTTACCATGTTTGACTGGTTTGTTATAAGTTTTCTGCTTGCTATTTCTTTTAAAAGTTGGCAGGTATTCAACAAAACTGACACGCACATAATTTGAGTCAGTAATGATCACAAATTCATGAATACCTCGTTCAATAGCCATTTCAATAGTTTTTAGAACAGCAGTTAGCTCTGCAACTTGACTGGATCTTATTGAAACCTACAGAAATATTTGGGAGTCCATTTGCCCAAGTTATACCAATGCCAGCGACTAATCTGCGCTCATTATCAATAGTGGCATGGTAAGAGCAACCATCAACATATATCCAAGGTAATGTTTGACAGTGGTCCTCGTATATTTTATATGGGGAAAGCAATTGTTCCTCCCCATGATCCTTATCAGTACAGTTATGAAGCTTAGCAAGCCTCTGTGTGACTGGATTCTTTTTGTTTTGTTTATAGCAAATTTCTAAAGGCCAGCCTTGTAAGGAAAGAGTCCAAGCTGTTATGCAGCTATTGGACAGGTTCCCATCTCTTACTTTCTCACTTTGCAAATAGAGTGAAAGCTGGTGGACCGTTTCTACAATAATTTTCTTGCAATGTATATAGCTGCAGAAATTTTGTAGAGCCAATACACTAGATAAGAAAGCTTTTTCATAATTTAAACTTTATTTCCCCTGGGGATAAAGTTTTGCTCGCATAAGCAATGACTTTGCTTAAATGATCATGTTTTTGGTATAAAACAGCACTCATGCTTATATCGGTGTAACCTGTCTCTAAGTAGAAAGGTTTACCACCTTTAGGGTAAGCTAAGCAAGGTGCTTGAGTGAGTTTTCTCTTCAGCTCTCTTATGGCTGTCTCTTGAGCCTCACTCCAGTGCCATCTCATATCCTTCTTTAGAAGATGTAGCAGTGGTTTAGCTAATTCTGCATACTTATCAATACATTTGTGAGAATAATTTGTCATACCCAGGAATGATCTTAATTATTTTAAGTTAGTTGGGTTCTTAGAATTTATTATAGCTTCCAACTTTATCTTCTGAGGATTTAACCCTTCAGAAGTAACTTCATGTCCCAAGAAGTTTACATGAGTGCGGCACCATTGAGCTCTTTGTAGGGATAATTTCTGAGGATGTGTTTAAGTTCTGTGATGTATTTTTCAAAGTCTGTGCTTTTGATGAACACATCATCAACATAGGATAACGTCCCCCCTTCCAGTGCATCAGGCATAGCCTTATGCATGAATACTGCAAATTCATGTCCTGAATTTATGTATCTATACGGGAGTCTTTGGAATGCATATTGGATCTTTTGGAAGGAGAATGCGAGCTCATACTGGTCTTTCTCGTGTACCTTTATCATCCAATATCCCTGCACGCAATCAATGGCAGTGAATATCTTAGATCCCTGCATCTGCGCTAGGCACTGGTCAATGTATGGCGCAGGCCAGCAAGACCTGTACACTCGTTTGTTAAGCTGTCTTAAGTCAGCACACAAACGCCACTGTCGATTGGGTTAAAGAATACCTAGAATAGGATTACTGTATTATAAGAGCTATGCACCTGTCTGATGATACCCCTTTCTTCCAAGTTCCTTATGATTTCTGAAAGAGAATCATATGAGGCTAAAGGGAGTCTGTATTGTTTAACAAATACAGGTGGTGCATTGGGATCTGTTTGGATTCTTGAAATGTGCAGGTCTGTAGTCCCACAGTCATAAGAATCCCTTGTACTCTATCAGGAGTTCTCGTAGCTGTTGGCGTTCATCATCACTGGAACAGCCATTAACTAAGGAGATTTGCCCTTCGACTATTGGCTGAGCCTAGAACCTAGAGGTGAGGTCCCATTGATTATAATTTACATTACCCCCAGGGTTCTGGGTATTGAGGTATTCTTGCTCTATGATCGGTTGATCAAATACCAGGGAGGCTTCTTCAATTTTACAGATGCCTTCCACTGAGCTGAAAGGGTTAATAGATTGAATTGTAAATAATCCTTCTGGCATGGATGCAAAGGATTGTTCTATTAACTGTTCCTCAGCTAAGTACCTTACAGCTATTAGCCCACTTACATTATTCTGGAATCCAAAAGTGTAATAGCTGGATTCCAGAGCATATCCTATGGTAGTTCCCTTGGATATGGTGATATCCTGTGGGGTCATGTTATGCACAATTAGTTCCAATATTTGCCATAGGAGTATGGGTCATTGTTATACCCATATTTTGCATTCTCTGGGATACACATGTTAGTGCTTTAGTAGTTTTTAACTTCTGACTCCTTTTTACATGTAATGGTAAGAGAAATTTATCAGCCCCAGCAGGGATTACAATATCATTAAACACTTGGATATTCACAGCATATGGCATTTGCTGATTTGATTTCAGGGCAGCATTTTCATCCTGAAATACCTCAGGATCCCCCTTTAACCTGCTCCAGAGGCAAAGGCTAATCAAATCTATTTGTATGACATACCTATGCAAGAGATCATGTCCAATATATTTGATTATGGTGATTATTTAAAACTAAAAACAAGTGTTTCGCTGATTTATTACCAATGGAGATGGATAATAAACATTTAGCTGTAATGTTAAAGCTTTCAGAGTTATCATCTAGGTTATGGACCCAGTGATCTTGGGGAGAAAGATATTTAATTACTTTAGGTTTAGCTGTCTGCACCAATAGCCTTCACTTATATAACTAGCTTCCTGTTTTAAGTTTAATTTAGCATACTTGCACCTAGATTATGAGTTTTGCGGTAACAGGGGCGCGTTGCTAACGCACAGTTTTTTCTCACCGCTCACTTAAGACAACGCTGGTATTACAGGTTTTATTAAACCCGGCGTTAGCCACAAAAAATTGAGAGGAGAGCAAAATTTAGCTCCACATCTCACCTCAATACCAGCGTTGCTTACAGTAGCGGTGAGCTTGCAAAATGTGCTTGTTCACGATTTCCCCATAGCAATCAATGGGGGAGAATCGGCTGAAAAAAACCCTAACACCTGCAAAAAAGCAGCGTTCAGCTTCTAACGCAGCCCCATTGATTCCTATGGGGAAACACATTTTATGTCTACACCTAACACCCTAACATGAACCCCGAGACTAAACACCCCTAATCTTACACTTATTAACCCCTGCCGCCCCTGACATCGCCGACACTTAAATTATCCCTATGAACCCCCAATCTGCTGCCCCCAACATCGCCGACACCTAATTTTTATTTATTAACCCCTACTCTGCCTCCCCCAATGTCGCCACAACCTAACTACACTTATTAACCCCTAATCTGCCGCCTAATATAGCTAAAGACATATATCTGACATCAATTCTAATGATATCAAAAATGGCATCACAAATGAAATTATTAGCATGTTGAATTAACTTAACAATGCTATACACATTATGATCTGGTACTTGTTGTGCTAAAGTTTCCAACCAAAAAGTTGAAGCAGCAGCAACATCATCCAAAGAAATAGCAGGCCTAAGAAGATGACCTGAACATAAATAAGCCTTCCTTAGATAAGATTCAAGTTTCCTATCTAAAGGATCTTTAAAAGAAGTACTATCTGCCGTAGGAATAGTAGTACGTTTAGCAAGAGTAGAGATGGCCCCATCAACTTTGGGGATCTTTTCCCAAAACTCTAATCTATCAGTCGGCAAAGGATACAGTTTCTTAAACCTTGAACAAGGAGTAAAAGAAGTACCCAGTCTATTCCATTCCCTAGAAATAACATCTGAAATAGCATCAGGAACTGGAAAAACCTCTGGAATAACTACATGAGGTTTAAAAACCGAATTTAAACATTTACAGATTTTAATATCAAGAGGACTAGTCTCCTCCATATAAATCCTAACCTAAGTTACAATTAAACCTAACACTACACTATCATTACATTAATAAAATAAATTAAATTAACTACAAATAACTACAATTAAATACAATTACATAAACTAACTGAAGTACAAAAAATAAAAAAAGCTGTTACAAAAAATAAAAAAAATAAGTTACAAACATTTAAAAAAATATTACAACAATTTTAAGCTAATTACACCTAATCTAAGCCCCCTAATAAAATAACAAAGCCCCCCCAAAATAAAAAAATTCCCTACCCTATTCTACATTAAAAAAGTTCAAAGCTCTTTTACCTTACAAGCCCTTAAAAGGGCCTTTTGTGGGGCATGCCCCAAAGAAAACTGCTCTTTTGCCTGTAAAAGAACCCCCCCCAACATTAAAACCCACCACCCACATACCCCTAATCTAACCCAAACCCCCCTTAAAAAAACCTAACACTACCCCCCTGAAGATCATCCTACCTTGAGTGGTCTTCACTCAGCCGAGCCACCGATGGAACCGAAGAGGAGATCCGGAGCGGCAGAAGTGATCCTCCAAGGGGCGCTGAAGAAGTCTTCCATCCAATGAAGTGATCCTCCATGCGATGCTGAAGAAGTCTTCCATCCGGGCGATGTCATCTTCCAAGCGGCGCTGAAGAAGTCTTCCATCCGGGCGATGTCATCTTCCAAGCGGGGTCTTCAATCTTCTTTCTTCAGGATCCATCTTCATCCCGCCGACGCAGAACATCCTTCTTTCCCGACGGACTACCGACGAATGAAGGCTCCTTTAAGGGACGTCATCCAAGATGGCGTCCCTTCAATTCCGATTGGCTGATAGGATTCTATCAGCCAATCGGAATTAAGGTAGGAAAAATCTGATTGGCTGATTGAATCAGCCAATCAGATTGAGCTTGCATTCTATTGGCTGATCGGAACAGCCAATAGAATGCGAGCTCAATCTGATTGGCTGATTGGATCAGCCAATCGGATTGAACTTCAATCTGATTGGCTGATTCAATCAGCCAATAAGATTTTTCCTACCTTAATTCCGATTGGCTGATAGAATCCTATCAGCCAATCGGAATTGAAGGGACGCCATCTTGGATGACGTCCCTTAAAGGAGCCTTCATTCGCCGGTAGTCCATCGGGAAAGAAGGATGTTCCGCGTCGGCGGGATGAAGATGGATCCTGAAGAAAGAAGATTGAAGACCCCGCTTGGAAGATGACATCGCCCGGATGTAAGACTTCTTCAGCGCCGCTTGGAAGATGACATTGCCCGGATGGAAGACTTCTTCAGCGCCGCATGGAGGATCACTTCATCGGATGGAAGACTTCTTCAGCGCCCCTTGGAGGATCACTTCAGCCGCTCCGGATCTCCTCTTCGGTTCCATCGGTGGCTCGGCTGAGTGAAGACGACTCAAGGTAGGATGATCTTCAGGGGGGTAGTGTTAGGTTTTTTTAAGGGGGGTTTGGGTTAGATTAGGGGTATGTGGGTGGTGGATTTTAATGTTGGGGGGGGGGTTTGTATTTTTCTTTTACAGGCAAAAGAGCAGTTTTCTTTGGGGCATGCCCCACAAAAGGCCCTTTTAAGGGCTGGTAAGGTAAAAGAGCTTTGAACTTTTTTAATGTAGAATAGGGTAGGGAATTTTTTTATTTTGGGGGGCTTTGTTATTTTATTAGGGGGCTTAGATTAGGTGTAATTAGCTTAAAATTGTTGTAATATTTTTTTAAATGTTTGTAACTTATTTTTTTTATTTTTTGTAACTTAGCTTTTTTATTTTTTGTACTTTAGTTAGTTTATGTAATTGTATTTAATTGTAGTTATTTGTAGTTAATTTATTTTATTAATGTAATGATAGTGTAGTGTTAGGTTTAATTGTAACTTAGGTTAGGATTTATTTTACAGGTAAATTTCAGTTTATGTTAGCTAGGTAAGCTATTAAATAGTTAATAACTATTTAATAGCTATTGTACCTAGTTAAAATAAATTGAAAGTTACCTGTAAAATAAAAATAAATCCTAAGATAGCTACCATATAATTATTATTTATATTGTAGCTATATTAGGGTTTATTTTAAAGGTAAGTATTTAGTTTTAAATAGGATTAATTTAGTTAATAATAGAAATATTATTTAGATTTATTTAATTAATATTTAAGTTAGGGGGGGTGTTAGGGTTAGTGTTAGACTTAGGTTTAGGGGTTAATAATTTTATTACAGTGGCGGCGGTGTAGGGGGGGCAGGGTAGGGGTTAATAAATGTATTATAGGTGGCGACGGTGTAGGGGGGCAGATTAGGAGTTAATAAGTTTAATATAGGTTGCGGCGGGGTCCAGGAGTGGCGGTTTAGGGGTTAAACTATTTATTTAGTTGCGGCGAGGTCCGGGATCGGCAGGATAGGGGTTAATAACTTTATTATAGAGGGCGGCGGTATAGGGGGGGCAGGATAGGGGTTACTAGGTATAATGTAGGTTGCGGCGGTGTCCGGGAGCGGTGGTTTAGGGGTTAATACATTTATTATAGTTGCGGCGGGGTCAGGGAGTGGCGGTTTAGGGGTTAATATGTATAGAGTAGCTTGCGGTGGGCTCTGGGAGCGGCGGTTTAGGGGTTAATCAGTTTATTATAGCTTGCGGTGGGCTCCGGGAGCGGCGGTTTAGAGGGTAATACATTTATTTAGTTGCGGCGGTGTATGGGGGGGACAGATTAGGGGTGTTTAGACTCGGGGTACATGTTAGGGTGTTAGGTGTAGACATCTCCCATAGAAATCAATGGGATGTCTGGCAGCAGCGAACTTATACTTTCGCTATGGTCAGACTCCCATTGATTCCTATGGGATCCGCCGCCTCCAGGGCGGCGGATTGAAAACCAGGTACGCTGGGCCGTAAAAGTGCCGAGCGTACCTGCTCGTTTTTTGATAACCAGCAAAAGTAGTCAGATTGTGCCGCACTTGTGTGCGGAACATCTGGAGTGACGTAAGAATCGATCTGTGTCGGACTGAGTCCGGCGGATCGAAGCTTACGTCACAAAATTCTACTTTTGCCGGTCTCTAGCCTTTGATAACTAAGGCGAATCAGCCTCGCCACAAGTACGCTGCAGAATTACAGTGTATCTGAGGTTGACGGCTTGATAACTACCCCCCTCTATCTGAACCACAAAAGAAAACAAATTTGGGTTCAGTGTCCCTTTAACCCTTATTCTAAACATATCAGTTGAGGGATATAATTCACACCAAGACACACTTCTGAAGGTAACACAGAGCAGATAAAAATAATTGTGTATTTTTCCCTTTTTTAATCATTACTGCTTTGTGTGTATTTTGTGATTCAGATAGAGCATGCAATTTTAAGCAAATTTCTAATTTACTCCTATTATCAATTTTTTTTCCGTTCACTTGCTATCTTTATTTGAAAAAGAAGGCATCTAAGCTTCTTTTTTGGTTCATGCTCTGGACAGCACTTTTTTATTGGTGGATGAATTTATCCACCAATCAGCAAGAACAACCCAGGTTGTTCACCAAAAATGGGCCAGCATCTAAACTTACATTCTTCCATTTCAAATAAAGATACCAAGAGAATGAAGAAAATTTGATAATAGGAGTAAATTAGAAAGTTGCTTAAAATTGCATGCTCTATCTGAATCAAGAAAGAAAAAAATTGGGTTCAGTGTCCCTTTAAAATGACAGATTGTGGGGGGCGGAGCCTGGAGCTCAATGTGAATGGAAGTGTAATCCCTGAGCTCCGTTAAACACTGCCTAAATATATACTGTTAACGGGCAAATAACTCCCTAGCACAAGTTGAAAAATGTCAGGGGAAGTTGTGTGAACTGATCTGTAACAACTGAGAGACCAAGCCAGCCGTTATAAGACCTGACAGGTAGCAGATATAAGACGGAGCAGACAGAGCCGCATGCCGCCCGCCATCTTGGGTATGGGGCCTGCCAGCTATGGGTCATCAAGAGACGCACTGATCTGACTGCCGATTCCAACACACTGTCGGTAAGCTACTAAAACCGGGTTCCGGATCCTATCCGACTGCACAACTCAGCAGCACTGTACCGGGCCGACCGTTAGCCAGCTAACCTGAGAGACGGCTAAGGAGAGGTGCGGTTCCTCCTCTCACCTTCACTAACGCTGCGGCTGACGGTCCCGCTGCAGGGATATTTCAAATAAAAGGCGAAGTGCTGATTATAGGTTATACCGACCAACAGATGGGGACAAATAACCTCCGGTAGGAGACGCACTAATTAGAGACTATGAAGTCTGACTAACAAGGCATGAAACAATCGCCTGTTAAAATAAACTGACAATGACAAGTGGGGCAAGAAAAGAGTCGATTAAAAATAAAGACACAGTCTGCACTCACATGTGACTTTAACTTTAGTGATTGCCAACTCAAGTAAAGAGAGGTTTAACCTGCCACAAAGCATAGCTGTACTAAGAGGATATGAAAACCATGCCAACATTAAGGTTGCACATTTAAGACACTGCACTGTAGATCTCCATAAGCCGCCATTTTAATACAGTAAAAGCAGAGCCATACTCCTTCATCACTAGATATTAGAAATTCAGCTACTGTACTGATAAGAGACCCGGCTAAGATCTATACGAGCAGTCTACACTAAAGGCCACTGTAATAAAGACAGAAATATATAACCTATCATGAGTAGGGGAAACAAGCTTCAGAAACAGTGGAGTACAGATGTTTATTTGCCACAGACGACATCAGAATAATTTGAGAACAAACAACTGCGGGTTAAACCACTAAATAGATGCAAGATAGATAAATGCTACGGATATAACTACTAAGGTGTGAAACAACAGATCACAACAAGAAGAGCAATTAGGTATATGCCAATATCCCCAACTTAAAGCTGCTATTATTTTCTCTCCAGAGGCGAAAGTTAAACATCTATCATGGCGGCGAGGAAACATACTAAATCCTCTCAGGGTCTTAAAACACCTACGGCTAACTTATTTTTTAAGCCCGCACGAGAAAAGGTTACAGAGACAACTAACAACGCTACAGAAGAAGATATAGACTCTGAAACAGATTCGCAGTTCGCTGAAGAGGACTCTATTCCTGTCACTAAGGCTGACCTCAGGTCACTGGTATCTAAAAAAGATATTGATAAAAACTTCAACAAACTTTGGGAAAAATTTGACGCTTTCCAGAGCACTGTGACTAATAGTCTGACTGAAATAAAACAAGATGTGACAGAATTAGGCACTAGAGTAGCGGCTCTAGAGGAAACTGAAACTTCAGTAACAGAAGAACTCACAAGTGTCACCCAAAAACTTGCAGCACAACATCAAGAGCTCTCTGAGATGCAAGATAAACTAGAAGATCTTGAAAACAGAAGCCGTAGGTGTAACCTGAGACTAAAAGGGATTCCGGAATCTGTAACAGCTGAAGAATTGAATATTTACCTCCACCAACTCTTTCAAGCTATCTCAGGCGAGGTCAATGATGAGAAATACCAACTAGAAAGGGCTCACAGAGCATTACGACCCAAACCAAAAGAAGAAGCACCCCCCAGAGATGTGGTTGTCAAGTTCTTCAGATTTCAGGAAAAAGAAGAAATCCTTACAGCAGCAAGAAAAAATCCTACATTTAAATTCCAAGGATCGGTGATCCAATTCTATCAAGACCTCTGTGTCAAAACGCTGCAGAAGAGAAGCGAACTGAGACCACTCACTTTGCTATTGAGGAAACATCAAATCAGATACAGATGGGGATTTCCTTTCAATTTATACATTCTACACAACGGCAGATCTCTGAGCCTTAAAGATCCAGCAGAGATCCCAACAATCTGCAAGCAACTAACATTAGAAACGCCGGAACTACCGCAATTGGAACAAACAGAGGAATTGATGCATCAATCATCTAGATCTACTCATCAGAGAAAGCAACAGTGGACAAAAGTCACGAAAAAGAAACCCAAGCTCTGAGGTTCCTGCCCTATGCACAATGAGGTGACCATTTGCCTGTGGAGATGGTGAAGACACGAAGCAAGGAGATCAGGAACTGTAAGTGTTAGAAATTCATTGACTGTTGAAGATGGTTTAAGAACTAGACTATTAATGGCAGAAACAAGGTAAACTTGAACATTTTCTATGCCCAACGTTACTCTCTTAGCAGTGGGAGTAAACATACACTCATAAAGTGGATAATGTAAAGAGGGGGGGGAGGGTGGGAGTAGGGTTTTTCTTCCTTTTTTATGTTTTACTTCTACATTCAGTTTTTAAATGTAGGAGACTTTGGTTTTACACTGTTTTTTATGTTCTCACTCAATGTGTCATGGATACTTTGTTGAAAATACTATGTAACTTGACTGTTCTTGCTTCTGTTTTTGTCCTGCTGTGTTGTTTTCTCTACTCAAATAAGTTTCCCAGAAACAGAGGTTCCTGTTTGAAGTCTCCAGAGAAGACATCAAAGGAATTGGTACAGACAGATCCGGGGGTGGGAGCCCCAAGCCTCAAACTGTAAGTAATGACTAATGACATTCGTTTAGTGTCACACAATGTTAGGGGCCTTAATTCAGACCTTAAGAGACGAACAGCATTAGCCCAGTATCTGAAAATTAAAGCTAATATAATATTCCTACAAGAGACACACTTTACTAAAGAAGTAATTCCGAAATATTGGTCGAGACACTTTACTCAACACTATCATTCAACGACAGACAAAAAGAAAAGAGGGGTCTCGATCCTGATACACCAGTCCCTGGGTTTAATAGTAGAGGAAACGATCAGAGATCCAGAAGGGAGGTTTTTAATAGTAAGAGGGAGGCAACGAGATAAACAAATTGTTTTATGCAATATTTACGCCCCCAATGAGACACAGATTTCTTTTTTTATGCATATTTCCTATCTGATCACCCAGTGGTCACAAGATAGAATCCTTTTAGGTGGTGACTTTAATATAGAGCTGTATAAATACCAAGGTACAGACCAAACCAAACTGACTCAGAAACAACTTAGACATAATTCTATGGTAAATAAAATAAGAGAGGTCTTTCTATCTCACAACATACTAGACTCCTGGGACACTCTATATGGGAGAACGGTAGACTACACCTATTATTCGCATGCTCATAAAACATACTCAAAATTAGACTACATTTACGTGAGCCAGATCTGGCTTCCTGACTTATCATCCTCTACCATCCATGCATGCGCCTGGTCAGACCATTCCATAGTTCAAATCCACATTAAAGAAACATTCCAGATTAGCACAGCACGTTCCTGGAATTTTGACCCTTATGTTTTACAAAAACCAGGTATACATAACTCTATCTCACAAGCGATGTCAGAATACTGGACATTAAACACGGGTACCACCTCCAATCCGATTAACACCTGGGCAGCACACAAGCCTTTCATTAGAGGGTTACTCATAAAAGAAAATGCGGCCTTCACCAAAGCTAATAGATCACAGATAGACTCTCTACAGGCTCAAATAGATTCGCTCACAAAACAACATCAACAGGGCCAGTCAGAAACGGTATTCCAAGACCTACAAGCAAAGAGAGTAGAATTATCAACCATTATGAATAGGGCATCTCTTAGGGCAGCTCACAGGTTGAAAGCAAACTATTTTCTCTACTCTAACAAGCCAGACAAGTATTTAGCGCATAAGCTCAGGGAACAGACAAAATCCTTTTCTATACCAATCCTACAAAAACAGGACGGAACATGTACTTCAAACCCACAAGAAATAGCTGATAGCTTTGCTCAATATTATGCCCAACTTTATGACGGGGGAAAAACGACGCAAAATGACAGGACGAGACAGACACTGCATAGATTTTTAGATAAGGCTAATCTAACACCAATTGATAAAACAGTTAGGGACGAACTGAATGCGGGGGTGTCGACCAGGGAGGTCCTTATAGCTATTAGGGAACTTAAAGCTGGAAAAGCATCGGGCCCAGACGGGTTTCCAGGGGAATATTACCAACTTTTTAAATCCATCCTAACCCCACACGTTGTAACATTCTGCAATGACATTCTCCAAGGTAAGACAATCCCAACAGAAATTTTACAGGCTAAAATAGTGGTGATACCTAAGCCAGGAAGAAATCCAAAATTGTGCCAAAGTTATAGGCCCATATCCCTAATCAACCAAGATATAAAAATTTTTAGTAAAATTTTGGCAAATAGACTCAAAACACACCTGCCGACCTTGATCCACCCGGATCAGGTGGGGTTCATAGCGGGAAGAGAAGCCCCTGATAATATAAGACGTACAATCTCCCTGGTTGACTACCTCCACAAGACAAAAACGCCTTCTCTGGTCCTATCTTTGGACGCAGAGAAGGCGTTCGATAGAATAGACTGGGATTTTATGTTCGAGGTCTTAGGCAAATTGGAATTTCGTGGCCCATTCGTTCAAGCTATCAAAAGCATCTATTCTAACCCCACTGCACACATTAGAGCGGCAGGCTACCAGTCTAAAAGGATTGATATACGTAATGGGACAAGGCAAGGTTGCCCCTTATCGCCGCTTTTATTTGCTCTATGCATAGAGCCTCTGGCAGCGGTGATTCGCTTAACCCCAGAAGTACACGGAGTTTTGTTAGGTAGCGAAGAATTTAAAATTTCTTTATTTGCTGATGACATCCTTCTTACCCTGACCAGACCAATGGAATCCCTACCCCACTTATATCGTATTTTACAGGATTATGCTGACATTTCAGGATATAAGGTCAATCAGGAAAAATGTGAGGCGCTAGCTATCGCCCTCCCTGCCCATACCAAAAAGACCATTGAAGCTAATTTTTCGTTTGAATGGGCTAAAGGGGCAATCAAATACCTGGGAGTCAAATTGTCAGGTGATACCTCAGACCTCTATAAACTAAACTATGTTCCTCTGTACAAGATAATCAGAAAGGAGGTTAAAACCTGGAAAGCTGGGGGTTTCTCTTGGTACGGCCGAATGTCGGCGGTCAAGATGAACGTTCTTCCCAGACTGCTATATTTTTTTAGGGCCTTACCGATCAGGATTCCACTCCTAGAATTAAATAAACTTCAATCAGATCTAATTAGATTTATAAGGGGAAACAAAAAGGCTAGAATACCCTCACAAGTATTAATGCAACATAAACAGCTGGGAGGAGTGGGGATACCAAATTTGCTCAATTATTATCAAGCAGCGAGACTAGCACAGACCACCTTAATGAGCAAAAAACAAAAAGAATTGATTTGGGTGAGGGTGGAGACTTTAATAGCAGGATATAAACACTCAGAAGATATCCTATGGGAACACCCGAAAAACATACCTAAGCTGACTGACGCCTCGAAAATAACAGGAGAGATGATGTCAATGTGGCACTCGATATCTGACAAACTAAAGCTCCTGCCATCCGACTCATTAATGAGACCATTAAGGACACTGATGGGCCCAGACTTTCAGAGACTAATTAGTAAATGGGCAAATAAGGGGCTCTATAGACTAGCAGATTTTCTCCATAAAGGGAAATTAGCCACTCACCAACAAATACAGGAAAAAATATTGCCAGATAAACTGCATTGGTTCCTATACCTACAGATCGCATCCACCATAAATGGGGTCCTACCCAAACTTTCCAGACAACACCTAACGTCACTAGAAAAACTGTGTAGTGCTGATTCGCGCCATAGAGGTTTAATCTCTACCCTATACATAACTCTACAGACAGCCAAACACACTGCTAAATCTCCCCTAATGATGAAGTGGGAAAGAGACATTAATATAACATATTCCAAGGAGGAATGGGAGGAAATCTTTAAGGGCTCAGGTAGGGGTATGATCAGTGCAGATCTGAAAGAAAATTGCATCAAGACTGTTTTTAGGTGGTACCTTACTCCAATGGTCACATCACACTATACTCAGGCTAGCAGCAGACACTGTTATAGAGGCTGCGAAGAGGCAGGAACATATATCCATATGTGGTGGGAATGCCCCCAGGTACGTCAATTATGGGTTAAACTATCTAAGTTGCTGAGTGAGGTGCTTTCAGAAAGCATCTCCCTAACCGCGACTCAAGCTTTATTAAATGAACATATAAAACCCTTCAACTCAGCCACGAACACATTCATACACATTCTATGCACAGCTACTAGGATATGTGTGGCGCGTTATTGGAAGGTAGGGGCACCCACATGGGGAGAGGTTATGGAGAAGATTAAGACAATATACAAACTATCTGAAACAGCCTCATTCATTCAAGCTAACCACGAACAATTCTTAAAGATCTGGAATTATTGGATTTTAAGCGGACACTAGCCTGACACAGAAAGGGAAGATAGCCACAGTACCAATTTAGAACCAAGGTAGCATATACACCGTAGAGGGGGTTGAGAAATGACAATTGACTGCAGACAACTATAAAGGTGCAGGAGAGGTGGGGCTCTCTCCCCGGATCGTCGACAGGTGAAATGATGAAACAGGCAAGTTGATGTTTGGAAACACATTGAGTGAGAGGGGGGGGGGGGATGTTTATGGTTCATTGTTGTTGTGGTTTATTGAAGGGGAGGATTGGGTAGAAAAGTTTTAAGAAAATATAGCAAAGCGCCATGGAGGGAAAGAGGATGCCACGGAAACTTTCATGTCCTCTAGTAACGATCTGCTGCATTCCCTAATCCATGGTGCTATTAATGAACGTATGAATAATCACACAGACTGTTAGAACTCACTGGTCTACATATCCAATCATCATCTACCCTATTAGCAGTCCTTGCTACCTCCAAACTCTGATTGTGGAAACTTAATAACTGTTATAGACTCTTAACTGATGGACACATAACAAAAAAGGAAAATAGAGATGATGATATTTGTATGACAAATGTATGATGTGTGACATACTCTGTATATGTTTTGTAATAAAAAAATTATTTCAACTAAAATGACAGATTGTGGCACGCCAAACAACCTCACATTGTAAATCCCCTAAATTACATAAGCAAAAAAGGTCTTCTCTTGTTCACTTGTATTTGAAAGCAATCATCATAGTTTGCAGTTTTGCAGTGCTCTTTATTTAAAAATAGTTAGAAGCATGATACTACAATTATAGCATGGCAATTTTAGCAGTATTGATGAGTAGCATTCCTTGCCTGTAGCTCATTGTATTTGCTGTAATATTGGGTAAATTAATTATTACATGATAGTTTAGCAATCTCCTGGAAGCCATTGTGTATATATACAGGCAAGGCAATGTTCACTTGTTGAGGATTGGGCTACTAAACATTCTTTGTATTGTTCTTCTATATGACTACACCATTGTGAAATAGCAAAATAAGCAGCACTTGTATAGGGGTAGTGAATACATTTCTAGATTGTAAGTTCCCACGGGAATAGAGCCCTCAATCCCTCCTGTATGTGTTTGTAAATTTTGTCCTGTCTTTTACAAGTCTTGTATTGTTTTATTTAAATGAATTGTATCCATGGACAGCGCTGCGGAATATGTTGGCGCTTCATAAATAAAGTATAATATATTTAAGCAATTAGTCTACTACCTTAGTTGAAATTAATTCTGTGTCACGGTGTGCTGGGGCTGAGCTGCTAGTCCCTCAGTTTGTTCCTCCAGAGCTGGTTAGTGTCACATGCGTGGCGGAACAGAGTAATATGCATGGCCAGCACTGCAGCAAAACAAAAAAAAGGGGACCAGGGGACCACGCCTGCAGCTTCCAGATAAGTGCTATGCAGTATGCATGGCCCAGGTAGGAACTGCAGCGGCAGGTGCTACCTTAAGGGAGGGGACAGAGGTGGGTTGACTTAGTATATGTCAGGCTCAGGACAGGTGGGACACGTCACACTAATAAAGATCCACTTGATGTAAGTGCCGTGCTTATCAACCACCCCCAGCCCGCGGTTTTCCTATATGGTTGCTAATTTCAAAGCCACCCCCCTCAATCTGCCGCCCGCGGCCCTAGACAAGTGCCCCTGGGCCATACTACATCATTCATGGTCACTGTCACATAAATACAATTTTGGGGCTAACCCAGCTAACTAAAAGAGCCACTGTGAAAGCAGCATTCTGTTTGTGTGGTAATGGTGGGCGGGGCTAAAGTAACCTGCTGCCCACCGGCATTTGCCCGGTATGCCCTATGGTCAGTCCGGGCTTGCTACCATTTAGTACTCAAGTCACAAGCACACTCTTGAGCCTATGTGGGTATGCTCTTGCTGAATGGATACCAGGAGAACCAAGTTAATTTAATATTGGAAGTAAATGTGAAATATTTTTCTCTGTCCGATTATAATTTATTTTTCATTTTGGCTTTCATGTCACTTTAAGGCTTTAACTTCACCCTTTCTCTTGAAAATTCTAATTTACCATTTTGATTTGCTGCTCTTTAACATGGATAATAGACATGTGCACGTCTAAAAAATTCGGTTCGTTTTCGGTTCGGATCGATTCGGACTTTTCGAATTTCGTTTCGGATCAAATCGGATTCAGCAAAATTTGAATAAATTTGTTTCGGATTTATTCGGCTCCGAATAAATTCGTTTCGGATTTATTCGGATTCGGCTGAATTCGGTTCTATTCCGTTCCGAAATTCGGTATGTTTTTAGTACACTAACACCCATTTAGTACACTAAGTCACTAACACCCATAAACTACCTATGAACCACTAAACCGAGGCCCCCCCACATCGCAAACCCTATAATAACATTATTTAACCCCTAATCTGCCGATCGGATATCGCCGCAACCTACATTAGAGCTATTAACCCCTAATCTGCTGTCCCTAACACCGCCGACCCCTACATTATAGTTATTAACCCCTAATCTGCCCCCCCCAACGTTGCCGCAATCTAACTACAAGTATTAACCCCTAATCTGCCGACCCGATATCGCCGCCACCTACATTATAGCTATTAACCCCTAATCTGCTGTCCCTAACACCGCCGACCCCTACATTATAGTTATTAACCCCTAATCTGCCCCCCCCAACGTCGCCGCAATCTAACTACAAGTATTAACCCCTAATCTGCCGACCCGATATCGCCGCCGCCTACATTATAGCTATTAACCCCTAATCTGCTGTCCCTAACACCGCCGACCCCTACATTATAGTTATTAACCCCTAATCTGCCCCCCCCCCAACGTCGCCACAATCTAACTACAAGTATTAACCCCTAATCTGCCGACCCGATATCGCCGCCGCCTACATTATAGCTATTAACCCCTAATCTGGTGTCCCTAACATCGCCGACCCCTACATTATAGTAATTAACCCCTAATCTGCCTCCCCCCAACGTCGCCACAATCTAACTACAAGTATTAACCCCTAATCTGCCGACCGCAAATCGCCGCCACTATAATAAATGTATTAACCCCTAAACCGCCGCACTCCCGCCTCGCAAACACTATAATACATTTTATTAACCCCTAATCTGCCCTCCCTAACATCGCCGCCACCTATCTACAATTATTAACCCCTAATCTCCCGCCCCCAACGTCGCCGCTACTATAATAAGGTTATTAACCCCTAAACCTAAGTCTAACCCTAACACTAACACCCCCTAACTTAAATATAATTTAAATAAAACGAAATAAGTTTACTATAGTAAAATAAATGAATCCTATTTAAAACTAAAGACTTACCTGTAAAATAAACCCTAATATAGCTACAATATAACTAATAGTTACATTGTAGCTATTTTAGGATTTATTTTTATTTTACAGGCAACTTTGTATTTATTTTAACTAGGTACAATAGTTATTAAATAGTTAATAACTATTTAATAACTACCTAGCTAAAATAAATACAAATTTACCTGTAAAATAAATCCTAACCTAAGTTACAATTACACCTAACACTACACTATCATTAAATTAACTAAATAAATGAATCATATTTAAAACAAAATACTTACCTGTAAAATAAACCCTAAGATAGCTGCAATATAACTAATAGTTACATTGTAGCTATTTTAGCATTTATATTTATTTTACAGGCAACTTTGTATTTATTTTAACTAGGTACAAAAGCTATTAAATAGTTATTGACTAATTAATAGCTACCTAGTTAAAATAATTACAAAATTACCTGTAAAATAAATCCTAACCTAAGTTACAATTAAATCTAACACTACACTGTCATTAAATAAATTAACTACAAGTACCTACAATTAAATACAATTAAAAAAACTAAACTAAAGTACAAACCCCCCCCACTAAATTACAAAAAATAAAAAAATATTACAAGAATTTTAAACTAATTACACCTAATCTAAGCCCCCTAATAAAATAACAAAGCCCCCCAAAATAAAAAAAATGCCCTACCCTATACTAAATTACAAAAGTTAACAGCTCTATTACCTTACCAGCCCTGAACAGGGCCCTTTGCGGGGCATGCCCCAAAGAAAACAGCTCTTTTGCCTGTAAAAAAAAAACACAATCCCCCCCCCCACATTACAACCCACCACCCACATACCCCTACTCTAACCCAAACCCCCCTTAAATAAACCTAACACTACCCCCCTGAAGATCTCCCTACCTTGAGTCGTGTTCACCCAGCCGGGCCGAAGTCTTCATCCGATGGGGCAGAAGAGGACATCCAGACCGGCAGAAGTCTTCATCCAAGCGGGGCAAGAAGAGGTCTTCCATCCATCATACAAGTACCAAAATACAAACAAACACTAAATTACCAAAAATAATAAAATATTACAATAATTTTAAACTAATTACACCTAATCTAAGCCCCCGACTAGCTATTAATATAGCTTCAATATAACTAATAGTTACATTGTAGCTATTTTAGGATTTATATTTATTTTACAGGCAACTTTGTATTTATTTTAACTAGGTACAATAGCTATTAAATAGTTAATAACTATTTAATAACTACCTAGCTAAAATAAATACAAATTTACCTGTAAAATAAATCATAACCTAAGTTACAATTACACCTAACACTACACTATCATTAAATTAACTAAATAAATGAATCCTATATAAAACTAAAGACTTACCTGTAAAATAAACCCTAATATAGCTGCAATATAACTAATAGTTACATTGTAGCTATTTTAGCATTTATATTTATTGTACAGGCAACTTTGTATTTATTTTAACTAGGTTCAATAGCTATTAAATAGATATTGACTATTTAATAGCTACCTAGTTAAAATAATTACAAAATTACCTGTAAAATAAATCCTAACCTAAGTTACAATTAAACCTAACACTACACTATCATTAAATAAATTAACTACAAGTACCTACAATTAAATACAATTAAAAAAACTAAACTAAAGTACAAAAACCCCCCCACTAAATTACAAAAAATAAAAAATATTACAAGAATTTTAAACTAATTACACCTAATCTAAGCCCCCTAATAAAATAACAAAGCCCCCCAAAATAAAAAAAAATGCCCTACCCTATACTAAATTACAAAAGTTAACAGCTCTATTACCTTACCAGCCCTGAACAGGGCCTTTTGCGGGGCATGCCCCAAAGAAAACAGCTCTTTTGCCTGTAAAAAAAAACACAATACCCCCCCCCACATTACAACCCACCACCCACATACCCCTACTCTAACCCAAACCCCCCTTAAATAAACCTAACACTACCCCCCTGAAGATCTCCCTACCTTGAGTCGTGTTCACCCAGCCGGGCCGAAGTCTTCATCCGATGGGGCAGAAGAGGACATCCAGACCGGCAGAAGTCTTCATCCAAGCGGGGCAAGAAGAGGTCTTCCATCCATCAGAAAAGTACAAAAAAACAAACAAACACTAAATTAGCAAGAATAATAAAATATTACAATAATTTTAAACTAATTACACCTAATCTAAGCCCCCTACTAGCTATTAATATAGCTACAATATAACTAATAGTTACATTGTAGCTATTTTAGGATTTATATTTATTTTACAGGCAACTTTGTATTTATTTTAACTAGGTACAATAGCTATTAAATAGTTAATAACTATTTAATAACTACCTAGCTAAAATAAATACAAATTTACCTGTAAAATAAACCCTAACCTAAGTTACAATTACACCTAACACTACACTGTCATTAAATTAACTAAATAAATGAATCCTATATAAAACTAAAGACTTACCTGTAAAATAAACCCTAATATAGCTACAATATAACTAATAGTTACATTGTAGCTATTTTAGCATTTATATTTATTTTACAGGCAACTTTGTATTTATTTTAACTAGGTACAATAGCTATTAAATAGATATTTACTGTTTAATAGCTACCTAGTTAAAATAATTACAAAATTACCTGCAAAATAAATCCTAACCTAAGTTACTATTAAACCTAACACTACACTATCATTAAATAAATTAACTACAAGTACCTACAATTAAATACAATGAAATAAACTAAACTAAAGTACAAAAAAAACAAACACTAAATTACAAAAAATAAAAAAAATTACAAGAATTTTAAACTAATTACACCTAATCTAAGCCCCCTAATAAAATAACAAAGCCCCCCAAAATAAAAAAATGCCCTACCCTATACTAAATTACAAAAGTAATCAGCTCTATTACCTTACCAGCCCTGAACAGGGCCTTTTGCGGGGCATGCCCCAAAGAAAACAGCTCTTTTGCCTGTAAAAAAAAACACAATACCCCCCCCCCCACATTACAACCCACCACCCACATACCCCTACTCTAACCCAAACCCCCCTTAAATAAACCTAACACTACCCCCCTGAAGATCTCTCTACCGTGTCTTCACCCAGCGGGCCGAAGTCTTCATCCGATCGGGCAGAAGAGGACATCCAGACCGGCAGAAGTCTTCATCCAAGCGGGGCAAGAAGAGGTCTTCCATCCATCAGAAGTCTTGATCCAGGCGGCATCTTCTCTGTTCATCCATCGGGAGCGGAGCGGCAGCATCCTGAAGACATCCCACGCAGAGCATCCTCTTCTTTCTTGATCCGACGACTAGGTGACTGTACCTTTAAGTGACGTCATCCAAGATGGCGTCCCTTGAATTCCGATTGGCTGATAGGATTCTATCAGCCAATCGGAATTAAGGTAGGAAAAATCAAGTTCAATCCGATTGGCTGATCCAATCAGCCAATCAGATTGACCTCGCATTCTATTGGCTGTTCCGATCAGCCAATAGAATGCGAGCTCAATCTGATTGGCTGATTGGATCAGCCAATCGGATTGAACTTGAATCTGATTGGCTGATTGAATCAGCCAATCAGATTTTTCCTACCTTAATTCCGATTGGCTGATAGAATCCTATCAGCCAATCGGAATTCAAGGGACGCCATCTTGGATGACGTCACTTAAAGGTACAGTCACCTAGTCGTCGGATCAAGAAAGAAGAGGATGCTCTGCGTGGGATGTCTTCAGGATGCTGCCGCTCCGCTCCCGATGGATGAACAGAGAAGATGCCGCCTGGATCAAGACTTCTGATGGATGGAAGACCTCTTCTTGCCCCGCTTGGATGAAGACTTCTGCCGGTCTGGATGTCCTCTTCTGCCCGATCGGATGAAGACTTCGGCCCGCTGGGTGAAGACACGGTAGAGAGATCTTCAGGGGGGTAGTGTTAGGTTTATTTAAGGGGGGTTTGGGTTAGAGTAGGGGTATGTGGGTGGTGGGTTGTAATGTGGGGGGGGTATTGTGTTTTTTTTTACAGGCAAAAGAGCTGTTTTCTTTGGGGCATGCCCCCGCAAAAGGCCCTTTTAAGGGCTGGTAAGGTAATAGAGCTGATTACTTTTGTAATTTAGTATAGGGTAGGGCATTTTTTTATTTTGGGGGGCTTTGTTATTTTATTAGGGGGCTTAGATTAGGTGTAATTAGTTTAAAATTCTTGTAATTTTTTTTATTTTTTGTAATTTAGTGTTTGTTTTTTTTGTACTTTAGTTTAGTTTATTTAATTGTATTTAATTGTAGGTACTTGTAGTTAATTTATTTAATGATAGTGTAGTGTTAGGTTTAATAGTAACTTAGGTTAGGATTTATTTTACAGGTAATTTTGTAATTATTTTAACTAGGTAGCTATTAAACAGTAAATATCTATTTAATAGCTATTGTACCTAGTTAAAATAAATACAAAGTTGCCTGTAAAATAAATATAAATGCTAAAATAGCTACAATGTAACTATTAGTTATATTGTAGCTATATTAGGGTTTATTTTACAGGTAAGTATTTAGTTTTATATAGGATTAATTTATTTAGTTAATTTAATGACAGTGTAGTATTAGGTGTAATTGTAACTTAGGTTAGGGTTTATTTTACAGGTAAATTTGTATTTATTTTAGCTAGGTAGTTATTAAATAGTTATTAACTATTTAATAGCTATTGTACCTAGTTAAAATAAATACAAAGTTGCCTGTAAAATAAATATAAATCCTAAAATAGCTACAATGTAACTATTATTTATATTGTAGCTATATTAATAGCTAGTAGGGGGCTTAGATTAGGTGTAATTAGTTTAAAATTATTGTAATATTTTATTATTTTTGCTAATTTAGTGTTTGTTTGTTTTTTTGTACTTTTCTGATGGATGGAAGACCTCTTCTTGCCCCGCTTGGATGAAGACTTCTGCCGGTCTGGATGTCCTCTTCTGCCCCATCGGATGAAGACTTCGGCCCGGCTGGGTGAACACGACTCAAGGTAGGGAGATCTTCAGGGGGGTAGTGTTAGGTTTATTTAAGGGGGGTTTGGGTTAGAGTAGGGGTATGTGGGTGGTGGGTTGTAATGTGGGGGGGGGATTGTGTTTTTTTTTTACAGGCAAAAGAGCTGTTTTCTTTGGGGCATGCCCCGCAAAGGGCCCTGTTCAGGGCTGGTAAGGAAATAGAGCTGTTAACTTTTGTAATTTAGTATAGGTTAGGGCATTTTTTTTATTTTGGGGGGCTTTGTTATTTTATTAGGGGGCTTAGATTAGGTGTAATTAGTTTAAAATTCTTGTAATATTTTTTTATTTTTTGTAATTTAGTGGGGGGGTTTTTGTACTTTAGTTTAGTTTTTTTAATTGTATTTAATTGTAGGTACTTGTAGTTAATTTATTTAATGATAGTGTAGTGTTAGGTTTAATTGTAACTTAGGTTAGGATTTATTTTACAGGTAATTTTGTAATTATTTTAACTAGGTAGCTATTAAATAGTCAATATCTATTTAATAGCTATTGAACCTAGTTAAAATGAATTCAAAGTTGCCTGTACAATAAATATAAATGCTAAAATAGCTACAATGTAACTATTAGTTATATTGCAGCTATATTAGGGTTTATTTTACAGGTAAGTCTTTAGTTTTATATAGGATTCATTTATTTAGTTAATTTAATGATAGTGTAGTGTTAGGTGTAATTGTAACTTAGGTTATGATTTATTTTACAGGTAAATTTGTATTTATTTTAGCTAGGTAGTTATTAAATAGTTATTAACTATTTAATAACTATTGTACCTAGTTAAAATAAATACAAAGTTGCCTGTAAAATACATATAAATCCTAAAATAGCTACAATGTAACTATTAGTTATATTGAAGCTATATTAATAGCTAGTAGGGGGCTTAGATTAGGTGTAATTAGTTTAAAATTATTGTAATATTTTATTATTTTTGGTAATTTAGTGTTTGTTTGTATTTTGGTACTTGTATGATGGATGGAAGACCTCTTCTTGCCCCGCTTGGATGAAGACTTCTGCCGGTCTGGATGTCCTCTTCTGCCCCATCGGATGAAGACTTCGGCCCGGCTGGGTGAACACGACTCAAGGTAGGGAGATCTTCAGGGGGGTAGTGTTAGGTTTATTTAAGGGGGGTTTGGGTTAGAGTAGGGGTATGTGGGTGGTGGGTTGTAATGTGGGGGGGGGATTGTGTTTTTTTTTTACAGGCAAAAGAGCTGTTTTCTTTGGGGCATGCCCCACAAAGGGCCCTGTTCAGGGCTGGTAAGGTAATAGAGCTGTTAACTTTTGTAATTTAGTATAGGGTAGGGCATTTTTTTTTATTTTGGGGGGCTTTGTTATTTTATTAGGGGGCTTAGATTAGGTGTAATTAGTTTAAAATTCTTGTAATATTTTTTTATTTTTTGTAATTTAGTGTTTGTTTTTTTTGTACTTTAGTTTAGTTTATTTAATTGTATTTAATTGTAGGTACTTGTAGTTAATTTATTTAATGATAGTGTAGTGTTAGGTTTAATAGTAACTTAGGTTAGGATTTATTTTACAGGTAATTTTGTAATTATTTTAACTAGGTAGCTATTAATTAGTCAATAACTATTTAATAGCTATTGTACCTAGTTAAAATAAATACAAAGTTGCCTGTAAAATAAATATAAATGCTAAAATATCTACAATGTAACTATTAGTTATATTGCAGCTATATTAGGGTTTATTTTACAGGTAAGTATTTAGTTTTAAATATGAGTCATTTATTTAATTAATTAAATGATAGTGTAGTGTTAGGTGTAATTGTAACTTAGGTTAGGATTTATTTTACAGGTAAATTTGTATTTATTTTAGCTAGGTAGTTATTAAATAGTTATTAACTATTTAATAACTATTGTACCTAGTTAAAATAAATACAAAGTTGCCTGTAAAATAAAAAGAAATCCTAAAATAGCTACAATGTAACTATTAGTTATATTGTAGCTATATTAGGGTTTATTTTACAGGTAAGTCTTTAGTTTTAAATAGGATTCATTTATTTAACTATAGTAAATTTATTTCGTTTTATTTAAATTATATTTAAGTTAGGGGGTGTTAGTGTTAGGGTTAGACTTAGGTTTAGGGGTTAATAACCTTATTATAGTAGCGGCGACGTTGGGGGCGGGAGATTAGGGGTTAATAATTGTAGGTAGGTGGCGACGATGTTAGGGAGGGCAGATTAGGGGTTAATAAAATGTATTATAGTGTTTGCGAGGCGGGAGTGCGGCGGTTTAGGGGTTAATACATTTATTATAGTGGCGGCGATTTGCGGTCGGCAGATTAGGGGTTAATACTTGTAGTTAGATTGTGGCGACGTTGGGGGGGGGCAGATTAGGGGTTAATAACTATAATGTAGGGGTCGGCGGTGTTGGGGACAGCAGATTAGGGGTTAATAGCTATAATGTAGGCGGCGGCGATATCGGGTCGGCAGATTAGGGGTTAATACTTGTAGTTAGATTGCGGCGACGTTGGGGGGGGCATATTAGGGGTTAATAACTATAATGTAGGGGTCGGCGGTGTTAGGGACAGCAGATTAGGGGTTAATAGCTATAATGTAGGTGGCGGCGATATCGGGTCGGCAGATTAGGGGTTAATACTTGTAGTTAAATTGCGGCGACGTTGGGGGAGGCAGATTAGGGGTTAATAACTATAATGTAGGGGTCGGCGGTGTTAGGGACAGCAGATTAGGGGTTAATAGTTATAATGTAGGTGGCGGCGATATCGGGTCGGCAGATTAGGGGTTAATACTTGTAGTTAGATTGCGGCGACGTTGTGGGGGGGCAGATTAGGGGTTAATAACTATAATGTAGGGGTCGGCGGTGTTAGGGACAGCAGATTAGGGGTTAATAGCTATAATGTAGGCGGCGGCGATATCGGGTCGGCAGATTAGGGGTTAATACTTGTAGTTAGATTGCGGCGACATTGGGGGAGGCAGATTAGGGGTTAATAACTATAATGTAGGGGTCGGCGGTGTTAGGGACAGCAGATTAGGGGTTAATAGTTATAATGTAGGTGGCGGCGATATCGGGTCGGCAGATTAGGGGTTAATACTTGTAGTTAGATTGCGGCGACGTTGTGGGGGGGCAGATTAGGGGTTAATAACTATAATGTAGGGGTCGGCGGTGTTAGGGACAGCAGATTAGGGGTTAATAGCTATAATGTAGGCGGCGGCGATATCGGGTCGGCAGATTAGGGGTTAATACTTGTAGTTAGATTGCGGCGACATTGGGGGAGGCAGATTAGGGGTTAATAACTATAATGTAGGGGTCGGCGGTGTTAGGGACAGCAGATTAGGGGTTAATAGTTATAATGTAGGTGGCGGCGATATTCGGTCGGCAGATTAGGGGTTAATAAAATAATGCAGGTGTCAGCGATAGCGGGGGCGGCAGATTAGGGGTTAATAAGTGTTAGATTAGGGGTGTTTAGAGACTCGGGGTACATGTTAGGGTGTTAGGTGCAGACTTAGTGTTTCCCCATAGGAAACAATGGGGCTGCGGTGTTAGTTTTTTTTCAGCCGAAACTCCCATTGTTTCCTATGGGGAAATGCCGAATTTTACCGAGCTAATTCGGATTTATTCGGAGATACGGCAGCTATTTCGGATTCATTCGGTAGATTCGGAAGTATTTTAATTCGGAAATCCGAATCGATCCGAATCTCCGAATTTACCGAATTTACCGAATTTCCGAATTAATCCGAAACGAACCGCACATGTCTAATGGATAATTCTTACCCTTTTTGTAGCTAATACCCCTACAGGCATACATTTCTGCTCCCCCAAATGCAACACACAAATATTATTTAGTTAAAGTAATATTAATGTTATCACATTTCTGCATCTAACTTCATCATATACAAAGCTTATCAGGCTCATTTCATTGTGGCACATTTGCATATAGAACACTTTACCTGGCACACTTCAGCAAGTCATATTTTACTTGTTATAGTTTACTATGGCCCTTTATTTGGCACATCTCAAAACACTGATGTACACTTGACACCTGACACTTTTAATGTGACACACTTTATATCAGCTTACTCAACTCCAGTCCTCAATGTCACTAACTAGTCAGATTCTAAGGATTTTCTTACCTGAGTGCAGCTGAACCAATCAGAGTGAGTGAGCAGCTGACCAGCCCAGACAATGAATTAGAACCTAGCCTGTTAAGGGGGCTGAGGGTAAAGGTTGGTTTCTGTGATTGAAGGTTTACCTTGTCTGCATCAGGGTAAAATTAAAGGGACACTAAACTCAAAAATTTTCTTTCATGATTCATATAGATAATACAAATTTAAACAACATTCAAACTTATTTCTATTATTTATTTTGCTTCATCTTTCCTATATCCTTTGTTGAAGAAATAGCAATGCACATGGGTGAGCCAATCACATGAGGCTTGTATGTACAGCAACCAATCAGCAGCTACTGAGCCTATCTAGATATGCTTTTCAGCAACGAATATCAAGAGAATAAAACAAATTAGATAATAGAAGTAAATAAGAAAGTTGTTTAAAATAGCATGTTCTTTCTAAATCATGAAAGAAAAAAATTGTGTTTCATGTCCCTTTAATGAAAGAACCACTTACCCAGTATGCTTCAGGATGATATCATATTAGCGCTTGTCCCACACAACCAACCAGAAGATGACACAATAAATCAGCCAATCAGAAAAGGCAATTAATAAACAACAACTTTCAGTTCCAAATCAGGTTCTCGTCAGCACTATATAAGGAGACGCTTTGACTTTTTCGGAATCAGTTTACTCATTGAATTTACAATGTCTGGACAGATAGCTCAGCATGCTAAGGCACTGTGGCTGAGCTCTGTAGCAACCCAAGGGTTGCAGGTTCGATCCCTGGTGAGGTCCACTCAGCCTTTCATCCTTCCGAGGTCGATACATTGAGCAGCGCTTTGAGACCCTTACGGGTGATTAGCCGTGCTTTACAAGTACCAATACATACAGAGAGGCCAAAAAGCAAATAGTCTAAACCAGCTACTAATTTTCAGCATTTTCAAGAAAGAAAATCTATGTTACAAAATTAGCTTTTTGGCTTTGTGGGACAAACACAGGTTTTTATAAAATGAAGAGGTGTTTAATATGTCCCTTCGGTGTCATGCAAGGCGTACAGTAGATACCAATTGCTAAAAAAAAAAGGAGATACTTTAGCTTAAACACATGCAACTATTTCTACTTGTCTTATAGACTTGTAATGCAAATTATTATCTAGACCTACATCAAATAAAGAGGTTGATCACAACTTATGATTTGATAATTATCAGTATGTTGCTGATGAGCTGGGTTTGATGTGGACATAATCAAAATCCGCTATTTTTATTCTTTATCAGCAGCACTTTTCATTATCATTTCGCTGACAAATGGTCCACATGTACCATGTACCAGTTCTGTTTTTCTGATCACAATCCAACAACACATTTACTGGTCTGTTTTTCACTTAATTTAACAGCTAAAAAGACTTAATACATAAATAAATAAATAAATAAATAAATAAATAAACACAACACTTTTTATCTTAAACACACTGAAATTACTCCTTGCCATAATCAATGGCAACTTCCCTAAACAGATACAAACACTTCCCACTTGATCAATTTAAGTTAAAAAAAAGAAGCACTTTACACTGAGAAACTGAGAAACTGCTTACCCAAGAATTACACATGCTCACTATACTGATAATGCCCCGTCAATAAAGCATATGCAAGCTTGCCTATTAGGTGAAATGCAGAGAGGGTATTACAGTTCTGTGCACAGATAATTTATAAACTTGCAGAATGTTTCGGGCAGCTATATTTGGCAATGTAAACTCAGCATATCGGCCTCTCCTCCTCTTTAACTGTCGTATCTTCCTTGCTCCATAGGAGAACGACCAAGGTCAGGTAGAGTTCGTTTACATACACGCTGCAGGTTAACCCGAGTTTACATTGCCAAATATAGCTGCCCGAAACTGTATAAGTGGGATTACCGGTATTCTACTGCTGAGGTCTATAATCCGGCACCTGTGGAAAAGTGATTCACCTGTCTATAGACCAGACCAACAAGGATGGTGAATGCCATCGCTGAAAGCTGCTACCTTTCTGGATACTAGAGGACGTCTTTACCTCGTTTTCAAGCAGCTCATCTATATCTTCCTTGGTAATGAGCAGATAGCAGCTGTCTTGTTGGTGCAATATTCGTTGAAGTATCGTCATCTTTATTTGAATCAGGTTGTATCACTCACTTTCTTTGTTCTACGCGCAATACGGAAAATTGTGGTTTCGTAGCTAAACTCAATATCCATGCCATTAACTTTTTTCAGTTTGCGTGACAACCTTTATGGCTAAGGTTTGAGACATGGATAGTCTCCGATTTTATCTGGATGAATATTCTGCAAGTTTATAAATTATTTGTGCACAGAATTGTAATACCCTCTCTGTATTTCACCTAATAGGCAAGCTTGCATATGCTTTATTGGTTTCTGTCACCCACTGAAGTGGTATGAAATTTATTTGATGTGTAGTATTTCACAGATGCCTAATATCTTTTGTGGCTAGTTTTTTGTAAATAAACTTATGTACATTTGCAACACCCGTATGTATATGCTTCCTTGTCTGAGTAATCTTCCAGCCTTTACCTTATTTTAGGTTCATTGGGAATAAAAGAGTGCTGAAACCCCTCTCTTTTACAGAAACTCATTTAGTTATCTGTATTCTCTTTCTATTTAATTTTGAATTTATATTTATTTCTAGAGGGTTAAGGTTTGCACCAAAGCCTTAGTTTGGTTAATTCCGATCAGGCTTCCTATTATTGGATATATTCACTCCAGGTCTAAGTCCCACTAACTAGAAAAGTGAGAACTTCCTGTTTAGAGTTAAACTCACCTCTCCCAATCTTGCCCTAATTAAATATATATATATATATATATATATATATATATATATATATATATATATATATATATATATATATATATATATATATATATATATACTAGTCCTAAAGTCCGTGTACACGGGCCATTTTTTGCAGTAGAGCGGTCCCACCCCTTGCTCCCTCCCCCCTATTTTGCTCTCTCTCTTCCCCCTCTCTTTTGCTCTCTCTCCCCTCTATTTTGCTCTCTCCCCCTCTCTTTTGCTCTCTTTCTCCCCTCTCTTTTGCTCTCTCTCTCTCCCCTCCTCTCTTTGGTGCTCTCTCCCCTCTCTTTTGCTCTTTCTCCCCCTCTCTTTTGCTCTCTCTCCCCTCTCTTTTGCACTCTCTCCTCTCTTTTACTCTCTCTCTCCCCCCTTTCTTTTGCACTCTCTCTCTCACCTTCTATGTATCTATCTCTATCTATCTATCTATCTATCTATCTATCTATCTATCTATCTATCTATCTATCTATCTATCTATATATCTATTGGGTACTTATAGAGCACAAACTAATCACCCGTGAGGGTCTCAAGGGACTAACTATATCCCTGATGCCTTATAGCTCTGGTACTATACAGAGGTAGTGCTCTCCCTTTAGTGTGTTACATGCAGCTAAACTTTCCCATATAGTGTCATTACTACAGGTCACCATAATTTGCTTCATTGTCTATTCAGAGGTGAACCCCTGCTATTACACCACTCATTTATTATACAAGCAAACCACTTGTACTATACACAGGTAACCCTCCCCCTAGTGACTTATCAACCCACACACCGGATGCAATACAAGAGGCTGCAGCAACATACAAAGAGGGTCCATGTCTGTTCTTATACAGGAGCAGCTGATCTTCTCTTTTGCCCGCTCTCTCTCTCACCCTCTCTTTTGCTTGCTCTCTCTCTTCCCCCCTCTCTTTTGCTCTCTCTCCTCCCTCTCTTTTGGTCTCTCTACCCCCTCTCTTTTGGTCTCTCTCTCCCCCTCTTTTTGCACTCTCTCTCCCCCTATATTTTGCTCTCTCTCTCCCTCTCTCTTTTGCTCTCTCTCTCTACCCCTCTTTTTTGCTCTCTCTTCCCCCTCTCTTTTGATATCTCCCCCCCTCTTTTGATCTCTCTCTCATCCCCTCTCTTTTGCTCTCTCTCCCCTCTTTTGCTCTCTCTCTCTCTCCCCCTCTCTTTTGCTCTCTCTCTCTCTGTCTCCCCCCTCTCTTTTGCTGTCTCTCCCCCTCTTTTGCACTCTCTCCCCCCTCTTTTGTTCTCTCTCCCCCTCTTTTGCTCTCTCTCCCCCTCTCTTTTGCTCTCTCTCCCCCTCTATTTTACTCTTTCTCTTCCTCCTCTCTTTTGCTCACTCTCTCTCCCACCACTCTTTTGCTCTCTCTCTCCCCCTCTCTTTTGCTCTCTCTTCCCCTCTCTTTTGCTCTCTCTCTCCCCCCTCTCTTTTGCTCTCTCTCTCCCATTTTTTTGCTCTCTCTCCCCCTCTCTTTTGCTCTCTCTTCCCCTCTCTTTTGCTCTCTCTCCCCCTTTCTTTTGCTCTCTCTCTCTCCATCTATTTTGCTCTCTCTCTCCCCCTCTCTTTTGCTCTCTCTCTCCCCCCTCTTTTGCTCTCCCCCCCCCCCTTTTGCTCTCTCTCTCTCATTTTTTTGCTCTCTCTCCCCCTTATTTTTTTCTATCTCTCCCCCTTTCTTTTGCTCTCTCTCTCTCCATCTATTTTGCTCTCTCTCTCCCCCTCTCTTTTGCTCTCTCTCTCCCCCCTCTTTTGCTCTCCCCCCCCCCCCTTTTGCTCTCTCTCTCTCATTTTTTTGCTCTCTCTCCCCCTTATTTTTTTCTATCTCTCCCCCTCTTTTGCTCTCTCTCCCCCTCTCTTTTGCTCTTTCACCCCTTCTCTTTTGCTCTTTCTCCCCACTCTTTTGCTCTCTCTCCCCCTCTCTTTTGCGCTCTCTCTCCTCTCTTTTGCTCTCTCTCTCCCCCTCTCTTTTGCACTCTCTCTCAACTTCTCTTTTGCTCACTCTCTCTCTTACCCTCTCTTTTGCTTGCTCTCTCTCTCCCCCCCCTCTCTTTTGGTCTCTCTCCCCTCTCTCTTTTGGTCCCTCTCCCCCTCTCTTTTGCTCTCTCCCCCCTCTCTTTTTCGCTCTCTCTCAATCTCCCCCTATCTTTTGCTCTCTTTCTCTCCCTCTATCTTTTGCTCTCTCTCCCTCTCTTTTTTGCTCTCCCTCTTCCAACCCCTCTCTTTTCATCTCTCTCCCTCCCTCTCTTTTGATCTCTCTCTCACCCCTTCTCTTTTGCTCTCTCTCCCCTCTCTTTTGCTCTCTCTCTCTCTCTGTCTCCCCCCTCTCTTTTGCTCTCTCTGTCTCACCCTCTCTTTTGCTATCTCTCTCCCCCTCTTTTGCACTCTATCTCCCCTCTTTAGCTCTATCTCCCCTCTTTAGCTCTCTCTCCCCTCTTTAGCTCTCTCTCCCCTCTTTTGCTCTCTCTCCCCCTCTTTTTTGCTCTCTCTCCCCCTCTTTTTTGCTCTCTCTCACTCCTCTTTTTTGCTCTCTCTCACTCTTCTCTTTTACTCTCTCTCACCCCTCTCTTTTGCTCTCTCTCACCCCTCTTTTGCTCTATATCTCCCCTCTTGTGCTGCTCTCTCTCTCATGCAGACACTCAGACAGTCATGGGAGCTCCCGCCCGGCAACGCCCCGTCATGCTCAGACCCCGCCCCTTCACGTCCAGATCCACCCCTTCACAACATGGCTCTGCCCCTTCACAGCCAGTCGGCTCCCCCCCTTCATGGATTAGGTGCCAGCAGCCAGCCTAGGTCAGTTTGTTGAAGGCCAGGTGTGTTTGTCCTTGTGCAGTCTCTACTGCCCATGACAGCTTCGGACAAACACACTTGGCCTTTTATATTATAGGATATATATATATACAGTGTGTATATATATATATATATATATATATATATATCTAGAAATGCAAGATGTGTATAGGGAGTGGCGCTGGGTGCAGCTGGAATAGATACAGTATATATAGGTGTATTTGCAGCCTTAGAGAAACTATCTGGATAATAGAGACCCCTAATTCTCAATTTCCAGATAGAAAGTAGTATGAGTAAAATTGAGGATGGGAAATGACAAACAACAAAAGGAAAAGCTCTAGTGGCGCAACCTATAGAATATCACAACGATATAACAATAAAACCAAAAATGATATATATATATATATATGGCAACAATTATGCTACCAGAAGCTATTTACAGTAATTAAGTGTCCCAATAAGGTAATTTAACAAATGGCTAAAAAATAATAATAATAATTAATAATATATGAATGATTTAGTGGACCCACTATGGTATACACAATAAAAACATATACAAATTGCAATATAAAATACAATACACAAGATATTCTGCACTGTATACTAGTTAATAAAAATCATAAGAATATAAATTAAGTATAATAAATCAGTAATAAATACGTGCAAAACAATTACTTCTATAAAAAATGAAGTGTCCAATAAAGTTAAGCCCAGACAAGACAAAAAATTAATGGGCCAGTACAGAATATACAGAATGAGTTAACGTTGATAGTAATTCTTCATATGGCAGATATTAGAGCCAAGTACAGCTCTTCTGGAAGCTTATATCAAAGTCATAGATAGTAGGAATAACGACTCCATTTGGGAGTTTACTCACACTCCTTCACCTCAATCCTATGAGGTAAGTGCCGTGTAGTGGGAGGAAACAAGCCCTTGGGGATCTGGTTCAGTGTCGTCCTCCTGTCTCTTTAAAACTTGCTGCTACTCCTCCACAAAGGACGTTCTCTCAGCATGTGTTATGCGAGGCAAGAAACCTGACAGATAGTTTTATAGCAAGAGGATACAACAAATACAAATTGAAGAACACTCTAGACAGAGTAAAACAAATGAATAGAAATGACCTCTTAAATACAGGTAAAGATAAAAAGAAAGGAATTGAAGAATTGGATAGTAAGAAGAATAGGGTCAGTTTTATTACTACTTATAATGAGGGCTCAGTAGAAATAAGTAATATTATAAAAAAACACTGGGGAATTTTGAAAAAAGATGAAGTATTGAAAGAGATTACGGAAAAAGGACCGAATGTGATTTACAGAAAAAATCGTAGTCTAAAAAATATACTTGCACCGAGCCAACTAAAAGGAACTGCAGATATAAAAAAGACCTGGCTACATAAATCAACTATTGGCTTTTACAAATGCAATAGACGGAATTGCCTAGCTTGTGATCACCATTATATGAACAGTAAACCGACTAAAAAAATAATATCATCAGTTACTAAAAAAGAATTTGAGATCAATACTTTATGTAACTGTAAAACAGAAAATGTAGTCTACCTCTTGGAATGTGGGTGCGGCCTACAGTATGTGGGCCGCAAAACTAGACCCTATAAGAAAAGACTTTCTGAACATCTATATAATATTACAGAAGGTGTCACGTCTCACAACCTTTCTGCACATTATTTGATAAAACATAATAAAAATCCCAGATGTTTGAAGGGAACAATCATTGAATTTATCCCAGAAAGAAAAAGGGGTGGAGACAGAGAATTGGAACTTCGCAAAGAGACCTTCTGGATATACACTAGCACCTCAAGGACTAAATAAAGATATTGATTTGGCTGCTTTTCTTGTCTAGTCTAAGTCCCTAATTTCACTTTTTCCCTCATTTCCTGTATCTTTTGTAAAATAACCGGTAATAATTTTTAAATCAGAAGGGGGAAATTTCTCCCATTTCTAAACAAAATGAACTAAATTAAATTATACAACTGATAACTGTAAATAATATAACAAAATATATTTTTTTATTCCCAATATTTTTACATTCTTCTCTCAAATAATTTTAAACAATTTTATGTAACATATTTTTATACATATAGATTTTTAATAATTCACATTTCATATTTTAATAATTTTTATAATTTTAATAATCCTATATAAGGGAAATTACTATTATAAATATTATCAGGTCCTACACATATATATAATATAGATGAAATCACCAAATTGGACATATTTATTCCCTCAATTTGCTAGTCCCTCAATTTGCTAGTCTTTCAATAAAAATTTCTCTGCACCCAGATGTTGGTATGTTATTAACTAAATAGAAATTGAAATAGAGAGAGTCATTTTTTCTTAATTTTATATTTCATTATAATATAGAATATTTCTAAATAATGAGACAGCAAACTCCTAGGTCCATTCTTCACTATAATGCACTAGTTCATTTTTATATATATATAAACCAAAACTTTAATGTTAGCTTATTAATAGGACTCTTTCTAATTAGGAGAGGTTGTTTTGAATATATTTAACTAAGGATGTAACATTCACTTCACATTACATACAAATACTCATTGGAAGCAAATATCAGACATTGCAAATTTAGATCAGTTAACTCTTGTAACATATACTCGGTTTATGATTTAGCTGAAACATGTATTTTCTGAATATCTAGACTGTAATTTCTCACACCAATTGTATATATTTTAAATAAGCATATATTTATATATTTATATGTTCAATTTATGGTATTACACTGTTTTTATTGCAAACGGTACTACGCTCTGTATTACGTTAAAAGAAAGTATATAGCTGTTACGCTAAAAGATATTTGGACCAATAGATTGAATTAAGCACCACGTGGTTGACACCAACAACCAATCAACAAAAAGCAGGGGCGTGCCGCCGTCCCGGGAAAGACTTTTTAAACCGCTCTGCTACTTCAAATGGTGATAGCCTCTGAGGAAGAAGGGTATAACACATAATCCCTTTGAAACGCGTTAGGACACTATCACAGCACTATACAAGTATTTTCTCCATACTAAGGACACTCTCTCTATCCTTGAAGCTGTAATAGTTGCATAAGGCATGCGAAATGTTTGTACATGTTTTTAATTACCTCATATCGTATTGAGGTTTTAATGTGTAAGCTCAATATCATTGAAATAAAGTTTAATGTTATTAGTACACACAGAGTTGCACTATTATTTTCTCTTTGTGTTTTCACATAACACATGCTGAGAGAACGTCCTTTGTGGAGGAGTAGCAGCAAGTTTTAAAGAGACAGGAGGACGACACTGAACCAGATCCCCAAGGGCTTGTTTCCTCCCACTACGCGGCACTTACCTCATAGGATTGAGGTGAAGGAGTGTGAGTAAACTCCCAAAGGGAGTCGTTATTCCTACTATCTATGACTTTGATATAAGCTTCCAGAAGAGCTGTACTTGGCTCTAATATCTGCCATATGAAGAATTACTATCAACGTTAACTCATTCTGTATATTCTGTACTGGCCCATTAATTTTTGGTCTTGTCTGGGCTTAACTTTATTGGACACTTCATTTTTTTTAGAAGTAATTGTTTTGCACGTATTTATTACTGATTTATTATACTTAATTTATATTCTTATGATTTTTATTAACTAGTATATAGTTCAGAATATCTTGTGTATTGTATTTTATATTGCAATTTGTATATGTTTTTATTGTGTATACCATAGTGGGTCCACTAAATCATTCATATATTATTTATTATTATTATTATTATTATTATTATTTTTTAGCCATTTGTTAAATTACCTTATTGGGACACTTAATTACTGTACAGGGAGTGCAGAATTATTAGGCAAGTTGTATTTTTGAGGATTAATTTTATTATTGAACAACAACCATGTTCTCAATGAACCCAAAAAACTCATTAATATCAAAGCTGAATATTTTTGGAAGTAGTTTTTAGTTTGTTTTTAGTTTGTTTTTAGTTTTAGCTATTTTAGGGGGATATCTGTGTGTGCAGGTGACTATTACTGTGCATAATTATTAGGCAACTTAACAAAAAACATATATATATCCATTTCAATTATTTATTTTTACCAGTGAAACCAATATAACATCTCAACATTCACAAATATACATTTCTGACATTCAAAAACAAAACAAAAACAAATCAGTGACCAATATAGCCACCTTTCTTTGCAAGGACACTCAAAAGCCTGCCATCCATGGATTCTGTCAGTGTTTTGATCTGTTCACCATCAACATTGCGTGCAGCAGCAACCACAGCCTCTCAGACACTGTTCAGAGAGGTGTACTGTTTTCCCTCCTTGTAAATCTCACATTTGATGATGGTCCACAGGTTCTCAATGGGGTTCAGATCAGGTGAACAAGGAGGCCATGTCATTAGATTTTCTTCTTTTATACCCTTTCTTGCCAGCCACGCTGTGGAGTACTTGGACGTGTGTGATGGAGCATTATCCTGCATGAAAATCATGTTTTTCTTGAAGGATGCAGACTTCTTCCTGTACCACTGCTTGAAGAAGGTGTCTTCCAGAAACTGGCAGTAGGACTGGGAGTTGAGCTTGACTCCATCCTCAACCCGAAAAGGCCCCACAAGCTCATCTTTGATGATACCAGCCCAAACCAGTACTCCACCTCCACCTTGCTGGCGTCTGAGTCGGACTGGAGCTCTCTGCCCTTTACCAATCCAGCCACGGGCCCATCCATCTGGCCCATCAAGACTCACTCTCATTTCATCAGTCCATAAAACCTTAGAAAAATCAGTCTTGAGATATTTCTTGGCCCAGTCTTGACGTTTCAGCTTGTGTGTCTTGTTCAGTGGTGGTCGTCTTTCAGCCTTTCTTACCTTGGCCATGTCTCTGAGTATTGCACACCTTGTGCTTTTGGGCACTCCAGTGATGTTGCAGCTCTGAAATATGGCCAAACTGGTGGCAAGTGGCATCTTGGCAGCTGCACGCTTGACTTTTCTCAGTTCATGGGCAGTTATTTTGCGCCTTGGTTTTTCCACACGCTTCTTGCGACCCTGTTGACTATTTTGAATGAAACGCTTGATTGTTCGATGATCACGCTTCAGAAGCTTTGCAATTTTAAGAGTGCTGCATCCCTCTGCAAGATATCTCACTATTTTTGACTTTTCTGAGCCTGTCAAGTCCTTCTTTTGACCCATTTTGCCAAAGGAAAGGAAGTTGCCTAATAATTATGCACACCTGATATAGGGTGTTGATGTCATTAGACCACACCCCTTCTCATTACAGAAATGCACATCACCTAATATGCTTAATTGGTAGTAGGCTTTCGAGCCTATACAGCTTGGAGTAAGACAACATGCATAAAGAGGATGATGTGGTCAAAATACTCATTTGCCTAATAATTCTGCACTCCCTGTAAATAGCTTCTGGTAGCATAATTGTTGCTATATATATATATATATATCATTTTTGTTTTTATTGTTATCTCGTTGTGATATTCTATAGGTTGCGCCACTAGAGCTTTTACTTTTGTTGTTTGTCATTTCCCATCCTCAATTTTACTCATATATATATATATATATATATATATATATATATATATATATATATATATATATATATATATATATATATATATATATATATATATATATATATATGAGTAGAATGATCAGTTCAAAAGATGTAATAAAAATTTATTTCAAAATGAGTGAACGTTTTCGGGGAGTAACCCCGTCTTCAGTCTCCTAACCAGTGCCCTACAAAAGGCCCTTTTAAGGGCTATTGGTAGTTTATCTATAGAATAGGGGTTTCTTTTTTAGGTGGTTTTTTTTGGGGGTATTAGAATAGGAATATTTTTTTATTTTTGGTATTTTTTGTAAGGGTAGTATTAGCTTTTTTAATTTTTGCAATGTAGGTTTTTTATTTTTAAGTAATTTTATTAGATAGTGTTATTGTAAGTGTAACTGTACTTAGTTGTGTATTTTTGTTGTTTTGTGACATTTTATTTTGTTTCGCAAAACAGTTAACCAGAGCTCTGAAGATGCAGTAATCAATTGCGCTCAAACAATCTCATTTAGTTTCAACTTGTAATACGAGCGGAAAACCTGACACACACACAAACAACCACTATATACCCCTTATCGCTTGCGTATAACTGTTAGCGCTCCGCTCATAATCTGGCCCTTTATAATTTAAGGATAGGTTGCACAATAAGTTTTAAATCTGTAAAAAAAAACAACAAAAAAAACACACACTGTATCCTGCACACCTACCCAAAGCAAATAATACAGCTGGAAAAAAGTTTCTATCTCAGGATATGTGAATACTTAGGGGCCGATTTATCAATGTCTGGTGGATAATGCTGTAGTGTATGATGTCCGCCAGACATTGCTGATTTCCAACAGCATACGCTATTTGCATTTAACATTGCACAAGCAGTTCTGGTGAACTGCTTGTGCAATGCTGCCCCCTGCAGATTCGAGGCCAATCGGTCGCTAGCATGGGGTGTGCGATTGGGCAGATTGATGTCCGCCGCCAGAGAGGCGGCGGACGGGCTAAGGCGCAGCGGTCTTTAGACCGCTGCTTCTTAACTCCTGTTTCCGGTGAGCCTAAAGGCTCGCACTGAAACAGAGGTATTTGGCCCCATTCGGGCCATCATAAATCGGCTTCTTAAGCTATAAGATGGCAGGGCCCTGTATAAACAGCAGCATCTGACATCTTAATCTTTTAAAATGGAGAACTTATTTAAAGGTAGCTGTGGGCAGAGGAGGAAATACAATTAAATGAAACGATTTGCCTCCGAAGCAGCATTCACTCCTTAATAAATAAAGCCCTATGTGTCTTTTTCAAAAACATGTTGATCTGTCCTTTTAGTTTCTGAAATATCAACTCTGATATATAAACATCTCAACTGACAAATAGTTACATTTCCTGAGCATGTGCACTTTAAAAATAAAATTAGTTTTTATTTTTCATTTGAATGCGCAGTAAAGATGTTTGGTAAGATTATTGTATTTCTGAGAATACATGCATTACATTATATCTATTTAGCACACATACAATCAGAACTCCATTTCATCCATGACTGCTTTATTTTCTCATAGATTCTGTATGAGCATCTTGCAAAATGTGTCTAGAAAAGATCAGGGAAAACCGGAAGGAAAACCAAACCACCTCAAATGACTTTTCTATCTTCTGTCTATGGCATTAGCTTTTGGTTTAATCTCCAAGTCCTCTTACTTTATTATTGTGCTCATTGTCTTTTGAAAAAACAACATTTGCATCAAAGTCCTTTTAACAAATTTGCTTCATTCTCTAGGTATTCTTTGTTGAGGGAGCAACAATGCACTTCTGGGAGCTAGCTGAACACATCAAGTGAGCCAATGAAAAGACGCTACTGCTCCTGAGCTTACCTAGGTATTCTTTTTAAAGGATAGTAGGAAAAAAAAGCAAATTAAAAAATTATATAATATATGTAAATTGGAAAGTTTTTTAAAATTGAAGGCTTTGGGGCTGATTAATCAAGGGCCGAACAGCCCTTGATGCCCCTGTTTCTGCGTGAGCTTGAAGGCTCGACAGAAACAGCAATTGTGAAGCAGCGGTCTTAAGACCGCTGCTCCTTAACTGGTACTCCTGCTCTGAGAGACAGACAGCAATCAACCCAATTCTATACGAATGCCACCTCCTGCTAGCGGCCGCAAATCTGCAGGGGGTGGCATTGCACAAGCAGTTCACCAGAGCGGATCATGTCGGACAGACCGTTAATAAATCGGCCACTATATCTAAATCATGAAAGATTAATTTTGTCCCTTTAAAGAACAAAAAGCATTTAGAGAAAGCTCACTACAATAATCTCACTTCTTTAGACTTTAGGACTAAGGAATAATCATATTATTTATAATTCTATAAATCGTCACAGAGATATTTTGATGGCTGTGTCAATTTTTGGCACCCAGTCTCCCTAACAATTATGTTAGTATATATATTTACTTGTTAGTGCTTATCCTCCGATCTGATATATATTTAATATTTACTTCTACCTGAGGATTGAGCATTTTTTTGCATTTTTTGTATGTCTTGTGGTTATTATGGCATTTTTACAACAAATTCATCATTGATTCATTTTTAGTGCGGAGTCTAATATCTGTATTCATACTATTTCCTGGTGTAATTGGTAGTAGTACACCATAGTCTCGAGCACTTATTACTTTTCATTGATATTTAAGTATATATATTTACTTGTTAGTGCTTATCCTCCGATCTGATATATATTTAATATTTACTTCTACCTGAGGATTGAGCATTTTTTTGCTTTTTTTGTATGTCTTGTGGTTATTATGGCATTTTTACAACAAATTCATCATTGATTCATTTTTAGTGCGGAGTCTAATATCTGTATTCATACTATTTCCTGGTGTAATTGGTAGTAGTACACCATAGTCTCGAGCACTTATTACTTTTCATTGATATTTAAGTATATATATTTACTTGTTAGTGCTTATCCTCCGATCTGATATATATTTAATATTTACTTCTACCTGAGGATTGAGCATTTTTTTGCATTTTTTGTATGTCTTGTGGTTATGGCATTTTTACAACAAATTCATCACTGATTCATTTTTAGTGCGGAGTCTAATATCTGTATTCATACTATTTCCTGGTGTAATTGGTAGTAGTACACCATAGTCTCGAGCACTTATTACTTTTCATTGATATTTAAGTATATATATTTACTTGTTAGTGCTTATCCTCCGATCTTATATATATTTAATATTTACTTCTACCTGAGGATTGAGCCTTTTTTTGCATTTTTTGTATGTCTTGTGGTTATGGCATTTTTACAACAAATTCATCATTGATTCATTTTTAGTGCGGAGTCTAATATCTGTATTCATACTATTTCCTGGTGTAATTGGTAGTAGTACACCATAGTCTTGAGCACTTATTACGTTTCATTGATATTTAAGTATATATATTTACTTGTTAGTGCTTATCCTCCGATCTTATATATATTTAATATTTACTTCTACCTGAGGATTGAGCATTTTTTTGCATTTTTTGTATGTCTTGTGGTTATGGCATTTTTACAACAAATTCATCATTGATTCATTTTTAGTGTGGAGTCTAATATCTGTATTCATACTATTTCCTGGTGTAATTGGTAGTAGTACACCATAGTCTCGAGCACTTATTACTTTTCATTGATATTTAAGTATATATATTTACTTGTTAGTGCTTATCCTCCGATCTGATATATATTTAATATTTACTTCTACCTGAGGATTGAGCATTTTTTTGCATTTTTTGTATGTCTTGTGGTTATGGCATTTTTACAACAAATTCATCATTGATTCATTTTTAGTGCGGAGTCTAATATCTGTATTCATACTATTTCCTGGTGTAATTGGTAGTAGTACACCATAGTCTCGAGCACTTATTACTTTTCATTGATATTTAAGTATATATATTTACTTGTTAGTGCTTATCCTCCAATCTGATATATATTTAATATTTATTTCTACCTGAGGATTGAGCATTTTTTTGCATTTTTTGTATGTCTTGTGGTTATTATGGCATTTTTACAACAAATTCATCACTGATTCATTTTTAGTGCGGAGTCTAATATCTGTATTCATACTATTTCCTGGTGTAATTGGTAGTAGTACACCATAGTCTCGAGCACTTATTACTTTTCATTGATATTTAAGTATATATATTTACTTGTTAGTGCTTATCCTCCGATCTGATATATATTTAATATTTACTTCTACCTGAGGATTGAGCCTTTTTTTGCATTTTTTGTATGTCTTGTGGTTATGGCATTTTTACAACAAATTCATCATTGATTCATTTTTAGTGCGGAGTTTAATATCTGTATTCATACTATTTCCTGGTGTAATTGGTAGTAGTACACCATAGTCTCAATCACTTATTACTTTTCATTGATATTTAAGTATATATATTTACTTGTTAGTGCTTATCCTCCAATCTGATATATATTTAATATTTATTTCTACCTGAGGATTGAGCATTTTTTTTGCATTTTTTGTATGTCTTGTGGTTATGGCATTTTTACAACAAATTCATCACTGATTCATTTTTAGTGCGGAGTCTAATATCTGTATTCATACTATTTCCTGGTGTAATTGGTAGTAGTACACCATAGTCTCGAGCACTTATTACTTTTCATTGATATTTAAGTATATATATTTACTTGTTAGTGCTTATCCTCCGATCTGATATATATTTAATATTTACTTCTACCTGAGGATTGAGCCCTTTTTTGCATTTTTTGTATGTCTTGTGGTTATGGCATTTTTACAACAAATTCATCATTGATTCATTTTTAGTGCGGAGTCTAATATCTGTATTCATACTATTTCCTGGTGTAATTGGTAGTAGTACACCATAGTCTTGAGCACTTATTACGTTTCATTGATATTTAAGTATATATATATTTACTTGTTAGTGCTTATCCTCCGATCTGATTTATATTTAATATTTACTTCTACCTGAGGATTGAGCATTTTTTTGCATTTTTTGTATGTCTTGTGGTTATGGCATTTTTACAACAAATTCATCATTGATTCATTTTTAGTGCGGAGTCTAATATCTGTATTCATACTATTTCCTGGTGTAATTGGTAGTAGTACACCATAGTCTCGAGCACTTATTACTTTTCATTGATATTTAAGTATATATATTTACTTGTTAGTGCTTATCCTCCGATCTGATATATATTTAATATTTACTTCTACCTGAGGATTGAGCATTTTTTTGCATTTTTTGTATGTCTTGTGGTTATGGCATTTTTACAACAAATTCATCATTGATTCATTTTTAGTGCGGAGTCTAATATCTGTATTCATACTATTTCCTGGTGTAATTGGTAGTAGTACACCATAGTCTCGAGCACTTATTACTTTTCATTGATATTTAAGTATATATATTTACTTGTTAGTGCTTATCCTCCAATCTGATATATATTTAATATTTATTTCTACCTGAGGATTGAGCATTTTTTTGCATTTTTTGTATGTCTTGTGGTTATTATGGCATTTTTACAACAAATTCATCACTGATTCATTTTTAGTGCGGAGTCTAATATCTGTATTCATACTATTTCCTGGTGTAATTGGTAGTAGTACACCATAGTCTCGAGCACTTATTACTTTTCATTGATATTTAAGTATATATATTTACTTGTTAGTGCTTATCCTCCGATCTGATATATATTTAATATTTACTTCTACCTGAGGATTGAGCCTTTTTTTGCATTTTTTGTATGTCTTGTGGTTATGGCATTTTTACAACAAATTCATCATTGATTCATTTTTAGTGCGGAGTCTAATATCTGTATTCATACTATTTCCTGGTGTAATTGGTAGTAGTACACCATAGTCTTGAGCACTTATTACGTTTCATTGATATTTAAGTATATATATTTACTTGTTAGTGCTTATCCTCCGATCTGATTTATATTTAATATTTACTTCTACCTGAGGATTGAGCATTTTTTTGCATTTTTTGTATGTCTTGTGGTTATGGCATTTTTACAACAAATTCATCATTGATTCATTTTTAGTGCGGAGTCTAATATCTGTATTCATACTATTTCCTGGTGTAATTGGTAGTAGTACACCATAGTCTCAAGCACTTATTACTTTTCGTTGATATTTAAGTATATATATTTACTTGTTAGTGCTTATCCTCCGATCTGATATATATTTAATATTTACTTCTACCTGAGGATTGAGCATTTTTTTGCATTTTTTGTATGTCTTGTGGTTATGGCATTTTTACAACAAATTCATCATTGATTCATTTTTAGTGCGGAGTCTAATATCTGTATTCATACTATTTCCTGGTGTAATTGGTAGTAGTACACCATAGTCTCGAGCACTTATTACTTTTCATTGATATTTAAGTATATATATTTACTTGTTAGTGCTTATCCTCCGATCTGATTTATATTTAATATTTACTTCTACCTGAGGATTGAGCATTTTTTTGCATTTTTTGTATGTCTTGTGGTTATTATGGCATTTTTACAACAAATTCATCATTGATTCATTTTTAGTGCGGAGTCTAATATCTGTATTCATACTATTTCCTGGTGTAATTGGTAGTAGTACACCATAGTCTCGAGCACTTATTACTTTTCATTGATATTTAAGTATATATATTTACTTGTTAGTGCTTATCCTCCGATCTGATATATATTTAATATTTACTTCTACCTGAGGATTGAGCATTTTTTTGCATTTTTTTGTATGTCTTGTGGTTATGGCATTTTTACAACAAATTCATCATTGATTCATTTTTAGTGCGGAGTCTAATATCTGTATTCATACTATTTCCTGGTGTAATTGGTAGTAGTACACCATAGTCTCGAGCACTTATTACTTTTCATTGATATTTAAGTATATATATTTACTTGTTAGTGCTTATCCTCCGATCTGATATATATTTAATATTTACTTCTACCTGAGGATTGAACATTTTTTTGCATTTTTTGTAGGTCTTGTGGTTATGGCATTTTTACAACAAATTCATCATTGATTCATTTTTAGTGCGGAGTCTAATATCTGTATTCATACTATTTCCTGTTGTAATTGGTAGTAGTACACCATAGTCTCAAGCACGTATTACTTTTCATTGATATTTAAGTATATATATTTACTTGTTAGTGCTTATCCTCCGACCTGATATATATTTAATATTTACTTCTACCTGAGGATTGAGCATTTTTTTGCATTTCTTGTATGTCTTGTGGTTATGGCATTTTTACAACAAATTCATCATTGATTCATTTTTAGTGCGGAGTCTAATATCTGTATTCATACTATTTCCTGGTGTAATTGGTAGTAGTACACCATAGTCTCGAGCACTTATTACTTTTCATTGATATTTAAGTATATATATTTACTTGTTAGTGCTTATCCTCCGATCTGATATATATTTAATATTTACTTCTACCTGAGACTTGAGCCTTTTTTTGCATTTTTTGTATGTCTTGTGGTTATGGCATTTTTACAACAAATTCATCATTGATTCATTTTTAGTGCGGAGTCTAATATCTGTATTCATACTATTTCCTGGTGTAATTGGTAGTAGTACACCATAGTCTTGAGTACTTATTACTTTTCATTGATATTTAAGTATATATATTTACTTGTTAGTGCTTATCCTCCGATCTGATATATATTTAACCCCTTAATGACCGAGGACGTGCAGGGTACGTCCTCAAAAAAAAGGCAGTTAACGCCTGAGGACGTACCCTGCACGTCCTCGGTGTGGAAAGCAGCTGGAAGCGATCCTGCTCGCTTCCAGCTGCTTTCCGGTTATTGCAGTGATGCCTCGATATGGAGGCATCCTGCAATAACGCTAGATGGCCATCCGATGCAGAGAGAGCCACTCTGTGGCCCTCTCTGCACCGGACATCGATGGCCGGTATCGTTGGTGGGTGGGAGCCGACTTGGGAGGCGGGTGGGCGGCCATTGATGGGCCGGGTAATGTAGAGGGGGGCGGGATCGGGGGCAGAACCGATGGGGGCGCGCACGGGCGCGCGCGCGTGCACGGGGGCGGCGGGCGGGCGCGTGCACGGGGCGGGAGCGGGTGGGAACGCTACACTACAGAAAATATAACTGTATAAAAGTTTGAGAAAGGGGTATTTTAATGGGAAAAAAAATATAAATCGAAGGTATCTAGGAGAGGGTGGGGGGTTGGTCTTTGGTGGGGCAGGGTGCTACACTACAGAAAAGGGGAAAAATTTAAAAATCACCAATTTTATTCTAAACTGGGTACTGGCAGACAGCTGCCAGTACCCAAGATGGCGGCCATTAAGACAGGGGGAGAGTTAGAGAGCTGTTTGGTGGGGGATCAGTCAGTTTGGGGGCTAAAGGGGGGTCCTACAGAGCAGCATATGTAAATATGCCTTTTCTTTTTTTTAAAAAAGCCCAAATATAGCTTTTATTTTAGTAATGGCAGTTTCTGCCAGTACTTAAGATGGCGGGGACAATTGTGGGGTGGGGGAGGGAAGAGAGCTGTTTGGGAGGGATCAGGGGGTCTGATGTTTCAGGTGGGAGGCTAAGCTCTACACTAAAGCTAAAATTAACCCTGCAAGCTCCCTACAAGCTACCTAATTAACCCCTTCACTGCTAGCCATAATACGTGTGATGCGCATTTAGCGGCCTAAGTACCAAAAAGCAACGCCAAAGCCATATGTGTCTGCTATTTCTGAACAAAGGGGATCACAGAGAAAAATTTACAACCATTTATGTCATAATTGCACAAGCTGTTTGTAAATAATTTCAGTGAGAAACAAAAAGTTTGTGAAAAAGGGAACTTTTTTTTTTATTTGATCGCATTTGGCGGTGAAATGGTGGCATGAAATATACCAAAATGGGCCTAGATCAATACTTTGGGTTGTCTGCTACACTAGAATAAAGCTAAAATTAACCCTACAAGCTCCCTACAAGCTCCCTAATTAACCCCTGCACTGCTGGGCATAATACACGTGTGGTGCGCAGCGGCATTTAGCGGCCTTCTAATTACCAAAAAGCAATGCCAAAGCCATATATGTCTGCTATTTCTGAACAAAGGGGATCCCAGATAAAAATTTACAACCATTTATGCCATAATTGCTCAAGCTGTTTGTAAATAATTTCAGTGAGAAACCGAAAGTTTGTGAAAAAGTGAACGATTTTTTGTATTTGATCGCATTTGGCGGTGAAATGGTGGCATGAAATATACCAAAATTGGCCTAGATCAATACTTTGGGATGTCTTCTAAAAAAAAATATATACATGTCAAGGCATATTCAGGGATTCCTGAAAGATATCAGTGTCCCAATGTAACTAGCGCTAATCTTGAATAAAATGGTTTGGAAATAGCAAAGTGCTACTTGTATTTATGGCCCTATAGCTTGCAAAAAAAGCAAAGAACATGTAAACATTGGTTATTTCTAAACTCAGGACAAAATTTAGAAAATATTTAGCATGGGTGTTTTTTGGTGGTTGTAGATGTGTAACAGATTTTGGGGGTCAAAGTTAGAAAAAGTGTGTTTTTTCCATTTTTTTCTCATATTTTATAATTTTTTTTACAATAAATTATAAGATATGATGAAAATAATGGTATCTTTGGAAAGTCCATTTAATGGCGAGAAAAACGGTATATAATATGTGTGGGTACAGTAAATGAGCAAGAGGAAAATTACAGCTAAACACAAACACCGCAAAAATGTAAAAATAGCCTTGGTCCCAAACGGACAGAAAATGGAAAAGTGCTGTGGTCATTAAGGGGTTAATATTTACTTCTACCTGAGGATTAAGCATTTTTTTGCTTTTTTTGTATGTCTTGTGGTTATTATGGCATTTTTACAACAAATTCATCATTGATTCATTTTTAGTGCGGAGTCTAATATCTGTATTCATACTATTTCCTGGTGTAATTGGTAGTAGTACACCATAGTCGCGAGCACTTATTACTTTTCATTGATATTTAAGTATATATATTTACTTGTTAGTGCTTATCCTCCGATCTGATATATATTTAATATTTACTTCTACCTGAGGATTGAGCATTTTTTGCATTTTTTATATGTCTTGTGGTTATGGCATTTTTACAACAAATTCATCATTGATTCATTTTTAGTGCGGAGTCTAATATCTGTATTCATACTATTTCCTGGTGTAATTGGTAGTAGTACACCATAGTCTCGAGCACTTATTACTTTTCATTGATATTTAAGTATATATATTTACTTGTTAGTGCTTATCCTCCAATCTGATATATATTTAATATTTACTTCTACCTGAGGATTGAGCATTTTTTTGCATTTTTTGTATGTCTTGTGGTTATGGCATTTTTACAACAAATTCATCATTGATTCATTTTTAGTGCGGAGTCTAATATCTGTATTTATATATAAAAATTTCATTATTTTTTTCCCACTAGCGGTAGCCATAGAATCACAAAGATCACTATCGGAGTTTTGGCGTGCGCATGCATGTGTTCTCCCATAGAAATCAATGAGAAAAAAAAAAAAAAACACCCTACTCGTGAAAACGACAAAAAAGTGAAAGAAAAAAAAACCCTACCATAAGACCATAGCCTAATTACCCCTAATACACCATCCCCCACATTGCAAATGGGCAATGGGTAGTTTATTTATTTTTTTGCATTAGGTATTATTTGGGGGAGCGGTTGGGGGGTGGGGGTTTTTAATGTTAGGGGGTACATTTTTATTTTATGCAAAAGAGCTGTTTGCTTTAGGGCAATTCCCTACAAAAGGCCCTTTTAAGGGCTTTTGGTAGTTTATCTGTAGAATAGGTTTTTTTTTATTTTGGGGTGTTTTTTGGGGGGGGGGGGGGATTATAATAGGAATACTTTTTTATTTTTAGTAATAATCGGCTAGATTACGAGTTATGCGTTAGGCTGAAAAAGCAGCGTTAACAGGTGCTAATGCTGCTTTTTTCCTACCGCTGGTATTACGAGTCTTGCAGGTACAGGTGTACTGCTCACTTTTTTGGCCAGACTTGGCAATACCGCAAATCCACTTATGTAAATTACGTATCCTCTTTTTTCAATGGGACTTGCATAGCGCCGGTATTACGAGTCTGACAAAAAGTGAGCGGTAGACCCTCTCCTGTCAAGACTGGTAACGCATTTTAAAGTCAGTAGTTAACAGTTTTATGGTACAACGCCGTAGCATAGAACTGTTAACTAAAGTGCTAAAAAGTACAGTAACACGCATAAACTACCTATTAACCCCTAAACCGAGGCTCTCCCGCATTGCAAACACTATAAAAATGTTTTAACCCCTAATCTGCCAAACCGGACATCGCCGCCACTATAATAAATATATTAACCCCTAAACCGCCGCACTCCCGCATCACAAACACTAGTTAAATATTATTAACCCCTAATCTTCCGTCCATAACATCGCCGACACCTACCTACATTTATTAACCCCTAATCTGCCGCCCCTAACGTCGCCGCCACTATATTAAATGTATAAACCCCTAAATCTAAGTCTAACCCTAACCCCCCCTAACTTAAAGGGACATGAAACCAAATTTTTTCTTTAATGATTTAGAAAGAGCATACAATTATAAACAACTTTCTAATTTACTTCTATTATCTATATTGCTTCATTCTCTTGATATACTTTGCTAAAAAAGCATATCTAGATATGCTTAGTAGCTGCTGATTGGTAGCTGCACATAGATGCCTACTGTGATTGGTTCACCATGTGCATTACTATTTCTTCATTAAAGTATATCTAAAGAATGAAGCAAATTAGGTAATAGAAGTAAATTGGAATGTTGTTTAAAATTGTATTCTCTACCTTAATCATGAAAGAAAATGTTTGTGTATAGTGTCCCTTTAAATATAATTTAAATAAATCTAAATAAAATTACTATGATTAACTAAATTATTCCTATTTAAAACTAAGTACTTACCTATAAAATAAACCCTAAGCTAGCTACAATATAACTAACTAGTCCTAAAGCCCGTTCACACGGGCCATTTTTTGCAGTACAGCGGTTCCACCCCTTGCGCTCTCTCTCTCCCCCTCTCTTTTGCTCTCTCTCTCTCCCCCTCTCTTTTGCTCTCTCTCTCTCTCTCTCTCTCTCTCTCTCTCTCTCTCTCTCTCTCTCTCCCCTCTCTTTTGCGCTCTCTCTCCCCATCTCTTTTGCGCTCTCTCCCCCTCTCTTTTGAGCTCTCTCTCTCCCCCCTCTCTTTTGCGCTCTCTTTCTCCCTTCACTTTTGCGCTCTCTCTCCCCCTCTTTTTTGCGCTCTCTCTCTCCCCCTCTATTTTACGCTCTCTCCCTCTCTCTCTCCCCTCTCTTTTGCGCTCTCTCTCTCTTTCCCTCTCTTTTGTGCTCTCACTCTCTCCCCTTTCTTTTGCGTTCTCCCCCTCTCTTTTGCGCTCTCTCCCCCTCTCTTTTGCTCTCTCTCTCCCCCTCTCTTTTGCGCTCTCTTTCTCTCCCCCCCTCTCTTGCGCTCTCTCTCCCCCTCTCTTTTGCGCTCTCTCTCCCCCCTCTCTTTTGCGCTCTCTCTCCCCTCTCTCTTTTGTGCTCTCCCCCCTCTCTTTTGTGCACTCTCCCCCTCTCTTTTGCTGTCTCTCTCCCTCTCTTTATCCCCCCTCTTCTGCTCTCTCTCTCCCCCTCTCTTTTGAGCTCTCTCTCTCCCCCCTCTCTTTTGCGCTCTCTCTCTCCCCCCTCTCTTTTGCGCTCTCTCTCCCCCTCTCTTTTGCAATCTCTCCCCCTCTCCTTTGACTCTCTCTCTCTCCCCCTCTCTTTTGCGCTCTCTCTCTCCCCCCTCTCTTTTGTGCTCTCTCTCTCCCCCATTTCTTTTGCGCTCTCTCTCCCCCCTCTCTTTTGCGCTCTCTCCCCCCTCTCTTTTGCTCTCTCCCCCCTCTTTTGCGCTCTCTCTCTCTCCCCCCTCTCTTTTGCGCTCTCTCTCTCCCCTCTCTTTTGCACTCTCTCTCTCCCCCCTCTTTTGCGCTCTCTCTCTCCCCCTTTCTTTTGCGCTCTCTCTCCCCCCTGTCTTTTGCGCTCTCTCCCCCTCTCTTTTGTGCTCTATCCCCCCTCTTTTGTGCTCTCTCTCTCCCCCCTCTCTTTTGCACTCTCTCCCCCTCTCTTTTGCTCTCCTCTCTCCCCCTCTCTCTCTCTCTCTCTCTCTCTCTCTCTCCCCCCCCTCTCTCTCTCCCCCCCTCTCTCTCTCTTTCTCTCTCTCCCCCCTCTCTCTCTATCCCCCCTCTCTCTCTCCCCCTCTCTCCCCCCTCTCTCTCCCCCTCTCTCTCTCCCCTCTCTTTTTATCTTTCCCCCCTCTCTATCTCTCTCCCCTTTATCTTGCGAGCGACCATGCCCAACCACGCCCCCTTCACGGCCCTTCACGCCCGGCCACGCCCCCGATCATGCCCGGCCACGCCCATCTCTGCCGCAGATCAGGTAGGGATCTCAAAGGCCAGGTGTGTTTGTCCTTGTGCTGTGTCTACTGCTCATGAAAGCTTTGGACAAACACACTTGGCCTTTTATATAATAGGATAGTTACATTGTATCTAGCTTAGGGTTTATTTTTATTTTACAGGAAATTTTTATTTATTTTAACTAGGTAGAATAGTTATTAAATAGTTATTAACTATCTAATAACTACCTAGTTAAAATAAATACAAAAGTACCTGTAAAATAAAACCTAACCTAAGTTACAATTACACCTAACACTACACTATAATTAAATAAATTAAATACAATTAAATACAATTAAATAAAATTATCTAAAGTACAAAAAAACAAACACTAAATTACAGAAAATAATAAACAAATTACAATAATTTTAAACTAGTTACACCTAATCTAATCCCCCTAACAAAATAAAAAAGCCCCCCAAAATAAAAAAAAGCCCTGCCCTACACTAAATTACAAATAGCCCTTAAAAGGGCCTTTTGCGGGGCATTGCCCCAAAGTAATCAGCTCTTTTACCTGTAAAAAAAATTACAAATCCCCCCCAACATTAAAACCCACCACCCACACAATCAACCCTACTCTAAAACCCACCCAATACCCCCTTAAAAAAAACTAACACTAACCCCATGAAGATCACCTTACCGGGAGAAGTCTTCACCCAACCGGGCCGAAGTCCTCAACGAATCCGGCAGAAGTGGTCCTCCAGACGGGCAGAAGTCTTCATCCAGACGGCATCTTCTATCTTCATCCATCCGGCGCGGAGCGGGTCTATCTTCAAGACATCCGACTCGGAGCATCCTCTTCTTTCCACAGGTTCTTGCTGAATGAAGGTTCCTTTAAATGACGTCATCCAAGATGGCGTCCCTTCAATTCCGATTGGCTGATAGAATTCTATCAGCCAATCGGAATTAAGGTAGAAAAAATCCTATTGGCTAATGCAATCAGCCAATAGGATTGAGCTTGCATTCTATTGGCTGTTCCAATCAGCCAATAGAATTCCAGCTCAATCCTATTGGTCAATTGCATCAGCCAATAGGATTTTTTCTAACTTAATTCCGATTGGCTGATAGAATTCTATCAGCCAATCGGAATTGAAGGGACACCATCTTGGATGATGTCATTTAAAGGAACCTTCATTCAGCAAGAAGCCATGGAAAGAAGAGGATGCTCCACGTCGGATGTCTTGAAGATGGTCCCGCTCCGCGCCGGATGGATGAAGATAGAAGATGCCATCTGTATGAAGACTTCTGCCCGTCTGGAGGACCACTTCTGCCGGATTCGTTGAGGACTTCGACTCGGTTGGGTGAAGACTTCTCCCGGTAAGGTGATCTTCAAGGGGTTAGTGTTAGGATTTTTTAATGGGGTATTGGGTGGGTTTTAGAGTAGGGTTGGTTGTGTGGGTGGTGGGTTTTAATGTTGGAGGGGGATTTGTAATTTTTTTTACAGGTAAAAGAGCTGATTACTTTGGGGCCATGCCCCGCAAAAGGCCCTTTTAAGGGGTATTTGTAATTTAGTTTAGGGTAGGGCTTTTTTTTATTTTGGGGGGGCTTTTTTATTTTGTTAGGGGGATTAGATTAGGTGTAATTAGTTTAAAAATCTTGTAATTTGTTTATTATTTTTTGTAATTTAGTGTTTGTTTTTGTACTTTAGATAATTTAATTTAATTGATTTTAATTGTATTTAATTTAGGGAATTAATTTAATTATAGTGTAGTGTTAGATGTAATTGCAATTTAGGTTAGGTTTTATTTTACAGGTAATTTTGTATTTATTTTAACTAGGTAGTTATTAAATAGTTAGATACAATGTAACTATTAGTTATATTGTAGCTATCTTAGGGTTTATTTTATAGGTAAGTATTTAGTTTTAAATAGGAATAATTTAGTTAATGATAGGAATTTTATTTAGATTTATTTAAATTATATTTAAGTTAGGGGGGTTAGGGTTAGACTTAGGTTTAGGGGTTAATAAATTTAGAATAGTGGCGGGGACGTTGGGGGCGGCAGATTAGGGGTTAATAAATGTAGGTAGGTTGCGGCGACATTGGGGAAGGCAGATTAGGGGTTAATAAATATAATGTAGGTGTTGGCGATGTTGGGGGCAGCAGATTAGGGGTTAATAAGTATAATGTAGGTGGCGGCGGTGTTCGGAGCCTCAGATTAGGGGTTAATAATATAATGCAGGTGTCGGCGATATCAGCGGCGGCATATTAGGGGTTAATAAGTATAAGATTAGGGTGTTTAGACTCGGGGTTCATGTTAGGGTGTTAGGTGTAGACATAAATTTTATTTCCCCATAGGAATCAATGGGGCTGCGTTAAGTAGATATGTGCGATTCGTTTCGGATCAATTCGGAAATTCGGAAAATTCAGCAAATTCGGCGATTCGAATCGAACCGAATTTCTGAATTAAAATACTGCAGAATTACCGAATAAATCCGAATTACTTCGGATTTATTCGGTAAATTCGGATGGCCATGGATTACACTAGTATTGTACAGTATAAGTCTAATCCCACCTAACACTTACCGAAATTCCGAATCGAACCGAATCCAGCCGAATTTAGTACATAATACTAGTCTAATCCCACCTAACAGTCACCGAAATTCTGAATTTCCGAACCGAACCGAATCCAGCCGAATTTATTCGAAGCCGAATGAATCCGAAACAAAACCGAACCGAATTTATTCGAATCCGAATGAATCCGAAACAAATCCGAACCGAATCGATTCAAATTTTTCCGAATTCGAATCTCTCCGAACCGAAATTCAAAAAAATCAGAATCGATCCGAACCAAACCGAATTTTTTCGCCATGCACATGTCTAGCGTTAAGAGCTAAACGCTGCTTTTTTGCAGGTGTTAGACTTTTTTTCAGCCTGCTTTCCCCGTTGATTACTATGGGGAAATCATGCACAGGCACGTTACACCAACTCACCGCTTACTTAAGCAGCGCTGGTATTGGAGTGAGATGTGGAGCAAAATTTTGCTCAACGCTCACTTCTTGTCTTTTAACCTGTAATACCAGCGCTGTCTGTAAGTGAGCGGTGAGCATAAACTGCTCGTTAGCACCGCACCCCTGTTAACGCAAAACTTGTAATCTACCAGTTTGTTTGTTATTTTTTGTAAGGGTAGGTTTTGTTATTTTTTATTTTTTTAATCATAGTTTTTTTTGTGTAAATGCGTATTTTTTTATTTTTTGGTATTATTAGCTTTTTTATTTTTTGTAATGTAGGTTTTTTATTTTTAAGTAATGGTAGTTTTTTTTGCTTGGGTAAGCTTAGGTTTTAATTTAATTTTACAGGTAAGTTTTTATTTTAAGGTAGAATATTTTTTTTTCCTTTATGGGTATTTTATTTGGGCTTAAGTTAGGGGGTGTTAGGTTAGGGGGTTTAGATGTTAATTACTTTGCGTTGTAGGGGGATGATGGTTTAGGGCTTAATAGTTTATTTGAGATAGTTTGCGATGTGGAAGGATCCCGAATTGTAATATAAAAAATGGATTGCAAAATCGCCATTGCGCTAGCACCAAGTCTGTGCGCTCCACTTGTAATCTAGCACACAATGTATAAATATAAACTTTATATGTATACACTGTATATATAAACATAGATACTGTACAAACATACAATATATATTCGCTGAACACGGTCTCCAATGATTGAGTCCCTTAGATGTCAAGATTGGAAGACCCACAGAGGAATAGGATGGTTCCAGAGTTGGGCTGGGTGATTGAGGGGTGTAATTCTGTAGTTTTAGGGTCACAGTCAAGTGTGTCGATGCAAGAGTTTGGTTGGCACCAGATCTCTTTTATATAAGCCAAAGCAACATGAGCGACAACAGGGCAAAGCTCCCAAACACAAACAATCCCACGAAATGCAGAATGGTTAAAATCTCTGCAGTAAGGGTGATTTTTTTTATCCACGTCTGTACGCAGATGTTGTTCTCTAGAACTAAATGATGTCACTCCCAGAGCTTGCTGCTTGTGCTTATTCATAACTGACAATGTAAACAACATTTCTTGATTTCACGCTTTCTGTCCAAAAAGACTTCAGTAAAATTCCAAATCCACCCACTACAGCTTGTTGTGGATTCAGAATATAGAAGTGTTATTTACAGTAGCCAAATTGCATACCATCCTTTTGCTAATATTATTCATTTTAATCCAAAACTGTTTCTGACATAAGAACATAAAAATGCATTTCCCAGAAAAATATTAAACAGCAACTTACAACTGGTGTTGTTCAGTGCTTTGGATGGCTTATTTTTCTAATCCCTTTCAACTCTACAAATAGTATCTTGAAAGTGGGATTTAATATTTATAACTGTCACAATCAAAAGAAAATAAATGCAGTTATAGTTTCCTGCACTTCAGATACTTGGATGAATCAATATCAAATACTGGGTGGGACAGCATTACAAAGCATTCTTGCAATTCATTAATCTCCAAAAAAATTCTGCCAAAGTATGTATCATTTGTGGGGTACCTTGAAGTAAGCTCATGAGAATGGGTGTAAATGTTGGGGGGATTTAAGCAAAAGCTTTGGCTATTAATAGGCAAAAAATTATAATTTATGGTTACTTGATAAATTAATTTATTTCATGGTGGTGAGAGTCTACAATCCATTACTCCTGGAGATTATACTCCTGACCACTAGGAGGAGGCAAAGATTCCAAAAACTCCAAGTGCCCTTAAAAACCCTCCCATCTTACTGGAAACTAGTCTGACATATAGCCATGCCAGAAAAAGAAGGTAGGAAAAGAAAGACAAAAAAAAAACTGGGAAAAAAGAGTTGCATACTAAAATTGCCGCCAGGAAACAAACTAATCAAAATATTGAAAATAATGGGAAGGGTCAGGGGGACTGTGACCACCCTGAAATAAATGAATTCATCAGGTACTGTCAGGTATCTGAAAAGTTAATTCTGTTTTAAACAGGAAGTGGACAACTCAGCGCTGTTTTATATATATGTAACAGATTTCTTTACCCTGTGAAATAGACTGAGTCACAGGTTTGCAGAGTTCTGTATTTAATCTATTAAACAGATATAATGAGGCCCATTTATCAAGCTCCGAATGGAGCTTGAGGGCCTGTGTTTCTGGCGAGTCTTCAGACTCGCCAGAAACAGCAGTTATGAAGCAGCAATCTAAAGACCACTGTTTCATAACCCTGTCCGCCTGCTCTGATGAGGCGGACAGGAATTATCACAATTCAACCCGATCAAGTACGATCGGGTTGATTGACACCTCCATTCAGCGATGTCTGTCGGACCTGATCCGCACTGTCGGATCAGATCTGACAGACATTTCAATAATAGGCCTCATAGTATAATGTAACAGGGCTTGATTACTAACACTATTCAAAATGCATCTGCCAAAATAGAAACTAATAAAATAGGTACCAGAATAATGATGAGCCATATGACTAAATATTAAGAAATTTAAGTTGAAAAGCAAACTAATCAATTTAGATGGTTGTTTGACAAATGAGATCAACTGGAATAAAGTTACCTGATGGCAGTTTGAGTTGAATGGGACTACTGCACAGAGAGGTATGATGTCTGCTGAGGCAAATAATAAACAGAGGAGATGATCGGTAGAGACATCTAGTCCCTGAAGTATTCAGCTAACTGCAGCGTGCAGAGGAGTGGAATGTTGTGAGCGTTCAGATGAGAAGATAGCCTGTCCGTAGCTGATGATGTCACAAATGACTGCAGACATTGTCTCAATCACAGAGCTTGTTACTGGGGGAAATCTTCTCAGACAGGGTGGAATAGGAGAGGAACTGAGACAACAGGAACAAGTTAAGGCAATCTGGTATGGAATAACAACCTAAGATGTTATAAGAAGTTGATGTTAGATAGGACTAAAAATAACTTCTTAAGTATAAGTTAAACAGAGTAAATGGCTACAGTGCTTCCACTTAAGGCATACAAGGAAAATTACCAAGCAATGATAGATAGGTGGTGAGCAGATTTATAGGCTGGTTAACACTACGCCCACAAGAGGCGGGATCATGACATATCCCACCCCCCCAAGAAGCAGCCAAGGGGTGTCAAGGTCTGGGACGATCAGGGAATCTATGATGGAAAACGAAAACCAATCTAGGGGCATGTAGGTTAGAAGCAGGCTTCCAAGAGTCATCATCAGACGTAAAGTCCTTCCATCTGATAAGATATTCCAAACGTCCTCTATGGTGCCTGGAATCCAAAATTCGGAGAACCTCATACTCCTGATCCGGTTGTATCGTATGAGTCTGGGGTGGCAGAGCAGAGGATGAATGTCCGGGTGAAACTGGTTTAACCAAAGAGACGTGGATAGTGGAATGTATTTTGAGTTGAGGTGGTAGATCCAAAGTGACAGTGTTTGGATTCTTTATAGCGGAGATCGGAAAAGGTCCAGTGAATAACAGGCTAAGCTTTCTGAAAGGAGTTGTGAGACATAAATGTTTTGTTGACAGCCATACCAAATCTCCAACCTTATATGAGGGAGATGGTCTTCTACGTAAATTGTAGTAATACTTATGAGTCTCTTGTGCGTTATCTATGTTCTCTTTAATGACAGAAAAAGATTGAACTATGGAGTTAACTGTATCGTTGACCACTGGACAAATACTATTCCTGTCAGTAAGAACATGGAATGAGGGATGGAACCCATAGTTAGCAAAACAAGGAGTGAATTGGGTGGCTGAGTTCACAGTGTTGCTATAAGCGAACTCAGCCAATGGCAATGGCGATTGTCTTGCTGGTTAGCACAGTAACAGCGGAGGTACTGTTCTAACCACTGATTTGTCTGTTCCGTTTGACCGTTTTTTTGCGGGTGGTATGAAGTACTGAGTCTTTGTTGAATCTTTAATGATGAGCATAATTCTTTCCAGAACCTTGATGTAAATTGGGATCCTCTGTCTGAAGTCAGAGTAGATGGCAATCCGTGTAGTTTTATTACTTCCTTGATAAAAAGATCACTGGTCTGTTTTGCGGTAGGAAGTGAATGGAACGGAATAAAATGAGCCATCTTAGTGAAAAGATTGACCACAACTACAATGGTTGTATTGTTTGATGACTTGGGTAAATCGACAATGTAGTCAATTGCTATTGTCGAACCAATGTTTATTTGGTACTGGTAATGAGAGGAATAAGCCATAGGGTTTCGAATGCTTAGAAATCAAACAGATTTTACAACCTGCGATGTATGTTTTAACATCCAGTGACATTTTGGGCCACCAAAATGTTCTCTTGAGCAGAAACATAGTTTTATTAACACCTTAGTGTCCAGCTAGGGGAGAATCATGTACAGAGTCTAGGATTGATTCTCTACAAGAAGGAGGTATAAGTAAATCATTGTAAGTATAGAAGCCATCATTATCTTTATTTAAAACCTGAGTTGGTCTGTCTTTATCACTCTCCTGAAGTTTTTTTAGTCTTGAGGGTGATAACTGTAGTAAACATAAGAAACATTCTTTAGGTAAGAGTGATGATGGAGGATTGTAATGAATAGGTTTTTTAGGATATTGAGATAGAGCATCGGCTTTGCCGTTTTTATTCCCAGGCCTGTAGGGGATCACAAAATTGAAGTGTGAGGAAAAAATGCTCCATCTGACCTGACGAGCTGAGAGGGTTTTACATGATTGCAAGTATTGTAAATTCCTATGGTCAGAGTAAATCAATACAGGTTATAATGTTCCTTCTAATAAGTGCCGCCAATGATCAAATGAGGATTTAATGGATAGGAGTTCTTTCTCTCCCACTGAGTAATTTAACTCAGTAGATGATAGTACTCTAGAGAAATAGGCCACTGGATGAAGTGGGTCTGTAGGTGTTTTCTTTTGGGAAAGTACTGCCCCAATGGCAAAGTCAGATGCGCCTACCTCTAAAGTAAACTGTAAGGATGGGTCTGGAAATTGTAATATAGGGGCAGTGATAAACCTATTTTTAAGGTAATCAAAGGAATGTTGGGCATTTTTGCCCCACTTAAAAGGGTGAATATCTTTAGTGAGGTTAGTCAGAGATTTAGAGATGGCTGCAAAATTCTTAATAAATTTGCAATATAAGTTTGCAAAACCTAGGAAGCGTTGCATTTCCTTTCTGGTAGTAGGTTGGGGCCAATTCAGTATAGCCTGGACCTTATTTTGATCCATTTCAACACCTGTTGGTGATATATGATACCCCAAAAACGTGATGTCACTGGAGTTGAATATGCATTTTTCTAATTTAGCATATAAGTGATGCGCTTTTAATCGGGAGAGAACTGTTCTAACATGTTTAGTATGTTCTTCTATTGATTTAGAGAAGATTAATATATCATCTAGATATATAACGATATAGATGTCTAAGATATCTCTGAATATAACATTTATAACATTTTGAAAGGTAGCTGGAGATTTGCATAAGCCAAATGGCATGAATTGATATTCAAATAAGCCATACCTGGTTCTAAATGCAGTCAACCACTCTTCACCAGATCGAATACGAATAAGGTTGTACGCACCTCTGAGGTCAAGCTTGGTGTAGATTGAAGCACCATGTAACCTTTCTATTAGTTCTGGTATCAATGGTAAAGGGTAGTGATTTTTTTTGTACATTTATTTAGTTGTCTATAGTCAATAATTGGACGAAGGGAATTATCCTTGTTCCGAACAAAAAAAATGCCTGCCCCCGCTGGAGAGGTAGAAGGTTTGATAAACCCTTTCTTTAAGTGTTCCTCAATATGACCTTTTAAATGATCCAATTCGGGTTTCAATAAAGGGTAAATACGGCCAAAAGGAATTGTACTTCCAGGTATTATGTCAATTGGACAATCATAATGTCTATGTGGAGGCAACACTTGTGCCTATTTTGGATCAAACACATCTCTAATAACAAGCGGGTAAATTGGTAATAGAGAGTTGTAAAATATTTGAAGAACAGAAACATGTATTCTTACAATAATCAGAATTGAGATGCAAGGATAGTTTATTCCAGTCTATCTCAGGTTTATGTTTAAGCAACCAATTTATTCCTAACAGCACTGGGAATAGTGGTGAAGGAATTACATCAAATGACATGAAATCAATATATGCTTTTTCAGTGGTGACTAATAACGGTATAGTTTCTTGTGTAATAGGGCCAGTACTATTGGGGTTACCATCTATAATTCGAATGGAAACAGGAGAATGTATTGCAGTGAGAGTAATTTTATTAGTGACAACAATATTTGATTCTCTATAACATCCTGTAGCCCCAGTATCAATGATAGCATCAACGTTCAGCTGTCTTTGGTCCCACTGTAAAGATAAAGGGAGCCAGATAAATGTGCTGTTAGATATAGATGTGCATAGTGATGTATACATGTGGAATGGCTTACCAGACTTTTGTTTTTGAAGAATGTGACAGTGTTTCAAGCTGTGGTCTTTTGATCTGCAATACATACAGAGTTTAAGGAGCCTCCTCCTATTTTTCTCTTCTTGGGTAAGAGGTCTGCGTAAGATTGCAACCTCTATGGGAGTTTCAGAATATGATGAAGAAGTGGGGGTAGAGTAGACAGGGGTGACTGTATGTTTCTTAGTTGTAGTATCAGTCATGAATCTTTCTTGTCTTCTTTCCCTAATGCGTCTGTCTATCTTAATAGATAAATCATACAGAGCATCTAATGTGTCTGGGGGGTCAAGTCTGGCTAACTCGTCTTTTAAGTTTTCCGTTAAGCCTAGGCGGAATTGATTATGCAATGAAACATTGTTCCATTGAGAATCTTTAGACCATCTCTTAAACTCAGCTATGTAATCTTCGACTTTCCTCTTAGCTTGCGTAAGGTGTCTTAGGGTGTTTTCAGCAGTTACCTGCTTATAAGGATCTTTGTAGAAAGATGACATAGCTCTGAAGAAGGCTTCAGAGGAGTTTAATATGGGGTCTTGGGTCTCAAAATAAGTATCCACCCATGCCCTAAGTTCTCCCCTTAAATTGTTGACTTTTTGTTTTTCATTAGAGTAAGTCTTAAAGAAAATAGTAGTAAACAGGCAATTTTGAATTCCCTGAAATGTGCCCTATCACCTGAGAATTTTTCAGGATGTAAAACTTGTGGCTCTGGGGAAGATGTAGGAGTTGAGAGTTTACTAGCTATATCCTCTGTTAAAAAGGAGCGCAAATTCTGAATTTAGCTGCTAAACTCAAAGTGCTGTTTTATATATATATATATATGTAACAGATTTATTTACCCTGTGAAATAGACTGAGTCACAGGTTTGCAGAGTTCTGTATTTAATCTATTAAACAGATATATAGTATAATGTAACAGGGCTCGATTACTAACACTATTCAGAATGCATCTGTCAAAATAGAAAATAATAAAATAGGTACCAGAATAATGATGAGTCATATGACTAAATATTAAGCAATTTAAGTTGAAAAGCAAACTAATCAATTTAGATGGTTGTTTGACAAATGAGATCAACTGGAATAAAGTTACCTGATGGCAGTTGAATGGGACTACTGCACAGAGAGGTACGATGTCTGCTGAGGCAAATAATAAACAGAGGAGATGATCCGTAGAGACATCTAGTCCCTGGAGTATTCAGCTAACTGCAGCGTGCAGAGGAGTGGAATGTTGTGAGCGTTCAGATGAGAAGATAGCCTGTCTGTAGCTGATGATGTCACAAATGACTGCAGACACTGTCTCAATCACAGAGCTTGTTACTGGGGGAAATCTTCTCAGTCAGGGTGGAATAGGAGAAGAACTGAGACAACAGGAACAAGTTAAGGCAATCTGGTATGGAATAACAACCTAATATGTTATAAGAGGTTGATGTTAGATAGGAATAAAAATAACTTCTTAAGTATAAGTTAAACATAGTAAACGGCTACAGTGCTTCCACTTAAGGCATAAGAGGAAAATTACCACGCAATGATAGATAGGTGGTGAGCAGATTTATAGGCTGGTTAACACTACGCCCACAAGAGGCAGGATCATATATTTTCTATCAAAAAGGTTGTGAGAGGCCACGATTCATTTCTCCTGGCAAACCAATACTCGAGCTGTGGAGTCCATGAATAATAAGAGCAGGAAAAAATGTAGAAAATATATTTATGTTTTGGGTTTTTTTCAATGCAGAAATAAAATATATACAAAATAATATCTAATGCCCAGAAACAACTGCCTGAAGGACTTTCCTGACAAATGCTGCTTCAGAAGAAGCTAACAAAATGGTAGAATTTATTAAAGGTATGTAAGGAAGACCAAGTAACTGCCTTGAAAATTTGATCAACAGGAACTTCATTCTTAAAGGCCCATGAAGTAGCAACTTATCTGGTAGAATGGCAGTAATCCGTTAAGGAGGAGACTGTCCTGCTTCCAAGTAAGCCTTATGAATCAAAAGCTTAAACCAAGAAGCTAACAATATGGCAGTAGTCTTCTGACCCCTAGTTAACAAACAAGCTAGAGGACTGTCTAAAATCTTAGTAGCCTGTAAATAGAACTTCAAAGCTCTAACAACATCCAAATTATGGAGAAGACTCTTCTTAGAAATCTTGGGATTATGACAATATAAAGGAACAACAATATCATGATTTATGTTATCATAAGAAACCATTTTAGGCAAAACGTCAAACTAAGTTCTCAAATCTGCCTGATGCTGATGAACAAAAGAGCAACAAAGAGCATTCAGATTTGAAACTCTTCTAGCAGAAGAAATGGCCAGAAGAAACAAAACTTTCCAAGACAACAGCTGAATATCCAAATCATGCATTGGTTCAAAATGAGGAAACTGGAAAATCAGATTAAGATTCAATGGAGGAGAAATAGCTTTAATCACTGGCTTAATCCTGGCTAATGCCTGGACAAAACTCTGAATATCTGGCAGTTTAGCAATATTCTTGTGAAACAAGACAGAAAGAGCTGAAATCTGGTCCTTTAAAGAATTGGCAGATAAACCCTTATCCAAACCATCCTGAAGAAATTGAAGAATTCTAGGAATTTTAAAAGAATGACAACAAAACCCATGTTATATACACCAGGAAATATAAGACTTCCCAACCTTAAGATACATTTCCTAGTCACAGGTTTACAAACCAAAATTTCAATGACAGAATCAGAAAAACCTTTCTGCATTAAAACTAAGCGTTCATTCTCCAAGGCATCAAGTTTATAAAGTTTAGAAAGAAGGAACTTTGATACAGAAGGTCATGATGCAGAGGCCACATAGGACAAATGGCCATCTGCACCAGATCTGCAAACAATGTTCTGTTAACCCAAGCTGGAGCAATCAGGGTTACAACTCCTGCTTGATCCTGGCTATCTCTATTGGCAACAGAACAAGAGAAGGAAAAATGTTGGTCAGGCAAAACAACCAAAGAGCTACTAAAGCATCCACAAACTCTGCACGAGTATCCCTATACACCTTGGATTTACTATCCCATTTACAAGCTTGGAAGATGGAGGTAAATTAAAACAAAGATCTGATTTAAAGGAGATAGCCAGAGGTTCATTCAGTTCATGGCTAAAATATGCCCAACTACTCCACTTGGAAGGATGTTCTCCTTTTAAGGATGACCTTTTAACCCCTTCACTAATGTGACTTTCATAGAAAGTAGAAATACTGTAGAATTTTTAGGATTTTTGCTCTCACTCCATTTAAACAGAAATAGAGCCTTGTTTTTTTTTGTTTTTTTTTATATATACCTGTCAAAATGATATATATATTTTTAAGTAGACATCCCAAGCTATTGATCTAGGCCCATTTTGGTATATTTCATGCCACCATTTTACCGCCAAATGTGAACAAATAAAAAAAAATCATTAATTTTTTCACAAACTGGGTTTCTCACTGAAATTATTTACATACTGCTTGTACAATCATGGCACAAATGGAGGTAAAAGCCTCTCTGGATCCTCTTTGTTCAGAAATACCAGACATATTTGGCAGTGAAGAGGTTAATTGGGTAGCTTGTAAGCAGGGCTGTCTTTAACACAGGGCAAAAGGGGCAGCTCCCCAGGGCCCAGTCTTTGTTGAGGGGCCCAAGAGTCCTAAACAAAAAAAATTTGGTTCATGCCAGACAGCTGATGTCATGTGATATGGGGGGGGGGGACACAGTCAGTCCTAATACTGTCACAGTCAAAATTTCTCTGTTTATATTTATTTTTGAGAAACTTTGCAAGACTGTGCCGGTGTCAAGCTAGTGACATGTGCTGTTTTAGATGTGCACTGTGCAGTACTGAATGCTAATCCCTAACTCGGCATCCAACCAATCCCATTGCATCAGAAAAGGTCCTGCTGGGGTTGCCACTGTTTCCAGGTAACTGCTCTGGTGGTGGGAATTATTTTTGGTAGGGCTGACTGTAGGCACATGCAGCAGAAAGCTGGAGCAGCAGGCACATGATTATTTGAACATCTTTGCAGCTGCACACACTGCTCTCTTCAGTCTTGTGGCTCTGTGACTCATCTCACACTGTATCCATGCATCCTTGGGCAGACAGCATCCAGTCTGCTGGTTCCCTTAGCCCTGCTCTTTTTGCTGTGGCCCTATGATCAACTAACTGAAGTTTTTTAGGGAAACAGTGCTTTGTAGAAAGGTGTCAGTGGGAAGAATAAGTGAGTGCACACTCACCACTCCCCCATGCAGCATTGTCTAGTGCAGGGTGAGAGGGAACTTGTTCCTAGCAAAGAAGTGACATGTGCTGCTGTGGCTGAAGTATAATGTCATGCTGATACTTCACACATTAAGGTAAGGTTTATTTTTATAGTTTTTTTTCTCTCTGTTTCAAATTTTAAAGCTTCCCATAGTAGTTCTGCTGTTCCAGTCAGTAAACTTATATTTGTCTGTACCTCCATGCTTCCTCCTCAGTCTTTACCTTGCTTTGCTCATGTTGGCTGCCCCAAATCTCTTTAACCAGCTAACCTCACACCAGAATTACATTCAAAAGTATATTAAATTAATTCACAGTGGAGGAGTTTATATATTTATTTACTTATTAGTACTGCTTAGGTCCAGTTTCACATACTGCAATTTATTTCATTTTTTTAAAATGATTAGCCCATCAGTGGATGATCCATTGCTGGGCTAATAATTAAAAAAAAAAAAAAAATTGATTTAGTTGTTTTTTGGGATGTTGGGGTGGAGAGCGAAATTGCATGGGGTGGGGGCAAGAAAAAGTTTGCCCAGGGTCCAGTCAATATTAAAGAATGGCAATATTAAAGACAGCCCTGCTTGTAAGGTTAATTTTAGCTTTAGTGTAGAGATTACCCTCCCACCTTTTCCACTTCCGCCCCTGATCCCTGCCTGATCCCTCCCAAAAAGCTCTTTTCCCTCCCCCACCCCCCACTGGTCACCCCATCTTAAGTACTGGCAGACAGTATTCCAATATAAAAAAAATAATGTTCTTTTTTAATTAGTTTTTTTTATTATTTATTTTTCTGCCGGGTAGAATCCCCCCTATCTATCCAACCTCCATGATCCCCCCAAACAGCTCTCTAATCCTCCCTCCTAAGTATTGCCACCATCTTAGGTACTGTCAGCTGTCTGCCAGTACCTATAAAATTTATTATTTATTTAATTAAATTTTTTATTATTTTCTGTAGTGTAGTAACCCCACCCCCTGCGATCATTGTTTAGGGCCACCCACACCTCCAAACCCCTTTTTTAGTAGTGTAGCTGCCCCATCCCTTCCTGTCCCTTTTTTTTATTTTTCTATAGCATAGGGTCCTCCCAATCCCTCCCCTTCCCTCCCCCTCCTCTGCTGAGCCACCCACCCACCACCCACCAGCAATGATCCGCACCGTCTGTATAACGATCAGGCATCTGCCCTCATATGGAACCGAAGCACCGATCGCCCTCCAGTTCCATATGCAGCAGATGCCTGGAGCTTAAGGAACTCCAGCTCTCGATTTAAGTTAACAGCCGAGACTGATGGAGCTTCCTGAAACTCAGACATATATATACGTCTTGCGGTAAGATGAGCAAAGTACCATAAGACATTTATATATGTCATTTTGGCTAAAGGGGTTAAGGAATCCCACTGGTTTTGAGTACCTCTGTCTCATGGACACTCTTGTACATTTTCTACAGCATGGAAAATACTAGAAGAACCACTCACTGTGACACTACCACCTTATGTTTTTTACTGGCACTTTATCCCAACCACAATGGCGAAAAATATTTTATAATACTACTCCCAAATCATCTTTTCTAAAACTCCTGGAATTAAATCTTAAAGTATTATTGCAATTGAATCTTACCCCAGACTATATTAATGATATTTATCCTAATGCTAACTATACCTGCTGGAGCGGGTGTGGCTAGAGAGGCACAATGTTGCATACTTGGTGGCGGGGTAAGATTCTACCTATTTTTGGATAAACTTTGAATCTGCCTTTAAAAACATCCTAGGAGAAGCCTTTAATTTAACTACAATAATAACTTTCTTAAATTATAAACAAAATAAATTCTGTAAGATCAGAATGAGTCTTCTACAGATTGGTTTAAATAGTGCTAGATCACTGAATGTGCTAAAACACTCCAGATTCCATCTATTACAGAATGGATACATTTTACCACAGACCACCTCTCTATTGAGGAATACACGTACCATTGTAATGAGAAATTGAATATTTACCAAGATATTAAATTCTACTGGGAGACCCTAATGGGTTCCCATCAACATAATTGACACCTACAATTATGTGACTCTCTGGATTAGTTATTTTTCTCAACATCACAGCCTCTACCTTCTCTTTTCTTCTTGCTTTGCTCTCCTTTCAAAATTTTCTCCTAGATTGCCTTAATATGTTTCTTATCTTAGATACATTGTTGATATTGTAGTTTATGATTGAATTCAATATTTTTATTTGAGAGCTGCATACGTAGATTGTTTATAAGATTACTTATGGAAACATTATTATCATTTGAGATTGGTTTTCAAATCATCGACTCACTTTGAACTTTTGCATAGTCAAACTTTTGGACCCTTATAAGAAATATACTAATGATTATCCTACGAAACTCCATTGACTACGTATTTATTATTAACAATTTTATGTATTATGTACTGGAACAATTCAACAGTAATGTCTTCTGTTTCTGTTATATTTATTACATTCAAATAAAGTAATTACAAAAAAAAAAAGGAATATTCAGTTTTCTGATCAAAGACAGACTTTTGATCATCTAAAAACATTTCCCCCTCAGAGGATAAATCAGAAGAACCAGAACCTGTAACATTTAGCTTAACAGACTTAGGGGCTGATTTACCAATGTCTGGCAGACATGATACGCTGTAGCGTATCATGTCCACAAGACATCGCTGAATGCTTGTGCAATGCCGCCCCCTGAAGATTTGCAGTCATTTGGCCACTAGCAGGGGGTTTCAATCAACCAGATCATATAGGATTGGGTGGATTAATGTCCGCAGCCTCAGAGGCAGCGGACCAGTTAAGGAGCAGCGGTCTTAAGACCGCTGCTTCATAATTGCTGTTTCTGGCGAGTCTGAAGGCTCGTGCAGAAACAGGGACATCAGGGGCCAAGAAGAAAGAAACAGCAGCATTGGACTGATTAGAATGCATAAGATAATCCATACGTGATTTACAAAGCTGGGCAGGGGGGTTATATCAACCAGCTCACAAAACATACATTTAATTTTAGTAGGTAAGTGTTCAGAGGATCTTGCTTCTGGGGAACTAGTTTTTACAGAAGAGTGGACATGATCAGTATACTCCATTATTAAAAAAAGATTAACAGACAAGTAATGAAAAAAACAATTAACACATAATGATTTCAGCATCACAATAGTAATAAAGGCAGGATAGGCAGGGTAACCTTACATCCAAATAAATCAGTTCTTTGAAGTAATGAAAATCTTACCTCCTCATCAGAGGCTTAACAAGATAAGGAGTGTTAAATATCCATATAGCAGCGGATGAAAGTCGATGAGCGCTAACCCGACATCAGGAACTGCATAGACAGAAGCACACAAAATGACGAAGGGCACAAAAACGAAGCATGATAAAAACCTGACACAAAAATGTCAAAACACACATAGAATGTGCGCATAGATGAACAAAGGTGTGAAAAAAGCTGATGTGCACAAAAGCCAATGCACACTAAGCCAATGAACGCTAATAAGTAAGGACACAAAATAAAGCTAATGCTAAGCTGGGCCGTTAACAAATAAAGGTGCAAAAATGATCCAATGCTAGCATAAGCCAACGAGTGCTAATAAGTAAAAAAACACCTCTAGGCCAATAAAGCATAAATAAATACATAGGATGAGAATAAGGTACCTGCATACCCATGCCACATATATTGCCTGACATAATGGTCCCCAGGCTATGCTATACCCATACAAGAGTACAGTCTAAGCAGGTGCTAAATAAAACCCTCCACACTTACCTGATAGGCATCCACAGTACTGGACTTACCAAAAGCAGAGGAAAAACTGCTTCCAGTAGATGGCCAATCCAGTGCTCTACCCATGACAGCAGAGGATCTAAATATGATGCCCAGTGCTCCATTATTCTCTCTTAAGGATCACAATTTAATGTATTATCCTTTATGGTCCTCATTAAATTCCTTAACATTTGCCAATCATTAAGCATTACTTATGTCTCAGATATTATCAATGAAATTAACTAACCAACAAAACTGTATAAATATAATTCCTTAATGCACTGTACTTAAATACATGATGATTGCCGGTTTAGTGATAGCTATTACTGTGCAAGCGATTGGTGCAATATATATATATCACGTCCTGCACACAGCAGGAGCAAACAGTGAATGCCAGTGCAAGCAACGTACAAACACAAGCACTGCAGGTCAAAGTAATAGAACTGTGATAGGTTTTACTGGAAACACTTTTGTTAAAGTGTATGCAAAACTGCTTCCAATAGAAACTGCAATGCACTATTGTGCATTTCACGTTCGAATAGAATCTTCTTTTAATGATCATGGGACATTAAAGTCTGTAGACAACTATTTCTTTCATCATTTGTAATACACTTTAGTCTGTCCTACAGTAAACTGTAGATTATTTTATGGAATATACTTATTGTTTATGAAACATCAAATCCATCACTGTCTTCAATAAAACCGGATAAGATTTTTAGTGATATATCTTCAATTGCAGCTGACAAATATTGTGCTCACACAATATTGTACTGCCTATGCCACAATATCCTGTGATTGGATAGAAGGACTAGCTGACAGGTGCTGATTGGAGAACATGCAGGCATCAGACTAAGATTCTTTAGTGAAGGTTTACATAGTATGAATGATAAACTGGTGAGATTGGAAAGTTCTGGCAAGCCTTGATGAATTTATTTGAGTGAGTAAGTGTCAGGAGGCTCTTGTTCATCCCTTGCCTATATGGCAACATCCAAGCAACAGAAAGAGATTAATTGCCTATTAAAACAAATATGTAATCATCCCCATAACTTTAGAATTGGTTAAAGGGAAATGAAACCCAAAACATTTCTTTCATTACTCAGAAAGAACATACAATTTCCAACAACTTTTTAATTGAATTCTATTTTGCTTCATTCTCTTGGTATCCTTTATTGAAAATGCAGAAATGCACTACTGGGAGACAGCCAAAAACACATTGGTAAGCCAATGAAAAGAGATATATATGTGCAGCCACATATATACCTCTTAGCTCCCACCTCCTGAGACTAATAGGTATGTTTTTTAACAAATTATACCAAAAGAACAGAAAGGAAATCAGATAATAAATGTAAACGGGAAAGTTGATTAAAATGGTATGCTCTACCTTAATCATGAAATAAATCTTTTATGTTTCATGTCCCCTTAAACTGAAAGGAATGTGGTCAGGGGTATCTCTTTGGCAGAGCTCAACAAACCCAGGAGCCAGGTAGTCACTGGCTCCTAGAATTTTACCTCTGGCTCCTAACTTTTTGGGTTATTCTCCATATTTCTATATACAATTACCACTGTCTGGCTCCTAAAAGTATGATGGTTCCTAAATTTTAAACAGATTTGTCAACCCCTGCTCTATGGGGCTCTTGTAACAGTAAGTCTAGCAACATTAGCAGAGATTCTTAGCACATATTAGAAGAGTGATTTGAGACTTTTAGTAAAGTAGACCACCATGTCTGATGGTGCTCAGACTGAGAGAGGTTGGCAGTAGCGTTTTTGTAGCAATGTGCGGTGAACTTCTGGTAATATATAAAAATAAAAAAAATTGACCAGATCTGGGATGGTAGAATTTTCATCTCAGTTTGAGACATACTGACAGTAGTAGTTTGAGCTATTAAAGACTGTTCATATTGGAACTGCAGAGCATATAAAAACACTGCAAAAAGATCCAAGATTTAGCGTTGTTCTTATATAAAGTATTTTGTATGTATACCAAGAATTAAAGGGACATGAAACCCAACATTTGTCTTTCATGATTCAAATAAAACATGCCAGTTTTAACAACTTTCTAATTTACTTCTATTAACAAAAAATGTTGTACTCTTTTGTTGAAAAGCAGAGACTTAAGGTCAGGAGGGTGAACATGGCTGGAGCACTATATGGCAGCAGTTTTGCAAGAATGTTATCCATTTGAAAGAGGACTCAATAGCAGCGCTATTTCCTGCCATGCAGTGCTTCAGACATCAACGTACTCTACAGGAGTGGACAAAGATTAATTGGACCATACAAGGGACGTTTCTTCTACAATTGTGGATACTAATGATTATATTGATGTATCCATTTTAATTGAATGTTTTAGATTGAATATAACAAGGATCCTTGTGTAATAAGAAATTATTGGGGAGCACATATATATATATATTTATATATATATATATATAATAAAATATTTCTTATTAAATATAAATAACAATGTCTTTTTTATTTACACACATTCTTATTAGCTCTCACACAGCTTCTGACACTCAATTAGAGTGGCGCAAACACTGCTCAGTTTTCTTAGTGCTTCAGACATCTACCTAGGTATCAGTATCTCTTTAACAAAGAATACCATAGGAAAAAAGCAAATCTGAGAACAGAAGTAAATTGGAAACTTTTTAAAAATTGTGTGCTCTGAATCACAAAAGAACATTTTCAGGTTTCATATGCCTTTAAGATTTAAAAAAGGAAATAAGGATGGGTAATAAAGAAAAATTGTGTTTGTGTTGGAAAATTCAATGCTTAAACAAATATACACCAAAATGCATTCGATGAATAATATACATGTGATAGAAATTCGCTATAAAGAGGTTGGGGTCCTTTGGGGAGGCATTGCCATGGGGAAGATTGTATTTAAGGTTTATAACACAAGGAACCAGATTGCACTTAGGGTTAGTAGTGGTCTGGGGCGGTGCTGGCAGCAGTTAAGGTTAATTGCACCAGTGGGTTCACTCAATGTGGAAGATCTTTTCTTGTTGACCCCCCCAATAGAGTGTTGTCTGCTTATTAGCTGTTACAGCGAATAGCAGTTGTGCAACTGCCTTTCACTGTCAAAAAGAGGTTTGTAGAGGCATTATGTCCCGATGCAAGCTTTTAGCCCCATCTCTGTGAATCATTCTTCCCAGTACAGTGAAAGAAGCCACTTATCTGGAAATATTTTAACAAACTGAGAGGATTTTAAAGAAATAAAATCTGTAACTTCTAACCCACGTATGTAAATGTACCTTGTGTAAAACACTTTGGGTCCAACCAGGAGAAAAAGGCTATAAAAGTTGTTATTGGTATATTATTATTATGCTGACAAATAGAGACAGTTATAAGAGGGACTTTAGGATGGCTGTGTAGGAAAAGATCAGGGATATAGCTTGGCAAAACTCTGCAAACCGGGACATTTATAAGGTGTGGGAGATCTTTGGAAGGGACAGCGAACAGAGCTCACATCACTTAAGATGCGGGTGGTTAGGATATGTAGTAAGTACAGATGTAGTTATAGCTATCAATAAACTCTATCTATGGTGCTCACTCTTTTCAACCCTTGTACATATCAGGTGGGAACCAAAAAAATAATTAAAAAAAAAAAGGTTGTGCTAAAGCTGGGCCCCTTTGGGCACTGACGACCTCTGCATCCCCAGTAGTTCCGTCTCTGGTGCTCACAGATTATCAGTGATTTTTGCTGATTGGAGTCTATGGCCCCAATTTATCAAGGTCTGGCGGACCTGATCCGACAGTGCGGATCAGGTCCGCCAGACCTCGCTGAATACGGCGAGCAATGCGCTCGCAGTATTCAGGATTGCACCAGCAGCTCACAAGAGCTACTTTAATTCTATTGGCTGATTAGAATAGCCAATAGAATTACAGTAGCTCTTATTCTATTGGCTATTCAAATCAGCCAATAGAATTAAAGTAGCTCACATCCGATTAGCTGATTTGAATTTGAAGGCTCAAATCAGCCAATAGGAATTCAAGGGATGCCATTTTTAATCGCGTACCTTGAATTCCAATTCAGTGTACGGCGGCGATCGTATGAAGAGGATCCTCCACGCTCCGGCTCCGGTCTTCAGTTCCAGCGGTCTTCAGTTCCAGCGTCGCCGATCTTCAGTTCCAGCATCGCCAGTCTTCAGTTCCAGCTGGACGGTCTTCAGTCACCGCCTGGAAGAAGACTTCTCCGCCTGGAACAGTACCTTTTCCGCCGGTCTTCAGGACAGGTAAGGAGCACCTGGGGATTAGACTTAGGTTTTTTAAGGGGGGATTGGGTGGGTTAGAGTAGGTGTATGTGGGTGGTGGGTTGTAATGGGGGGGTTGATTACTTTGGGGCAATGCCCCACAAAAGGCCCTTTTAAGGGCTGGTAATAGAGCTGATTACTTTTGTAATTTAGATTAGGGTAGGGACATTTTTTTTATTTTGGGGGCTTTGTTATTTTATTAGGGGGCTTAGAATAGGTGTAATTAGCTTAAAAATCTTGTAATCTTTTTTTATTTTTTGTAATTTAGTGCGTTTTTTTTTTTTGTAATTTAGTTTAGTGTATTTAATTGTATTTTAGTTTAGATATTTGTAGTTTATTTAATTAATTTATTGATAGTGTAGGTGTATTTGTAACTTAGGTTAGGATTTATTTTACAGGTAAATTGGTAATTATTTTAACTAGGTAGCTATTAAATAGTTATTAACTATTTAATAGCTATTGTACCTAGTTAAAATAAATACCAAGTTACCTGTAAAATAAATATAAACCCTAAAATAGCTACAGTGTAATTATTAATTATATTGTAGCTATCTTAGGGTTTATTTTATAGGTAAGTATTTAGTTTTAAATAGGACTCATTTAGTTAATATTATTAATATTATTTAGATTTATTTTAATAATAATTAAGTTAGGGGTGTTAGAGTTAGATAGGGTTAATATAGTTAATATATATAATACAATAACTATATTAACTATATTAACCCTAATATAATTAGGGTTAATATAGTTAATATAGGTGGCGGCGATGTAGGGGGGTCAGAATAGGGGTTAATATATTTAATATAGGTGGCGGCGGTGTAGGGGGATTAGATTAGGGGTTAATATATTTAATATAGGTGGCGGCGGTGTAGGAGGATTAGATTAGGGGGTAATACATTTATTATAGGTGGCGGCGGTGTAGGGGGATTAGATTACAGGCAAAAGAGCTGATTACTTTGTGACAATGCCCCGCAAAAAGCCCTTTTAAGGGCTGGTAAAAGAGCTGGTTACTTTGGGGCAATGCCCCGCAAAAGGCCCTTTTACGGGCTGGTAATAGAGCTGGTTACTTTGGGGCAATGTCACGTAAAAAGCCCTTTTCAGGGCTATTTGTAGGGTTAGACTTAGGTTTAGTGGTAGGGAAATTTTAGTATTTTAGGGGTTAATAAATTTAATATAGGTGGCGGCGGTGTAGGGGGATTAGATTAGGGGGTTAATATATTTAATATAGGTGGCGGCGGTGTAGGGGGATTAGATTAGGGGTTTATATATTTATTATAGGTGGCGGCGGTGTAGGGGGATTAGATTACAGGTAAAAGAGCTGATTACTTTGTGACAATGCCCCGCAAAAAGCCCTTTTAAGGGCTGGTAAAAGAGCTGGTTACTTTGGGGCAATGCCCCGCAAAAGGCCCTTTTAAGGGCTGGTAATAGAGCTGGTTACTTTGGGGCAATGTCACGCAAAAAGCCCTTTTCAGGGCTATTTTTAATTTAGTTTAGGGTAGGGACATTTTAGTATTTTAGGGGGTAATACATTTATTATAGGTGGCAGCGGTGTAGGGGGATTAGATTAGGGGTTAATACATTTAATATAGGTGGCGGCGGTGTAGGGGGATTAGATTAGGGGGTAATATAGTTAAAATAGGTGGCGGCAGGGTAGGGGGCTCACATTAGGGGGTAATAATTTTAATATAGATGGCGTCGGTGTAGGGGAATTACATTAGGGTTTCATAATTTTAATGTAGGTGGCGGCGGTGTAGGGGGATCACATTAGAGGGTTAGACATTTAATGTAAGTGGTGGCGGGGTCCGGGAGCGGCGGTTTAGGGGTTAAACACTTTATTAGGGATTGCGGCGGGGGATCGCGGTTGACAGGTAGACAGACATTGCGCATGCGTTAGGTGTTAGGTTTTATTTTGCAGTTCGCGGTTGACAGGTAGATAGACATTGCGCATGCTTTAGGTGTTAGGTTTTATTTTGCAGGCAGTTTAGGGAGTTACGGGGCTCCAATACACAGCGTAAGGCTTACTACGCCTGCAATTTGTGGCGAGGTGAAAATGGAGTAAGATTTCTCCATTTTCACCACGTAAGTCCTTACGCTGTATATTGGATACCAAACTGCGCTGGTTTGGTATACCTGTCTATGGGCCAAAAAACTATGGCCGAAGGCAGAAATATACGAGCGTAACTTCTATGTTACGCCGTATATGTGATACCAAACCAGCGCAAAATTTGGCGTCGCCGGCTTTTGCGGGCAACGATTTATATCGAATCGAGGCCATGAACTCTTTCTATAACAACTATTGTGATTTTGTAGTAAAAGGCAGCTTCGTGACAATTTCTGCTCAGCCATTTACTAGCCTGATGTAATTGTCTGCACCTGCTCTCCACATTTTCTATAAAGCCTGTTCTTATAGTTTGCCATGCAAAATTATAAAAGCAAGACATTTTCTAAAATCAGTAATGAAACACTGAATTTTCTGAATAACCCAAAGGACCTTAAGACACATTAGAACATTGATAGCATCCATGAGTGGAAATGTTAATGTCAGCAGAAGCCAATAGCAAACAAATCTGTTTGTGAAGCATAAAGTGTCTTCCATTACATTGTAATGCTGCCTTTTTTTATCTGCGTGTAGAATTAGACAGCTCCAGGCCCCATCACCCCTTCAGTATGAATGGTTAAATCTTATGTTTCTGTTAATCTCAGCAGCCATCAAGAAGCATTCATTGAATGAAGCTTTAATAACGACCGCACATCTGACTGTTTGAGAGAATTATTCACACAGGAATTTAAAGACACAAAGTAATAGTTGATGTGGGTCACATAATTTAATCATTTTGTACTAGAGAAACACAAAGTGATCCAATTAATGCTGTCATGACGCAGACAAGATCGCCTTTTGCTGCTTCATTTATAATGACACCTATTTATTACTATCATCGGATAATAATGTCTGTCACTTTGTTCGCAGCCTATTGTTAAGATATGAATATGTTAATTTATGTGCACTATAGGTTTCCTTACAGATTCTTTATCATCTAAATTCCTGCTGCCCCCTTCTGTACATTTTCGCTTTGTTAATATTGTGCAATTTCTAACATGGGGGTTTATGTGAAATGGCTCAGCAATATAAATGCATTGCATGTTTTAAACAGATATTCCTGTACTACATTAGTTGTTATTATTGCGTTTAGGCTTGTGAGGTGGGTAACTCTCCAAAGAGAAATTAGTCCTTTTTTTTGGACGTATACACACTTTTAAAATCAAAATCCCTCCCTACCATCTAGAAATAAAGTAGTTTTATTAAGGACAGTAATATTCCTTTTTTTTTAAAAAACAAAATAATGTAATACATTTAAAGGAACATTAACCCCACTTTTTTTCTGTCATGATTCAAATAGAGAATACTATTTTAAATAATATTCCAATTTACTTTTATTATCTAATTTGCTTAATTTAGTAGATATCCTTTGTTGAAGAAAAAGCAGTGTGCATGGGTAAGCCAATCACACAAGGCATCTATGTGCAGCCACCAATCAGCAGTGTCTGAGCCTATCTAGATATGCTTTTCAGCAAAGGATATCAAGACAATGAAGCAGACCTGTTATGTGGTGTCATAGATAAATGAGTTACAAAGTCTGCAACAAAAAAGAGTGCTTTACCGCTGTAATTATTTAGGAAAAATTCTCCCTAAATAATACAGGAACAATTTTTAACCATTCATACTTTATCTTTATTGGTTTAACTATTCAATCATACACGTTTAAAAACACTTAAACTCTCTAGATATCAATATATAGCATAGGTGTGTGAATAATACCTCTGAGAATCATGTATCTATATGTAAAACATTATACTTGGTTTATATAATATCAAGCAGACAGATACAAACGTTATCTTTTGTAGCCGGCTATTAATAAATTCAGAAATAATGCTGTAACAAGAGGACCCGTTAATATGTGGGATGTCAGATTATGAGATTAAAGCTATCTAGCTAATACTGTTATGTGGTGTAGCTCAATCTCCCGGGACTTTTTTGACTGGGGAGATTGACAGCAGGGGGCGGCATTGCACACTGGCAGTTGTGGGCAATTTTAAATACGGGGATGTAATGGCGGGTGGACAGGGGCAAATATGTATACCCCTACCCATCTGACTTTGATAAATCTGGCCCAAAGCCTTCTATTATATTTTTTATGTGCAACAGAGAAAACATTGATTTGAATGTGTTTTAAATGGCCAGTTAAACACCTTGAGCTTGTCATATAAAATGCTTAATTATGCACACTAGAACAGCTCTCTGTCTCAAAATGATGGGTTTCCAGTTACAATAACTCAAAGTGCACTTCACAAGCTGAACCCTGACACATATCTGTCCCGACTGCCTTTGAGATGATAACATAAGAACTGGAAAACAAAGCATGTTTTGGTAACATAACCATGGTCACCTGTATATTCTCCAGAAGAAAGTCTGAATTGGCTCCTACAAATAAAGCAAGTGGTGAAGTTTGTTTGTTGAAAAACAACTCCAGCAGCAAACAAGTATAAATGCATTCAAATAAATGCCCCTCTCAACTAATATGTTAATTTATTACACTACTGAAAAAAAATGTAATTACAAGGTGCTTACTGTCTCTTCAACTGTGTCTCTAAGATTTTTATGAAAAAGAGAGAAAAAGGATTGCTCAGTTTAAATTGTACACCAGGCCTACCCTGTAAAGGTAAAACATCAATTTCGGTATCCAAGAAAACACACACTTTGGGGTCAATGATCTGTTATGTAATGTTCATATCACAACTTTGGCATTTAGTGGATCATAAGCATGCAAAAATGGGAAAGGTGGGTGATTTAGGGAGGGAAACTTGGTTTATGAAACAGGTACAACCCAAATGTGCAATCATTGCTCTCACCGCTCAGGATATTCCTTACGGCCAGCAATTCACAGCCAGAGGCATTTTGCCTGTAATCCTCTCAGCAGCGCAACAAATCTGAATAGCCTGCTCTTTTGACAGGAAGACGAATGCACTCATGTTTGTGTGGTTGCCCCGACAGTCCGGTAACTTGACCTCCTCTGTCCCCCGTCCGCTTATGTGAAGCGTAACTCTCCGTTGATGATCAACTTTCGGTGTTCGACTCACCACTTCCTACCTCAGCGTCCATGCAGTTCAACCGTGCTGATCCGTTCAGCGTCCCTGGTCTACGTCATTGAGGGGCTCTGCTCTCACGTGTCGCTCACCCACCAATCGCAAATGCACCTGGACCCAGTGTGTGTGATGTCGGTTATGTCAGGGACCTGCTGGAGATAACTGGCTAATTAAGAATAAATCAAATAAACAGGTATCCAGCGACCCAGAGTAAAAGTAAAAAGTAACTTTTAATAAGTTTAATTAAAAAGAAACATTGAAAAATAGACACCAACAGTGTGTCATGATTCAAAGGAAGCCTACACGTTTCAGCACGTAGTCGTAGTCATGGCTTAGTGTGCATATACAATTAGCCACTTTAAAAAGGGTAAAACAAAACCTTATTGATGCACTGAAACATGACATCATCCACAATTCTCTTAAAGATACGTTACCTAAATATTTGGAAACTTAGTTATAAATGGATCCTATCTCTAGTTACTCTATGTGAGAGCTCTATCATTAATATCTGAACACGTTTACATCTTACAGATGACTGGTATATCTTTACCAGTGATTCAGGGTTATGTGAGAATTGGTGGTAATACTAATAGATGTGGGTGAAGCAGTAAAATATACCAAGTATACAAACGTTAAGTTAGAATCTTATTCCCAGTAATTAATTAGGTCATATTCACTGTTAAGTCCAAACAGGATTCTAGTCCCCAACTGGAAAATGCAAAACATTTCACGCTTATTGAGAATTGTATCCCTATCATCCCCTCTCTTAGGTCTTAGGTGTGTAGACCTGTTCTATTGCCTTCCACCTGAATGTGGCTTTGCTACAATTGTGATTAATTGCAAAATGCTGCACTACCGGTGTTGCTGCTTTCCCAACTGTGATGGAGGATAAATGTTCCCTAAAACATTTGTAGTGAGGCCTACATATTGTACTCTACAGGATACACATGCCGCAAGGTATATGCATATGTTAAGGTGCAATTTAAACACCTTTGTATGGGATACATTTCCCCTGTTTTCATCGATTTCAAATGTTTCTTCTACCTCAACAAAATCACATGCCCTGCACCTAGTGTGTCCACACCTGTACATTCCACAATGTGTAAGCCAAGAACTTTGAGCTGTATTAGTTTATTTTAGAACTGAAGGAGACAAGATATTCCCCAGAGACTCTCCCCTAGATATGAACATCTGATTCCTTTCTGCACTAAGCAAGTCAAATTGTCATCTGCCCCCAAAAGACCAACGTTTGTTTTTTTTCTATTCTACAGATTTGTTCATACTGTGAGCTGCAGTCTGTGACAAAGGTGAGCCCTGGAAAGCTAGTCCTATCTCTTGGCTTATCCTGTAAAAGATCATATCGATCAATTTTGGCTACTTTGCGTGCTGCTCTGTGAATTATCCTCGCCGGGTACCCTCTAGCTCTCAAACGATTTGTCAAGTTGTGAGTTTGTTTTTCATAAAGGAACTCGCAAGAGCAGTTTCTCTTTAGGCGAATAAACTGCCCTTTGGCTATGGCATAGGGCACATGCCTTGGATGACTACTACTGGCGTGTAGTAAAGAATTTCCTGCTATTGTCTAGCAAAAAAAACATCTGTTTTTATCTGTCCGTTAGGGAGGACCCTAAAAGTTACATACAAATAATCAATGGTGTTGTTATGGAAGGAAGATGTGAATTTCAAATTGTAGTTATTAACATTAATCCAAGATTGTTATCACTAAAGGTAGGTTTGCAAATCAAGTATAAAGCTGATAATATAAGATTTGGAAAGCTCATCTACAGTATATTAATACAAGGACTCATTTGTACAGAAGTGATACATGGGGGAAAAGGTATAAAAGATAAATTATTTACAAGTTTAATTTGTCATTGAACAACTACTGAATATTGCAGCCACATGCAGAATCAGTTTACAAATATACAGAAAAATAGCTCTGTGCCATTTAAAGGGTCATTATACATTAGATTTTTCTTTGCATAATTGTTTTGTAGATGATATATTTATATAGCTTAATTTTAATTTTGCTTATTTTTAAAGTGAAGATCAATTTCGATGAATTAGTGCCCGGTTTTCAATAATCCTATTAAAAACAAGGGCACTTTAATTCATCAAAATTAACATTTCACAATTTTTTTTAAAAAACTTACCTTTTAATCTTGACAGCCGATGCAGCGCTTCCTCCGCCCGTTGCAAGCCCTCTTTGCGGGTCCAAAATGTTATTTAAAGTGAAGGTAAATTGCGATGAATTAGTGCCCTGTTTTTAATAAACCTTTTTAAAAACAAGGGCACTTTAATTCATCAAAATTGACATTTCACTCCTTTTCTTCAAAAACGTATCTTTTAATCCTGAAAGTCGCTCCAGCAATTCCCCCGGCCGTCGGAAGCTTCTTCTTACGTCAGAAATGACGAATCTGGCTTTCTCCAATCACGGCGTTGCATCAGGCCATGATCCCCCCGGGGGGAAAGCCATGATTGGAGGAAGCCGGATTCATCATTTCTGACGTAAGAAGAAGCTTCCGACGGCCGGGGGAATTGCTGGAGCGACTTTCAGGATTAAAAGATAAGTTTTTGAAGAAAAGGAGATAAGTTTTTGAAGAAAAGGAATGAAATGTCAATTTTGATGAATTAAAGTGCCCTTGTTTTGAGTCCTAACCAAGCCCTAAAGTTTTAGAAGTATACTGATGTATACCTACTCCAGCTTGCTCCTGTTTGTGTTAAGAGTTTTTTCATATGCAGAGGAAGGGGGAGGGGGGGGGGCGTGTCTGCTCTTTTTGCTATTTAACCACTTTCAGTGGGTGTTCCTGCTAACCTTTTCAACAGTGCTAAACTGGGAGCTTCTAAGTAAGTTCTGAAACGGTTTTATACTGGGTTTTTCTATCAGTATTTGTGCATCTTATTCTTTATAGTAGTGTCTATTACATGCAGTTATATGAAAAATGGTGTATACTGTCCCTTCAAATAGATTCTCTAATTGATGGTATATTTGTTAGTCTGTAATGATGTCAGGCTAAAGTATATTTTGCTAAATATATTCTTAAAGCATTGGATTTTTTTATTTGAAATTATCTGACAAGATCTGTATAGTGTAAATAAATTTCAGTGACAATGAGGATAAATAATCCCCCATCTATAAAAACCCAAGTGGAAAGTTCATCTTTTTATTTTAATAGAATGTGACTGATTTCAGCTATATGCCCTATAGGAGACCCAGCACTATTTTCTTTTTTCTAATCACGTTTCATATCATAAAGCTGGAATTAGGATATCCTATTCTTTTAGATGTCATTCCATGTGTAATCAAGCATTAAAGCCTCTTGAAAAAAAAAACCCACACAGAAGAATACTTTCATAGACTTTAGCCTGGAGCAAAGTGATAAACAGATTGATGGGAGATATGATGCAAACCTTTCCCTGCAGGGACTACACATACACACATGTAACGCAGCCCCAATTCCCAAACCATACTCAAGGTTCATTTATTCTCTTCTGTTCAATTTGTTTTACAGACCTTTTGTTCTGACAAGTAACTGGAAGAAATGGAAGCAAATCAGCTCTAGTGCTGGTGATAGACAGCTGCATTAAAAGAGTGAATAGAAATCACTGCAAGTATCTTACAAATGTTTATTTTGACAATCTTATGTTAGTGCTTTACCCTGTGGCTCTGTTTCACATTTGTATCTCTGAATCCTACTACATTTGATGCTAGTGAGCAATGGAAAGAAATAGTTTTTTTTTAAATAAACAGACATAACAAGGCTTATCATGTGTTTCTCCATTTATTATGTACATTGCAGCTATCAGTATTTATTTGATGGTTAAGTGTAGATTGGTCAAGTCACACATATAGGGCAAATGTGCGTGTTTGCGGGAGCTTGATAGTTAACCAGCCATTACAAGTGGCTGGTTATTGCTACCGTGAGCTCACAGTAGCAATTAGCGCTCCGAAAATTAACCAGAGATTACATTTCTGGGTAATTTTATAAAAGTGCTCCAAATGCCCTCAAAATAGAGGGCATTATAGTTTTTGATTTAATAAAAATGCAGCATTTATTTTTATATTAGAAAAAACTAAACTAGGCAGTTTTGGGGCTTTTAAGTTGGTGGGAGTGGGGTGTTAGAAAACAACGGCACTGAAAAGTGCCTTTACATTGTGGCCTATGGGAACTGTGTATTCCCTGTAAATATATATATATATATATATATATATATATATATGTATTTGCTTATATACATATATATTTAATTGTTAATATGTTCATATACACATATTTACACATAATTATATATGTATATAGTCATATTCATATATATTTACTAACTGCTGCCCATTGCTACGCTACCTACCTCTTCACTTGATGACATCACCATGCATGGGCCTGGGGGTTAGCATTCAGACCTCTTGATCTAAGCTCCTTTAAGTCCTAGAAACCCCCAAGACCACCCACAGTTTGAAAGGCAATCAACCTTGGGTATAAAGTTTAAGCACAATAAAAAATAATAATAATAATTATATATATATATATATATATATATATACACATACAGAGATGGTAGGAACTGCACTGTCACTGTTATACCTAAAAACCCATGCAGAATATTGAGCACCATCGTGTTTTGTATTGCTGAGAGGAATAGGTGCAGAGCTTATAGGGTTATGAAAGTAAAAATTAAGGTTTCCTGATTCAGATAGATTATGTAATTTTAATACACTTTTAAATACACTTTTATTTTCAAATGTATTATCAAATTTACTTGTTTCTTTTGGTAGCCTTTGATTTTGTACAAAAAAAAATATGCATATATATCCTCAGAAACAGCAATCCACTACTGGGAGCTAACTTTTTAAATGTGAAACAGCGCTGTATACAGCAAATAAAATCTTATACAAATATAGTATTATTTCTTAAAATATAGTGTTCTTTTATTTTTCCACAATCTTACACCAAGATTACAAGTTTTGCACTATACCGGGTACGTAAATAACTCAAAAAAATAAGCGTTATCACACTTTCCATAGCGGCACCATTACAAGTTACTAAAAAACCTTCTCTTGTTGTGCAGTATGGTGCGATAAGCTCCATACCGCACAAAACCTAAGGTCTGAGTTGATGTGCTCGTGCATGCTTTCCCCTATAGACATCAATGGAGAGAAAGCATTACAAAAAAAACCACCTGTGATCGCGGAATGGAGATCGCCGTAACGCAACCCCATTGATGTCTACGGGGAAAAGAAAGTTATATTAAAACCTAACACCCTAACAACGCCGACACTAAATAAATATTTATCACCTAATCCGCCGCCCCCCGACATCGCCAACACTAAATAAACCTATTAACCCCTAAACTGCTGGCCCCCCACATCGCTACTAATAAAATAAACCTAATAACCCCTAAAACGCCGGCCCCCCACATCGCAACACACTAAATTGAACTATTAACCCCTAAACCTAATACCCCCAAAATTTTTAAATTAAATTTACAATATAACTATCTTTAAATAAATAAAAACTTACCTGTGAAATAAAAAAACTAAGTTTAAACTATAAAGTAACCAAACATTACTATTTTGAAACAATAAAATAAACTACAAATAAAAAAACTAAATTACAAATTAAAAAATTCCTAACACTACAAAAAAATAAAAAACTCTAAGATTACAAAAATAATAGACGAAATGATCCAAAATAATAACAATTAAACCTATTCTAATACAAACATATATAAAATATATAAAAACAAAAAATCCCCCCCTAAAATAAAAACACCCCCTAACCTAACAATAAACTATCAATAGCCCTTAAAAGGGCCTTTTGTAGGGCATTGCCCTGAATCAAATCAGCCAATAAGATTTCAGTAGCTCTCATCCTATTGGCTGATTTAAAAATGTCAGCCAATACGAATGCAGGGCACCCCATTTTTAAACGGGTACCTTGCATTCAATCTTCAGTGTACGGCGGTGATCGTATGAAGAGGATCCTCCACGCTGGATGCTCCACGCTTCCACAGCTCCGCCCCACCGAGATGAAGATAGAAGATGCCCCCGCGATAGATGAAGACTTCTCGCCACCTGAATAAAGATGGATGTTCGGACTTTAGGAGCTGTGAGTAGATTTACTGTGGTTAGTGTTAGCTTTTTTTGGGGGGTGTTTTTTTTTTAGATTAGGGCTTTGGGCAAAGGGTAGCTTAGGTTTTTTTTAGACTTTGTAATTTTTTAAGGTAAAAGAGCTGATTGCTTAAAGGGACAGTACACTGTAAAATTGTTTTTCCATAAATGTATTTTAAATGACTTGTTATACCAACTGCAGAGTATAAAATATTTGAGAAATTGCATTTTCGGGTTTATTTGTGTATCTGAAGTAGCTGGTTTTATGCTTTGAAACCACAGCCTATTACAATGGGTTGAGCTTCAGGTAATATCAGATCTCATTATGTTATCACTTTCATGTACACAGACTTGCTTCCTTATCTTATATTTGTCTGGAAAACTAAAGCTCAATACATAGAGAGAACAATGGAAAATTATCATTTTATTACTTAACTATCCTGTATCCCACTGAGGGTGTAATCTCTTCTGCTGGCTGTGTTTACTTAGGCTTGTCAATAGCATATACGCCAGTATCAAAACTTTCAGTATAGGTTGGGAAACCACAAGCTAAATCAGCTATTTCAAATGCTGAAATATGAGTAAAAGAGCTACTTGCAACCAATTTAATACACTCTAGCAGGTAAAAAGGATCATTGGGAATAATTTAAAGGGGAGAAAGTTTTTGGGTGAACTGTCCCTTTAAGGGCAGTGCCCTACAAAAGGCAATTTTAAGCTACTGGTAGTTTATTGTTGGGTTAGGGGGTGTTTTTATTATGGGGGGGCTTTTTGTTTTTATAGGGTAGGCTTAATTATTATTTTAGATAATAGCTTAATTTAGTGTGTTGCGATGTAGGTGACCTGGCGGTTTAGGGGTTAATAGTTTTATTATAGTATTATCGATTTGGGGGGCAGCGGTTTAGGGGTTACTAGATTTATTTAGTATGGGTGATGTGGGTGGGTGGTGGTTTTGGGGTTAATACTTTATTCTGGTGTTGGCTATGTGGGTGGGTGGGTGTATGGGCGGCGGTTTAGGGGTTAATAGGTTTATTTTAGTGTTTGCTATGCGGGAGGGTGGTGATTTAGGGGTTAATAGGTAGTTTATGGGTGTTAGTGTACTTTGTAACATTTTAGTGAGTTTTGTGAAACATTTTTGTTTTGCAAAATCCATAACTACTGGTCTCAGATCGTGGTATGGATCAGGGTGGTATAGGCTATAACGCAAGCATTTTAGCCGGACCACACAACTTGTAATACAGGCGCTATGAAAATCCCATACTCAAACATCATTTTTTGAGTGCGGAATGGATCTTGGCGTTACAGGCTAAAACGCTTGCATTATAGCTATACCGCAGCGACTTGTAATACTGGAGACTTGCCACTCCACGCGCAATGGCCAATTTTTCAGCGGTATAGCCGTACCACACCATACCGCAAAACTTGTAATCTTGGTGTTAGTTTGCACTGACAAAAAAGTAAATAAAATATTATACAACCAGTTACTGCTGATAAATATAACTGGGAGAACAGTTGCGACTAAATACATAAACAATGTATGTATTAAGTCGCAACTGTTCTCCCAGTTATATTTATCAGCAGTAACTGGTAGTATTGTATAATATTTTATTTACTTTTTTGTCACTGCAAACTAACACCAAGATGTTTTTTAATAGCAGATAAATTACTAGCGCTTGACATTGAATCCCAAATAGCAGATATTATTCTTTCAGATCACGCCATAATTAGTCTAACAATTAAATATAATCTGGATACAGGTAAAAATAATTCCTTTAGTTTTCCAAGTTACATGAACAATAATACTAAGTTCTGCAACTGGCTAGTAGATAGATGGAGAGTATATTCTATTTTAATAGCGAATACAAACAAAAACCAGAGATCTTTTGGGAAGCCGGGAAGGCGGTACTAAGAGGAGAAATCAAAGCTTATATGATTAAAATTAAAAAGTAGGCGAAACACAGAGATACACAATTAGCAAACCAAATACATCTACGTGGAACGAATACATTAAAACTAAAAATGAAAGAAAATGGGCTGATGAAGATATGAGGATTAGATTCCAATTTCAGTGATATCAAGGAATAGCAGCCAAAACATCTAGCAAAACTTATGAAATTCAGAAAAAAGAAAACAATGATCTCTAGAATAAAAGAGGGCGATAAGGTTTATTCTAAGACTGCGGAATTCAGGGAAGTGTTTTAGAAATATTATTAAAAGCTACATAATAAAGTACCAGTAAACGAAACTGATAAAGCTAATTTCTGGAAAAATATAAACCTACCCAAGATAATGCAAGAGGCTTTAGAACAAGTCAATCAAGTAATCTCACCAGAAGAAATTGTTAACACTATAGATAAAATGAAATCTGGAAAAGTGCCAGGTCCTGACGGATTAACTGCTGAGTTTTATAAGATAAATAAAATGGACATTGTAGAAGTATTAGAAAGCTTATATAATCTATATTTTGTGCAAAATACAATACAGTCATGTTACTTTACAGACTCAATAATATCTCTTATCCACAAAAAGGGGAAGGATCCTGAGGAAATGGGATCGTATAGACCCATATTCTTGTTAAATGTAGATTATAAGATACTCATGTCCATTATGGCAGAGAGATTTAAAAAAGTAATCAGAGTATTGATAGATGAAGACCAGATTGGATTTATGGTTGGAAGAAATCCCGTTAGGAACATGCGTAAGGTACTCCTCACATTAGACTATTATTATAATAAACTAGAAAACGGCAGAAAACATAAAATAAGTGATTTAGCATTGATAACCATTGACGCGGAGAAAGCATTCGACTCAATTAATTTGGATCACATGAATACATCATTGGTAAAATTTGGGTTCTCTGGAAATATTGTTGGACTAATTAATTTAATATATCATAAACCCAGATCTTGGTTGTTAGTCAATGATGAATTATCACAACACATAATATTGCAAAGAGGTACACGGCAGGGATGTCCCTTTTCCCCTCTATTGTTTAATATTGTGTTAGAGCCATTAGCTCTATAGTTAAGGAAAGAGATTAAGGGGATTGACTTAGGTGGGAAAAAGGCGGTTATGTCACTATACGCAGACAATATTATGTTATTTCTTAGTAATATAAGTATTAGTATACCGAAAGCTTTAAAAATTATTATTGTTTTAGCAAATTTTGGGGATATAAAATAAATCTGACAAAATCAGAGATTTTATGGATCATAAGACACCCCAAAGTTATAGTAAACACCCATTCCAGGAAAGGACACATATAAATTAAATAGGAATAAAGCTTGGAAGAAATCCACAGGATTGGTATACTCTGAATTACTCAGAATTATTTAAAAATTAAGATAAAGAGTTAAATAAGTGGAATATGTTTTTTGTATCTCTCTCTGCTAGAATCATGGTAATTAAGACCATCATTTTTCCATGTATCTTATTTTTTCTACAAAATCTACCAATTTTTATATAAAATCAAGATATTTGTAGGTATAACAGGGTCTGTACACATTTCATATGGGACAAAAAGAAACCCGGACTTGCGATAGATTAACTCAACTTCGAGCATTTGCGGGATTCTCTTTACCAAACATTAGATACTACAATTCGGTAACTATGGTCAAATTCGCAGCAGACTGGTTGACAGAAGCCAAATATACTACGTATTATGATAGAGAAACAGACTTAATTGCGCCTTTAAATTTAAAAGCATTACTTCATTATCCATTTAGACAATTACCTAGTAATATTAGCACCATGCAAACCTTTGCAAATATTATTCAGGATTGGCAGAGATACTGTAACGCAATAGGGGTAGATTATAGAGGTTCACATTTTCTACCAATAAGGGGTATACCCAATTTTACACCTGGTTTATACAATCCAATCTTTGGTGACGGGAATAGGAAAGGATTAAATACCTTTTCACAATTAATCAAGGAAGATAAAACAGCAATTAGGACCTATGAAGAACTAGCGACAAAATATCAACTCTCCTCAAATTTATTTTTTGCATATTTACAAAGTAGGAGTTATGTTATACAGATATCACAGACAAAAGTATGGAATTGGAGTATGAAGGATATAGAAGCAGGGATTAACATGTATAGAACAGGGAAGCGCTCTATTGCGTTCTGGTATAAATTATTATTAACTAAATTCGGTCAGGACTATGTTATTAAGTTAAAAAGGGGATTGGATAAATATTTTCCAGATTTAAATTTACAGGATATATTGAAAAGTGACTTTGAACACATTAACCCCTTGGTGATTAGTGAGAATGGAAAGTGATGTGTTGCAACCCTCTGGTAGCCAAGGGGTTAATGATAATGTTCATATTTTAATTTACTAGTAGATACATATATAAGCAGATAATATAAATACTAAATACGCTGGATATTTTAATATAAAAAAAAATTCCAAAGTATATTGCATCCAGAAGAGAGCCTTTTCCCACATTTTTATATGTGACTTATAATGTGCATTTTAGTGTATTTTACAAATTGAATATTATATTTTTAAAGTTTCCTTCTAAATATATTTTTCTAAGCAATTTTATATATTTGACATACCCTGTAATTAATTCAGTAAATTATGACTGTGCATACAAGCACATTAACCAAACAAATGTGTAGGGCGACACTATTTCATTGTCCAAAATCCTTACTCTGTGCAAAAGCTGATGAATTCCAATCAGTCAGCATTGCCTTTCCGATACTTTTAAATGAGTAATTGCAGTTTTAATTTTTAGCCTATTCCAATCTGTTTGTCAACCTGGTAATAAACCACTTATACAATGGTTTTCAAACAAATTTAGGCCACGTAAACAACAACCCCTATACCTTACATGGGGACTATTCAAAAATTGTATTTTAGTTAAGAAAATAATTAACAGGTGTTTCTCTACATTTGTTTTCAAATTCTAAAATGTAGACCTGCTGAAAAACTAGTTTGCGCATTTTTCAGCGCCTAGCAAGTGCTTTACATGGGAATTTGTCAAAATTGTTTGTGCATGCTTGGTTTATATTAATAAAAAAAAGAAGAAGGAAAAAGTATAGTTAAAATCAGACTTTTAAACTTTTGGAAATTATGCACAAATTAAATATGATCATCTAATTGTTAAAATATGATTGTAATGCAATATACAACCACAAGGGGCGCCACATAGCAATAAATGGCAAAGTGGTTTGACTAGGACAGGGGTCAGCAACCTTCGGCTCCCAGATGTTTTGGAACTACATTTCCCATGATGCTCAGATAGCCTAAAGAGTGTCTCAGCATCGTGGGAAATGTAGTTCCAAAACATCTGGGAGTGTCTCAGCATCGTGGGAAATGTAGTTCCAAAACATCTGGGAGCCGAAGGTTGCTGACCCCTGGACTAGGACAATAAGCCAAAGTGATATTCACATATAGTAAAACACCAAACAAATGGTGTCTAAAAATACAATGGAAATTTTGCTGTAAACCCCTTCTGGTCTCAGGAACCAGCAAAAGGATTCGTGTAACAAACTGTATAAAAAAACATACACTGTATAACAATAGGAGTATACAGTGATTTCAAATATAATACATTGATTATTATTGGATAATTAAAAACTGTGTTCAAATATATTGGGTACTCATCAATACTGAATTATCTCTTACTTTTTTCAAGCCATGTATTTTTTGTACTCCCCTGAATATATCTGAAAATCCTTGCAGGGAACTACTTAAAAATCATATGATAACATATATGTTTTTTTTTTATAGGTTTTCATTTTTTGTGTGTTTTACTTACACAGTAGCTAAACAAAATGCTAGAAAGTTTTCAAAGAATCTAAGGCTTTATTTTTTTTCAAATTGATTCAGCAGTTTTACATATTTGGAATCTTGTTGAAAACAAATGAGATGCTTTATGATATTTACAGGTGTTTTACAGACATAAACATCTAGGTTTCAATGTTTTATTCCCACTCAGAGCCGTTCAGCAGATGTTGAAAAATGTGACTGCAGTTGTTTTACCTAGAGAATAGAAACACCTCTTTCAAATGATATTCACTTGTCCCCTATAATACTGGTCATCGCTATGACAAAACATTATTCATCTGCCCCACTGGCCAATAGTGAGATTTTAATGGAGCCAGAGTGCTTATCTAGCCTTATGACTTAATTAGAAAGGAGTTTAAAATTAAAGGTTCCCTTCTTTTGAATGAACACATATTTACATTAACTGTTGACTAGTATCAGTAGAATATATAAAGCCTATTAACACAAAATCATTATAATTATTATTAATTAGTTTTGTGTGTTTTTAATTTTATTTTATAACCCCATATTAAATGCTGTTTCCAAATCTCCAAATTATAGTCTCAGCAAAACACTCTTACTTCTTCATACAATATCCAGTTCAGCAAAAACTGCAAAATCAGTGTTCAGCGGTTTAATGTTCTGTGCTAATTTCATGCTGAAGCACCTTCCGTAACTGATTAACAATGGGTCAGTAAGCAAAATGAGGATGCTTCAAGTACTGTGGTCCTTAGAAGTTGGTTAGTTTAAGGGACAGTAATGTCTAATTTGCTTGTTTTATTGTAACATGCTGTCAAAATCATTATCATTTGTCCCAGTCCAGAACTTACACTATATTAATACCTTAAAGGGACAGTAAAGTCATAATTAGATATTCATGGTTTAGACAAAGCATACAATTTGAAACAACTTTCCAATTTACTTCTATTATTTAATTTGCTTCCTTCTCTTGGTATCCTTTGCTGAAAGGTTTACCTTGGTAAGCTCAGGAGCAGCAAAGAACCTAGGTTCTAGCTGCTGATTGGTGGCTGCATATATATACTACTGATTATCATTGGCTCATCTATGTGTTCAGTTAGAAATCAGTAGTGCATTACTGCTCCTTCAACAAATGATACCAAGAGAATGAAGCAAATTTGATAATAGAACTAAAATGGAAAGTTGTTTAAAATTGTATGTTCTACCTAAATCATAAAAGAAAATGTTTGGGTTTCATGTCCCTTTAATAACCCCTTTACCACTTTTCCCCCAATCTCTTCATCCCCTTATCTTAAAAGAGGATATTTATGATCTGTTTAAAGTGGAAGGTACAGACAATCATAAGATACCATCCTCTGTGATGTAGGATAGCAGACAATCACTTACTTCTGGTTATGATGTAAGCTCACCTACCATATGTAATGTCTAGTACTGCTTACTGCAAGACATTTAGAGTAAGCGGAAGCGTGTGAGCACATAAGCACACTGTGCTTTCCTATATTACAGCTTCTGATTGCTCTAATGCATGTTCTTCAAAAGAAAAATAAATAAATAACTTTTTAAAGGGACAGTCAAGTCCAAAATAAACTTTTATGATTCAGATAGGATATGTCATTTTAAACAACTTTCCAATTTACTTTTATCACCAATTTTTCTTTGTTCTCTTGGTATTCTTAGTTGAAAGCTAAACCAAGGAAGGCTCAAATGCAAATTTCTTAGACCTTGAAGGCCGCCTCTTGTCTGAATGCATTTTGACAGTTTATCACCACTAGAGGGCATTAGTTCATGTGTGTCATATAGATAACATTGAGCTCACACACGTGAAGTTACTTAGGAGTCAGCACTGCTTGGCTAAAATACAAGTCTGTCAAAAGAACTGAAATAAGGGGGCAGTTTGCAGAGGCATAGATACAAGGTAATAACAGAAGTAAAACGTGTTTCGCAAAACTGGGGAATGGGTAATAAAGGGACTATCTATCTTTTTAAACAACAAAAATTCTGGTGTTGACTGTCCCTTTAAGATTAGCAGAGGTTGAAATATAGAAGTGTAAGAGGTATATGGGGTATAAAATATCGATAGGGGTGAGTTGAGATCTTGGGCTGGGGTAGATGTATTTTCAGAGTATGTTTCAATGAAAAAAAAAAAAATAGACTTTATTGTCCCCGCAAGGCATGGGTCACCGGTGATCATCACCTGTGATCTTATGTCACTTCACAATGCACATATTTCTATGGAACTGTGGAATTACGCACTCTTTAGTATTCATGAATAATTAGATTGCTTTAAATTTAAATCTAATGTTTAACTAATTACTTACCATATCAGTTATATTAGATGATTAGAAATGTACAAATTAATCTCAAATCCCTAGCACTATTGGACCTTAGAGGTTCCGCCTTCTCATATAAGATACTCAATGTACTATCTTAAACAGTTTGTATATAATGCATTATATATTTTCTAACATCTGCCCAGTATCATGTCACATCAAATGCAGTTGCTGGCTGTTTATCTTCCATGAAATACATTATACAAATGCTCATTGTCTACTGGTCTTCCTCACAGTTGGTTTGTCCAAAACCAACTCCAAAAGAGACATCCTACTCTAAGCCACATGAAGAGTGAAGGTAAACTTTGGTGAATGAAAAACAGGGACACTTTCATTCATCAACGTTTACAAAGCAGCCGTTTTGTTAAAAAAAATTACCTTTTTTTTCTTTTCACTGCTATAGCAGCTTCCCTCACCTAGAGATCCTCTATTCACACATCAGCAATGACTAATCCTGCTTCCGCCAATCACAGCTTTCCCCCCAGGCTAGTCATTCTCTGAGGCCATGCTGTGATTGGAGGAAGCCGGATTAGTCATTGCTGACGTGTGAATAGAGGATCTCTATCGCCTAGATTTAGAGTTCTGCGTTAGCCATCAAAACCAGCATTAAGGGGTCCTAACGCTGGTTTTGGCCACCCGCTGGTATTTAGAGTCAGTCAGGAAAGGGTCTAACGCTCACTTTCCAGCCGCGACTTTTCCATACCGCAGATCCCCTTACACCAATTGCGTATCCTATCTTTTCAATGGGATCTTCCTAATGCTGGTATTTAGAGTCTTGGCTGAAGTGAGTGTTAGAACTCTAACGACAAAACTCCAGCCGCAGAAAAAAATCAGGAGTTAAGAGCTTTATGGGCTAACGCCGGTTTATAAAGCTCTTAACTACTGTGCTCTAAAGTACACTAACACACATAAACTACCTATGTACCCCTAAACCGAGGTCCCCCCACATCGTCGCCACTCTAATAAATGCTTTTAACCCCTAATCTGCCGACCGCACACCGCCGCCACATACATTATCCCTATGTACCCCTAATCTGCTGCCCCTAACATCGCCAACCCCTATATTATATTTATTAACCCCTAATCTGCCCCCCCCAACGTCGCCGCTACTTTACCTATACTTATTAACCCCTAATCTGCCGACCGGACCTCGCCGCTACTCTAATAAATGTATTAACCCCTAAAGCTAAGTCTAACCCTTACCCTAACACCCCCTAACTTAAATATAATTTAAATCTAACAAAATAAATTATTTCTTATTAAATAAATTAATCCTATTTAAAGCTAAATACTTACCTGTAAAATAAACCCTAATAAAGCTACAATATAATGAATAATTATATTGTAGCTATTTTAGGATTTATATTTATTTTACAGGCAACTTTGTATTTATTTTAACTAGGTACAATAGCTATTAAATAGTTATTTACTATTTAATAGCTACCTAGTTAAAATAATTACAAAATTACCTGTAAAATAAATCCTAACCTAAGTTACAATTAAACCTAACACTACACTATCGATAAATTAATTAACTAAACTAACTACAATTACCTACAATGAAATCAACTAAACTAAATTACAAAAAAAAACAAACACTAAATTACAAAAAATAAAAAAAGATTACAAGAATTTTAAACTAATTACACCTACTCTAAGCCCCCTAAAAAAATAACAAAGCCCCCCAAAATAAAAAAATGCCCTACCCTATTCTAAAATAAAAAGTTAACAGCTCTATTACCTTACCAGCCCTTAAAAGGGCTTTTTGCGGGGCATGCCCCAAAGAAATCAGCTCTTTTGCCTGTAAAAAAAACATAATTTATGTAAGAACTTACCTGATAAATTCATTTCTTTCATATTGGCAAGAGTCCATGAGCTAGTGACATATGGGATATACAATCCTACCAGGAGGGGCAAAGTTTCCCAAACCTCAAAATGCCTATAAATACACCCCTCACCACACCCACAATTCAGTTTAACGAATAGCCAAGCAGTGGGGTGATAAAGAAAGGAGTAGAAAGCATCAACAAAGGAAATTTGGAAATAATTGTGCTTTATACAAAAAATCATAACCACCATAATAAAAGGGTGGGCCTCATGGACTCTTGCCAATATGAAAGAAATTAATTTATCAGGTAAGTTCTTACATAAATTATGTTTTCTTTCATGTAATTGGCAAGAGTCCATGAGCTAGTGACATATGGGATATCAATACCCAAGATGTGGAGTCTTCCACTCAAGAGTCACTAGAGAGGGAGGGACTAAAACAAAAACAGCCATATTCCGCTGAGAAAATAATCCACAACCCAAAAATAAGTTTATTTTCACTTTGAAAGAAAAAAACTTAAATCAAAAAGCAGAAGAATCAAACTGAAACAGCTGCCTGAAGAACTTTTCTACCAAAAACTGCTTCTGAAGAAGCAAATACATCAAAATGGTAAAATTTAGTAAATGTATGCAAAGAGGACCAAGTGGCTGCTTTGCAAATCTGATCGACTGAAGCTTCATTCTTAAATGCCCATGAAGTAGAGACTGATCTAGTAGAATGAGCTGTAATTCTCTGAGGCGGGGTTTGACCCGACTCCAAATAAGCTTGATGAATCAAAAGTTTCAACCAAGAAGCCAAGGAAACAGCAGAATCTTTCTGACCTTTCCTAGGACCAGAAAATAAAACAAATAGACTAGAAGTCTTCCTGAAATTTTTAGTAGCTTCCACATAATATTTCAAAGCTCTTACCACATCCAAAGAATGTAAGGATCTCTCCAAAGAATTCTTAGGATTAGGAAATAAAGAAGGGACAACAATTTCTCTACTAATATTGTTAGAATTCACAACCTTAGGTAAAAATTGAAAAGAAGTCTGCAAAACTGCCTTATCCTGATGAAAAATCAGAAAAGGAGACTCACAAGAAAGAGCAGATAGCTCAGAAACTCTTCTAGCAGAGGAGATAGCCAAAAGGAACAACACTTTCCAGGAAAGTAGTTTAATGTCCAAAGAATGCATAGGTTCAAATGGAGGAGCCTGTAAAGCCCTCAGAACCAAATTAAGACTACAAGGAGGAGAAATTGATTTAATGACAGGCTTAATACGAACTAAAGCCTGTACAAAACAATGAATATCAGGAAGTATAGCAATCTTTCTGTGAAATAAAACAGAAAGAGTGGAGATTTGTCCTTTCAAGGAACTTGCAGACAAACCCTTATCCAGACCATCCTGAAGAAACTGCAAAATTCTAGGAATTCTAAAAGAATTCCAGGAGAATTTATGAGAAGAACACCATGAAATGTAAGCCTTCCAAACTCTATAATAAATCTTCCTAGAGACAGATTTATGAGCTTGTAACATAGTATTAATCACTGAATCAGAGAAACCTCTATGACTTAGAACTAAGCGTTCAATTTCCATACCTTCAAATTTAATGATTTGAGATCCTGATGGAAAAACGGACCTTGAGATAGTAGGTCCGGCCGTAACGGAAGTGGCCAAGGCGGGCAAATGGACATCCGAACCAGATCCGCATACCAAAACCTGTGTGGCCATGCTGGAGCCACCAGCAACACAAAAGACTGTTCCATGATGATTTTGGAAATCACTCTTGGGAGAAGAACTAGAGGCGGGAAGATGTAAGCAGGTTGATAACACCAAGGAAGTGTCAGCGCATCCACTGCTTCCACCTGAACATCCCTGGACCTGGACAGGTATCTGGGAAGTTTCTTGTTTAGATGAGTGGCCATGAGATCTATCTCTGGAAGCCCCCACATCTGAACAATCTGAGAAAACACATCTGGATGGAGAGACCACTCCCCTGGATGTAAAGTCTGGCGGCTGAGATAATCCGCCTCCCAATTGTCTACACCTGGGATATGCACCGCAGAGATTAGACAGGAGCTGGATTCCACCCAAGCAAGTATCTGAGATACTTCTTTCATAGCTTGGGGACTGTGAGTCCCACCCTAATGATTGACATAAGCCACAGTTGTGATATTGTCTGTCTGAAAACAAATGAACAGTTCTCTCTTTAGTAGAGGCCAGAACTGAAGAGCCCTGAGAATTGCATGGAGTTCTAAATTATTTATTGGTAATCTCGCCTCTTGAGATTTCCAAACCCCTTGTGCTGTCAGAGACCCCCAAACGGCTCCCCAACCTGAAAGACTCGCATCTGTTGTGATCACAGTCCAGGTTGGGCGAACAAAAGAAGCCCCTTGAACCAAACGATGGTGATCTATCCACCATGTCAGAGAGTGTCGTACATTGGGATTCAAGGATATTAATTGTGATATCTTTGTATAATCCCTGCACCATTGATTCAGCATACAAAGCTGTAGAGGTCTCATGTGAAAACGAGCAAACGGGATTGTGTCCGATGCTGCAGTCATGAGACCTAAAACTTCCATGCACATAGCCACTGAAGGGAATGACTGAGACTGAAGGCGCTGGCAGGCTGAAACCAATTTGAAACGTCTCTTGTCTGTTAGAGACAGAGTCATGGACACTGAATCTATCTGGAAACCTAAAAAGGTGACCCTTGTCTGAGGAATCAAGAAACTTTTTGGTAAATTGATCCTCCAACCATGTTTCCGAAGAAACAACACTAGTTGATTCGTGTGAGATTCTGCAGTATGTAAAGACTGAGCTAGTACCAAGATATCGTCCAAATAAGGAAACACCGCAATACCCTGTTCTCTGATTACAGATAGTAGCGCACTAAGAACCTTTGAAAAGATTATTGGAGCTGTTGTTAGGCCAAATGGAAGAGCAACAAATTGGTAATGCTTGTCTAGAAAAGAGAATCTCAGAAACTGAAAGTGTTCTGGATGAATCGGAATATGAAGGTATGCATCCTGCAAGTCTATTGTGGACATATAATGTCCTTGCTGAACAAAAGGCAGAATAGTCCTTATAGTGACCATCTTGAAAGTTGGTACTCTTACATAACGATTCAAAATTTTCAGATCCAGAACTGAATAAAACCCCAAACCTTGTTCCTGAAGAGGAACTGGCATAATTACCCCTGAAGACTCCAGGTCTGAAATACACTTCAGAAAAGCCTGAGCTTTTACTGGATTTACAGGAATGTGTGAGAGAAAAAATCTTCTCACAGGAGGTCTTACTTTGAATCTTATTCGATACCCTTGAGAGACAATGCTCTGAATCCAATGATTTTGGACAGATTTTATCCAAAAATCCTTGAAAAACCTTAATCTGCCCCCTACCAGCTGAGCTGGAATGAGGGCCGCACCTTCATGCGGACTTAGGGGCAGACTTTGGTTTCCTAAATGGCTTGGATTTATTCCAATTTGAGGAAGGCTTCCAACTGGAAGCAGATTCCTTTGGAGGAGGATTGAGTTTTTGTTCCTTATTCTGACGAAAGGAACGAAAACGGTTAGAAGCCTTAGATTTACCCTGAGGCAAAAACACTCCTTTTCCTCCAGTGATAGTTGAAATAATAGAATCCAACTGAGAACCAAATAAATTATTACCTTGGAAAGAAAGAGATAGTAATCTAGATTTAGATGTCATATCAGCATTCCAAGATTTAAGCCACAAAGCCCTTCTAGCTAATACAGCTAAAGACATGGATCTAACATCAATTTTGATAATATCAAAAATGGCATCACAAATAAAATGTTTAGCATGTTGCAGTAAGCGAACAATGCTAGATATGTCAGAATCCAATTCATGTTGCGCTAAATTTTCCAACCAGAAAGTTGATGCAGCCGCAACATCACCCAAAGAAATAGCAGGTCTGAGAAGATGACCTGAATATAAATAGGCCTTCCTTAGATAAGATTCAAGCTTCCTATCTAAAGGATCCTTAAAGGAAGTGCTATCTTCCATAGGAATATTGGTACGTTTAGCAAGAGTAGAAATAGCCCCATCAACTTTGGGGATCTTTTAACAAAACTCTATAGATTTTGCTGGTAAAGGATACAATCTCTTAAACCTTGAAGAAGGAACAAAGGAAGTACCTGGCTTATTCCATTCCCTAGAAATCATATCAAAAATAGCCTCAGGAATGGGAAAAACACCTGGGGAAACCACAGGAGGTTTAAAAACATCATTTAAACGTTTATTAGACTGAACATCAATAGGACTGGTTACCTCAATATCCAAAGTAATTAACACTTCTTTTAATAAAGAACGCATATACTCTATTTTAAATAAATAAGTAGATTTGTCAGTGTCAATATCTGAGGAAGGATCTTCTGTTTCAGATAGATCCTCATCAGAAGAGGATGAATTATTATGTTGTTGGTCATTTGAAATTTCATCAGCTAAATGAGAAGTTTTAAAAGACCTTTTACGTTTATTAGAAGGTGGAAATGCAGACAAAGCCTTCATAATAGATTCAGAAACAAATTCTTTAAAATTTACAGGTATATCATGCACATTAGAAGTTGAAGGAACTGCAACTGGCAATGTACTATTACTGATAGAAACACTATCTGCATGTAAAAGTTTATCATGACAACTATTACAAATGACATTCGGTGGAATAATTTCTACAATTTTGCAACAAATGCACTTAGCTTTGGTAGAACCGATGTCAGGCAGCAATGTTCCAGCAGAAACTTCAGAGACAGGATCGGATTGGGACATCTTGCTCAATGTAAAAGAAAAAACAACATATAAAGCAAAATTATCTATTTCAGGAATGGGAAAAAATACAAAAAGCATAGGCCTCTTGATAGAGAAGAAAGCAGGAGGCAAACATGAATGGGGTATTGAAATAATTAAAAAAATTGACCGGAAATGACACACTTGCGTCACTAATGACGCCACCGTGTGAAAGGTCTCGACGTCACGTATGACGCCGGAAATGACGAAGTTGCGTCAAAAACGTAATTTCCTGCGCCAAAAAAAATTGCGCCAAAAATGAAGCAATAAAGTCTAACATTTGACGCACCCGCGGGCCTAATACCTGCAAATGCAAAAGTGAAAAAGACTAAACCCCAGGTAAGAAACAAATTTCTTAAAGTGTTTATATTCCCAAATATGAAACTGACAGTCTGCAGAAGGAAATACATGAACCTGACTCATGGCAAATATAAGTACAATACATATATTTAGAACTTTATATAATTTGCATAAAGTCCCAAACCATAGCTGAGAGTGTCTTAAGTAATAAAAACATACTTACCAAAAGACACCCATCCACATATAGCAGATAGCCAAACCAGTACTAAAACAGTTCTTTAGTAGAGGTAATGGTAAATTTGAGAATATATCGTCGATCTGGAAAGGGAGGTAGGAGATGAATCTCTACGACCGATAACAGAAAACCCATGAAAAAGACCCCCGTTAGGAAAATCATCGTATTCAATAGGTGATACTCCCTTCACGTCCCTCTGACATTCGCTGTACTCTGAGAGGAATCGGGCTTCAACAATGCTGAGAAGCGCATATCAACCTTACTTCACAACCTCCATAGGAGGCAAAGTTTGTAAAACTGAATTGTGGGTGTGGTGAGGGGTGTATTTATAGGCATTTTGAGGTTTGGGAAACTTTGCCCCTCCTGGTAGGATTGTATATCCCATATGTCACTAGCTCATGGACTCTTGCCAATTACATGAAAGAAAAACATACAATACCCCCCCAACATTACAACCCACCACCCACATACCCCTAATCTAACCCACCCAAATCCCCCTTAAAAAACCTAACACTAAGCCCCTGAAGATCTCTCTACCTTGTATTCACCCAGCCGGGTATCACCGATCTGTCCAGAAGAGGGTCCAAAGTCTTCATCCTATCCGGCAAGAAGATGTCCTCCAGAGGGTCCGAAGTCTTCATCCTATCCGGCAAGAAGATGTCCTCCAGAGGGTCCAAAGTCTTCATCCAGGCGGCATCTTCTATCTTCTTCCATCCGGAGCGGAGCGTGTCCATCTTGAAGCAGCCGGCGCAGATCCATCCTCTTCTAACGACGTCCTAAGTCCGAATGAAGGTTCCTTTAAATGACATCATCCAAGATGGCGTCCCTCGAATTCCGATTGGCTTCTATCAGCCAATCGGAATTAAGGTAGGAAAAATCTGATTGGCTGATTGAATCAGCCAATCAGATTCAAGTTCAATCGGAATGGCTGATCCAATCAGCCAATCAGATTGAGCTCGCATTCTATTGGCTGTTCCGATCAACCAATAGAATGCATTGGTAGGTGTAATTAGTTTAAAATTCTTGTAATCTTTTTTTATTTTTTGTAATTTAGTGTTTGTTTGTTTTTGTAATTTAGTTTAGTTGATTTAATTGTAGGTAATTGTAGTTAGTTTAGTTAATTAATTTATTGATAGTGCAGTGTTAGGTTTAATTGTAACTTAGGTTAGGATTTATTTTACAGGTAATTTTGTAATTATTTTAACTAGGTAGCTATTAAATAGTAAATAACTATTTAATAGCTATTGTACCTAGTTAAAATAAATACAAAGTTGCCTGTAAAATAAATATAAATCCTAAAATAGCTACAATATAATTATTCGTTAAATATGCTCTACGCTCCCTTTTTGGAGCCTAACTAAGCCCTTCAGAGAACTCTAAATACCAGCATTATTTAAAAGGTGCGGGGGAAAAAAACACACGCAGCTAACGCACCCCTTTGGCCGCAAAACTCTAAATCTAGGTGTATGTGTTTGCTCACACAGAATTGATACTATTTGAAGACAAGACCTGCCTGGTCATCTCATTCTCTACACTGTGCAGCCATTACCTCATACAGATTGAGGTAGAAGAGTATCCTAGTATCCTGTGCTTTCTGAGTCTTCTGTGTTTGCTGTACCAGTGGCAGCTTACCTGAATCCTGCTGTACCAGCTGCACCTACCTGGTATCCCATGACAGCCTCACCAAGAGTATCAGCTGTCACTGGGTATCCTATGCTTGCTGAGTTCTTCTGTACTTGCTGTACCAATGGCAGCTTACCCAAATCCTACTATACCAGATGCACCTACCTGGCATCCAGTAGCAGTCACTCCACCTATACCTGCTGGACATTGCTCCTGGATTTCCACTTGGTATGCAGTTGCTGGACTGTTCTCACAGTACCTGACCTTTGGCCTGTTCCTGGACTTGGTACCTGACCCTTGGCCACTTCTTCATTTATTTTTGTTTTGCTTTAATAAAGTCTTTTAGAAGACTTTTGGCTTCCTGTTCATCTTTTTTTTTTTTATTTGAGTTCCACTCTCCCTTACCCTCACAATTGGCAAGTTGTTTGAAATTGCATGATCTATCTTAATTATGAAAGTTTAAAGGGGCAGTAAACACCTTGATATTTTTTTTTTTTTTTTTTTTTTTTAAATAAACAGTTTTATTGTCAAATAAAATTCGTACATTACAGAAGTCAAAAAAGAATTGCAACAAACCGTTTAACATTTTCTTTTACATTTTACAGTTATGCAGTGGAATGCGTCTAACAATAGGTATCTAGAAACATTCTGTTGCCACAGTTGTCAGGAGCCTTAGGTCCTATATCAATCTCCTAGTAAAGCATAAACCCATCTTAGTTCGCATTTGCTAATTATGAAATTTATTTGCTATATATGTGTCCCACATGATCTTCATTAAGCCGTATGACACTTCAGTCCTCGACTTGATGTATGCATATTCCTCTAACTGCAAGATATGTTGGAAATTATGGGTCCAATCAGCAACTGTGGGGATGTATTTTTGTTTCCAGTGCCTTGCAAGTAATGTCTTCATGCCATTACTTGCCATAAAGATTAGTTTTTTCACTTGTGTTTGTGTCTTTCTTGGAATAATATTAAATAGCCAGATGCGAGGATCTGGTGGAATCGTGACCCCCACCATTTCTGAAGTCTCCCTTGCCACTTTTTCCCACACTTCCTTTATCATAGTACAATCCCACCAGATGTGAGCCATGTTCCCCCTGCCATTTTCGCACCTCCAGCATGTATCACTTGCCGTCCTATAGAGTTTATGTATCCTAGCCGGTGTGTAGTACCATCTTTGGATTATCTTTAAATTTAGTTCAATTAGTCGGCTGGAGGAGGAGACCTTGGTTACATTCGTGAAAATCTCTGAGATCTCTCTTGGTGTCATGTCTAGGTTCAGTTCTGTGTTCCACCTATCTATGTAATACGGGGTGTAGCCGTGAGGTGGAATTTGTAATAGTGCATGAGAAATAGCTAGTGTCTTTTTATGTGGGGTGTCTGTTCTACATAGTGATTCAAATGCCGTCATGGGCCTCACTAAATTCCTTCGATCGGGGTGTTTAGTTATATATGATTGACATTGGCGTAATAGTAACCAATTTTTTGAGAGGTCAATTCCCTCTGTCGCTAACTCTTCTAGGTTATAAAATTTATGCTCATTACCTAACTGAAATGCCGCTAAGGTTTTTCTCTTGTTAGATAGGGTTTTATTGGGGAAATTCAGCCCCGGTATGAAGTCTGTATTATTTGTAAGGGGTGTTAGCGGGGAGGTTCTTGAGGATATATTCGGGTATGATATTAGAATATGGTTCCAGACCCGGAATGTCTCTGCTATGATAGAGTTAGAATGATGTTCTAAGGAGGTCTGTTTTGGCGGTAGCCAGCAGAGAGACCCCAGGTGTGATTTATTTGCAATATCATGCTCCAGTGCCACCCATGCCTTAGATGTGAAGTTCGTGTACCAGTCAATGATCCTTTGCAGGAATATACCCGTACGGTACTTTTCCAAATCAGGAACCCCTAATCCACCTCTTTTAGTTGGCGTGCACATTAGTTGCTTATTGATCCTTGCTGGCCTGTTTTCCCATACATACGCTAATAGTTTGGATTGTAATGAATTAGTGAAGATCTTAGGTGTGGGGATGGGCAGGGTTTGGAAGATATATAATAACCTTGGAAGGACATTCATTTTTAGGATTGTAATTCTCCCTAACCAAGATACATTCTTTGATCTCCAAGCTGAGAGATCTGCTATGATCTGTTGTTGGATGGGGACATAATTTAGTTGAAACATTTCTTCAGTTGTTGGGGCTAAGTATATGCCTAGGTATTTTAGGGAGTTCCCTCTTTTTTTGAATGGGCATATCTGACAAATATTTTGGGATTGCAGGGGGTCATGGTTTAGCAAAAGCATCTCTGACTTAGATTTATTGATGAGGAAATTGGATACTTTTTGGAAATTGTCTAGTTCAACACAAAGGGAGGGTATAGAGGTTGCGGGGTTGGTAAGGAAAAATAAAATATCATCAGCATACAATAAGATCTTATGGGTAGAACCTGCTATGTCTAGTCCCTGGATTGAGGGTTTGTCTCTAACTGCCAAGGCCAGGGCTTCCACTATGCAGGCAAACAGCAATGGGGATAGGGGGCAACCCTGGCGGGTCCCATTTGATATACTGAATGGATTAGATAAGTGACCATTGACTCTGACCCTAGCTGACGGGGAATGGTAAAGGGCGAAAATCCTTGATATGGTGGTTTTTCCCAGTTGGAATTTTTGTAATGTGGCACTGAGGAATGTCCAACAGACGCGGTCGAACGCTTTCTCCGCGTCCGTTGAGACCAGGGCCAGGGGCACTTTCTGTTGTTGGGTGTATTCAAGGAGATGTATTGCCCTAACTGTGTTATCCTTGGCCTCTCTGTTTTGTATGAAACCTACTTGATCGTTCTTAATAAGCTGGGGCAATACCTGATTTAAACGGTTGGACAGAATTTTTGCATATATTTTGAGGTCCGAGTTCAATAGTGAAATGGGCCTGAAATTCTCCACCCTGTCTGGGGGTTTGCCTGGTTTAGGCAAGACCACTATGTGTGCTTCCAGATTAGTGTCTAAGAATGGGTTCTCCTCACTGATGCTGTTGAACAGGTCTAATAGTTGTGGTATTAAAATGTCCTTGTATTGTTTGTAGTAGCTGTTTGAGAAACCGTCTGGTCCTGGGGCCTTTCCTGTAGGGAGGTCTTTTATTACTTTCTTGATTTCCTCATAAGAGAAAGGACTGTCCAGTGAATCTATCTGTTCCTGTCTCAGTGTGGGGAACTTTAGTTTCTCTAGGTATTCCTGTGTCAATGAGCTATTTTTCAATTGTGGTGGATTTGCCCCACCATTACTAATATTGTACAGTTGTTCATAATATGTTCTGAATGCCTCAGCTATTTGGGTAGTCGTGTATACATCTTTCCCCTTGATGTCTTTTGTCTGTAAAATATATGTTTTATTAATTTTCCTTTTGAGTTTTCTGGCGAATAGTGAGCTGCTCTTGTTGTTACCTTCAAAATACGTTTGCCTCAATTTTATTGCGTGTTGCTTACACTCCTTATCTATAATAGTTTGTATTGTGGCTCTACATTCTTCTATTGCTTTCAGTAATGTATGATCATTAGTGTTATATTTGTGTTGTTTTTCTAGCTCTGAAAGCCTAGTAAGAGTGTTGTGTAGATAAATTCTTTCTTCCTTTATTTTGTGAGCTTTCATGCTTATTAATTCGCCTCTGACCACTGATTTGTGAGCTTCCCACAAGAGCCTGTTATCTGATGTGGAGGCTTGATTCAGTGTAAAGTATTCAGTTAATGTTTTTTCTATTTTGAATGTGTAGACTGGGTCCCTAATTAAATTGTCATCTATTCTCCATGTGTGTGAGATTTTATTCATTAGGGGCCAGTGTATAGTGCAGCCTACCATTGAATGGTCCGACCATGTTCTGGGGTAAATGGTGAGTTCCTTTACCCTGGCTAAGCTGGCTACGTCTAGCATGATGTAGTCAATGCGAGAGTATCGGGCATGAGGGTGTGAATAAAAAGTGTAATTTCTTACGTCTGGGTACTTCACTCTCCATGCGTCGTGAACTGTGAGGTCTTTTAGACACTGTCGTGTTGTGTTAATTATTTTGTTGGGGACCGATGAAGTGTGGTTGGAATTGTCCATATAGGGGTCGAGTGTAAGATTGAAGTCTCCTCCAATAATTAGGGTACCTTTAGACACTTCTAATAGTAAATTAGTTAAATGTTTAAAGTATGCATCTTGTCTAGTGTTGGGGGCATACGTGCAGACCATGGTCACCACTGTATTAAATAGCTTGCCTGTGACAATCAAATATCTCCCTTCCCTGTCCCTATGCACCTTGATCTGTTGAAAGGGTATATTTCTTTTGATTAGGATTCCCACCCCATTTGTTTTGGTAGAATTGGATGCATAAAACGTTTCGCCATATTTAAATTTAAAGGTCTTAGGTTCCCTGCCCTTTACAAAATGCGTTTCCTGTAGGAACACTATGTCCCCCCTTTTCTCTTTTATGTCTTTTAGCACTACGCTTCTTTTGTGTGGGCTATTGAGGCCTTTTGCGTTTGCCGTTAGGATGTTAAGACTATTCTGCGTATTTTCTGTCATTTAACTCATTAAGAAGACTAAATCTATCCATGTTTAGCACTTGGAATTTAACTTGTTCCCTAGTTGTGTAGTGTTTCCATTCAAGGCAATCAGGTCGCCCACACATTTGCTCCTGACCTGTGGCAACGTCAAAACAATAACTTAAGACTTTGAAGACAATAAAACAAAGAACTGCATTCACTTCGTGTAATATAAACAATTCAAACAATTCAAACATTACAATCTGGGCACAATCTATCTTGTGCTATAAATCCCAGCTAGAGGGGATTGCTGGTTGACTCTTCTTGCCAATATAAACATTTCTATGGGGAGGGGGGGGAAGAGAGGGGGTAAAAAGCTTATCCATTTAAAACATTTCTAACATCTCTAGGGGTCTCTTCAGAGACCATAGTATCAGGACAGAACCAAACTTAATCTAGCACTTTATACATGCTTTAGTAACGATTTGTTTAACCATTTACCAGATCCGGCTATCAGAACTGGATACCATACTAGCTTAACCCAAATGTTAACTTTTCTCTTTCTTTGAACAGTGTTCATGTGACTTGCGTCACTTAACATTTTAATGTCCTATGTGACTTTTCTCTAGGTTCAATATAGAATTATCTCACCCACAGGTACATTGTCCTGTTACTCATCCTGGATCGCTGCTGGACGATGTTGAGGGTTTTGGTCTTTTCTCCTTTCTTTTCTTCGTTATAACCGTTGACCAGGTCGGCTTTTGGTTCATCTGCTTGCTGAAAGATGCTGTAGCTGTTGGCAATCTTGACCTTTCTTAAGCTGTGGTTGGTGGACTAAAAGAGATGTCCAGTAGTTTTGATAGGTCCTCTAGGTCTTTAGGTGATCTATATGACACTGATCTTCCTTCATGTTGCACATGTAGGCAGAAGGGATATCCCCATTTATATCTCACATTCTTTTCCTGTAGTATTTTAGTTATAAAGCGGACCTCTTTTCTTTTCTGCACTGTTATGGGGCTAAGATCCAGGAATATTTGTAGGTGGTGATCTAAGTAAGTTATTTGTCTCAGTTGTCTTGCTTGGAGCCATATCTTCTCCTTGTCTGTGTACCTCAGAAACCTTAGAATGATATCTCGTGGAGGTGCATTCGGTGGTGGAGGGGGTCGTAGGGCTCTGTGTGCCCTGTCCAGCTCCATGTCAGGAGCCTGTTGGTCATTCTGTAAGTGCTTAAACAGCCCTTGTAGGTATTCCGGTATTTCTGCTGGGGTAATGGATTCCGGTGCACCCCTTACCCTCAGGTTGTTTCTACGTCCCCTGTTGTCAAGGTCTTCTAATTTGTCATCCATAGCTTCCATATAGGCTTCTTGTTCTTTTGAGTGGGTTGTTAGTGAGTCCACTATTTTATCTGTGGATTCTTGGGCTTCTTCTATGGACTCTATCCTGTTTCCTATCTCCTTTATGTCATGTTTCATGGAAGACAGTTCAGATTGTATTAAGTCTTTTAGACCGTCAAAGTCAGCCTTGGTAGGTAACTTAGCAATGTCCATTTTTAGTTGGTCTGCATATTCTTTTGATATCGCCACAGACATGGAACTAGGCTGCATCTCCATTGTAGTTTTGTCTGCTTCCCTATGGGAATGTTCTTGAGGTTGAAAAAAGTTGCTTACAGGTACTGGTGAGAGTGTTTGATTTTTTAATACTTTGCTCGTTTTGATCTGCTTATTGGGTCTTTTTGGGGCCATCCCCAGTGGCCTATTTCTGAATAATGATGCTTATGTATGGGTAGGAATATAGGTTCATCACATCCTGTGTTTTATAGTCCTTTTGTGAGGTAAGTAGTTGTTATGGGGGGTTTGAAAGTGCCGGTGTTATTATGTGCCACGTGGGCCGTCATATAATCTGCAGCGTTAAGATTTTCAAGCACCTTTTCCCCCTTGTTTATTGTTTTGAAAAATGTGATTCATACCTGTAGCTTATGTTTGGTCTCCATAGCTCCTAGAAATGTAAACCATGCAACTCCGCATCTGAAAAACTTGCAAATCTGCGCCCCTCCGGTTTTACAGGCTGTCAGGGCTTGGGCCTACACAGCGTTATCACTTTGCATTACGCCTCCCGGTTTTAACATCGGAGTTTTTCTTGCATCTGCCTATCCCCCAAGTGTAGATGGGTGATATGCCACCAAGTGGTCCTGTTTTACAGAGTCCGATTCCTCTTTTTTGGCTAAGGTTCATCTAACCTGCTCAGAGCTTCAATCTTTTGCGGCCATTTCCAGCTTGGCCTCGCTCCGCCCCTAACACCTTGATATTTTTATATAAAATTTTTAGTTAAATGTAATGAAACATCTTTGCAGTATACTTTCATTATTTATTTTGCCCCTTGTAGTGTCATTTAGCTCTGAAAATAGAGCAATTTCAAATTCAAAGAACTTGAAATGCACCCTGCTGATGGAAAACTCTGCTAAATATATGTCCCTAATTGGCTTTATCAGATAACAGCTGCCAAACAATGTCATTTCTACAAACGTTATGAGTGGCTAGCCTTGTTGTCTGCAGACTAAAGCCCTGATTGGCTCCTCCAAAGAAAGAAAATGGTTTGGTTATTGAAAAATAATTGCAGTAAAAAGTATATTAATTTGTTTTAAAAACGTTAAGACTTGACTGCTATGTTATTCTATAGCAACACAACAGAAATGTCTTGTAATTACAAGGTGTTTACTTTCCCTTTAATTTTTACTTTACTTCCCCTTTAAACTTCTATAATTCAGACAGACCACAAAATTAAGGAAACATTTTCAGATTTAACTCTCTTAACAAATTTACCTCTTTTAATTGCTTTCCTTTCATGAGGCTCTCTTCCATAAGAGTAGACCGAGGTAGGTTCAGGAGTGTGCACGTGTGTTGAGTACTATATGGCACAAGCGTTAGCAACAATGTTATAGATAGTGCTCTATAGAAATTCACACAGAGTATTGATAAGAGAAGTAAATTTGGAAGTTAAAAATATTATTTTTATAATACAAATGGTTCCTTTACACATCATTGTGTACAGAAATCCATAAAAATGATCTGATACTGATTTGGATTAATACAATAACAGCACAGGTTGACTATTTTTAAAAGAAAATATATTGCTTAAAAAGACTGATTTTTTCGCAGATAGTTCTTGTTTATAACAGCTCATGAATACACATTGTATATACAGTATATATATATATATATATATATATATATATATATATATATATATATATATATATATATATATATATATATATATATATATATATTTAAACTCCCCCCCAATTATTCAGTGTTACATTTCAAAGATTCTGCTAAAAGCAGCAGGTCACCAAAATGTGACCGTAACAAATATTTTGGGCAGCTATGCATGCTATTCTAATTATTCTGTTCATTCAATTGAACTCCATTTTAGAGAATTAATTGATTATTAGACATGTGCACAACGAAAAAATTAGTTTCGGACCGATTTAGATTTTTCGAATTTAGTTTCGGATCGATTCAAATTCGGATACATTCCAATGTATTCGTTTTGGATTCAAATAAATTCGGATATATTCGGATGTATTCGTTTCGGATTCGATTTGTAAATTCGGAAGTTCGGTATGTGTTATGTTGATTCAGATGGTTCCAAGTTACACAAACGGAATTATTTCACTGTTCTATCTCACTAAATTTAATTTTTATACTGAATTGTGATTAGTCCATGGCCATTCGAATGTAACAAATAAATCCGAAATAATTTGGATTTATTTGTTACAAATGCATTCGGATTAGTTTAGTTTTGTTGCTAGGGAAATTCGGAAATTCAAATAGATTCGAATCTCCGAATTTGGTGACTTTGTTCGAATTTTTAATTCATAATGAAACGCACATGTCTATTTGATTATACACTTAAATAATTGACTGTTATGCTGTCTAAAATAAATATTTTTTCAAGTTATCTTATTCTAAATGTGTTATATTTTTGTTTCTCAGATGATATACTTGATATTCCTTTTATAATTTGAATATTAAAAAATTAGTGTAAATGTAAAAAACTCTAGCATCCCCCCAAAACAGCCCGCATAAACATGACATAGTAAGCACCCACCCCATATAAAAATGAAAGGAAAGAGGTCAGTATGAAACTTACTGGGCCTGTGGACGCATGACGTGAATGTCTGTACTACAGAAAATACAGTATGTGTGTTTATAAGAGTTTGTGTGTGCACAGAGCAAGGTAAGGCTGGCACTGCAGACAGAGAAGAGCTTTGTACGTTTCCTCATTCGCAGTTGAGCTGTCTTGCTATCTCTCTGCAGTATTTCAGACAACATGAACTTGCAGTGGCTCATTTTTATTCTATTTTGCACATTCTATGAGCAGGTAAGATCTTATGCTCTATTTACTTATTTTATTTCAGCAGGGCTATTTCTAGTTAAGTTATGTAGAAAGGAAAACTGTGGCATAGGCGTTAAGTCATACAGATATTTTCCATTACTCAGCAATAGTCTGCTTTATATAACGTAGAACAACAACATATATAGTAAGACTTTCCACAACTCTTCTGCTCGTTTCTTGTAGGATGGCTTTAAATGCCTGTCATTCTAGTAGGAATAGTAACAGAAAGATGTTTTGTTGGCACTTTTTCCCCTTTGTAGAAATATTTGCCTAATTTGTTTGCTTCCAGCACGAAAAACATGCATTCCATTTTTATATACGTACATACATACCTACATATATATATATATATATATATATAGAGAGAGAGAGAGAGAGAGAGAGAGAGAGAGATGTGTGCAGGGCTTGATGACCCAATTATATAACAAAAATATATTGAATAAACAATATATAATATTTTATAAATAAATATATATATATATATATATATATATATATATATATATATATATATATACAGATCGCACTCGCTAGTTTGAAGACAAATATTCCTTGCAGCTTTAATGTGGTGACGTTTCAGGGACAATCTCCCCATCACCACATTAAAGCTTTAAGGAATGTTTGTCTTCAATCCAGCGAGTGTGGTCTGTATATTTTTTCTATTATAATATTTTGCCAGCACCCTGGTCGCTGACTGTTTAATGGTTTGTGAGAGTGCAGATCCCACATATATATATATATATATATATATATATATATATATATATATATATATATATATATATATATATATATATAATGCATAGTTGAAATGTTTTCAGTTAAAATACTGAAACACATATAATAATCCTTGAATGTTCTGCACTTTAAACTAAAGGTATATCAATCAAAAAGTATTTAAAACTAAGTCTACATCAAGTTAAATGGACAAAGACTCCAACCCTCAATGAAACCACATTACATCAACTAACAAGAATGAAAAATATAAATTCACATTTGAATCATGGTAATCCCTCTCCTGTTTAATGTATATGAAAAATAAAATCTGTTTCTTTTAAACAGCTTGAACAGAAACACTCACTCAAGCCCTGATATTAAAAATGGCAGACCAATAAGGTCTGTTGATATATTCTAAAAAAATGGGCTGAACCTTGCTGTGGCGATGTGTCTCAAATAGGAAATAATAGGGATCACGGGTCAGCAAAAGTCTGCCTACATCGCCACTTGTCTGCGATATCAGAGGAGGGGGGACTGTATTTGAAGTGTTCCTAAACAAAACAGCTGAATGCTCATGTCTAGCAATTGCTGTCTATAAACGCTAGGATTGACTATTGAAACAAATAAAGGGGACTTTCATTCATGAAGTATGTAGAAATCTCCTTTATTTGTTTCAATTGATCACCGTTCTTAGCTGCTACAGCAGCCCACAGCTAAAAAACTTTTTTGCTCCCATGGGCGCCAAGCCGGATTTACCGCACGGCTATTGGCTAAGAGGTGAAAACATCACCTCTTAGCAAAAATTATTTTTAGCCGCGGGCTGCCGTAGCAGCTAAAGCGGCGATAGATTAAAACAAATAAAGGAGATTTCTACATGAAGTATCTTATACTTCATGAATGAAAATTCCCTTTATTTGTTTCAATAGTCAATCCTAGTGTTTGTAAAATGTTAGGATTGACTTTCACTTTAACCCCTTAAGGACCAATGACGTACAGGGTACGTCCTACAAAAAAACCCCTTAAGGACCAATGACGTACATGGTATGTCCTACAAAAAAAGTTAAGGGATCTGAGAGAGGGTGGGGGTTGGATGTTGAGGGGGGGGGGGGGGCAGCTACACTACAGAAAACAATGAATAATCTTTTTAATAACACATTAAAAAAACAAAACATATTTTATTTCAGCTAGTACCCAAGATGGCACACAATAAGGTTTGGGGGGAATCAAGGAGGTTGGGGGCTAAGGGGGGATCCAAAACAGCAGAATTATGTTGTTGTTTTTTAAAAAAATAATATTTTAGTACTGGCAGACTTTCTGCCAGTACTTAAGATGGCAGGGACAATTGTGGGGTGGGGGAGGGAAGAGAGCAGTTTGGGAGGGATCAGGGAGTGTGATGTGTCAGGTGGGAGGCTGATCTCTACACTAAAGCTAAAATTAGACATGCAAGCTCCCTACAAGCTACCTGATTAACCCCTTCGTTGCTATACATAATACATGTGTGATGCGAAGCGGCATTCAGCGGCCTTCTAATTACCAAAAAGCAACGCCAAAGCAATATATGTCTGCTATTTCTGAACAAAGGGGATCCCAGAGAAGCATTTACAACCATGTGTGCCATAATTGCACAAGCTCTTTGTAATTAATTTCAGTGAGAAACCTAAAATTTGTTAAAAAGTTTGTTAAAAAGTGAACGATTTTTTTTATGTGATCGCATTTGGCGGTGAAATGTTGGCATGAAATATACCAAAATGGGCCTAGATCAATACTTTTGGTTGTCTACTACATTACACTAAAGCTAAAATTAACCCTAAAAGCTCTCTACAAGCTCCATAATTAACCCCTTCACTACTGGGCATAATACACGTGTGGTGCGCAGCGCAGTGACATTTAGAAGCTTTCTAATTACCAAAAAGCAATGCCAAAGTCATATATGTCTGCTATTTCTGAACAAAGGGGATCCCAGAGAAGCTATTACAACCATTTGTGCCATAATTGCACAAGCTGTTTGTAAATAATTTCAGTGAGAGACCTAAAATTGTGAAAAATTTTACTTTTTTTTTATTTGATCGCATTTGGCGGTGAAATGGTGACATGAAATATAGCAAAATGGGCCTAGATCAATACTTTGGGTTGTCTACTACACTAAACTGAAGATAAAATTAACCCTACAAGCTCCCTACATGCTCCTTAATTAACCCCTTCACTGCTGGGCATAATACACGTGTGGTGTGCAGTGGCATTTAGCGGCCTTCTAATTACCAAAGAGCAACGCCAAAGCCATATAAGTCTGTTATTTGTGAACAAAGGGGATCCCAGAGAAGCATTTACAACCATTTGTGCCATAATTGTACAAGCTGTTCGTAAATAATTTCAGTAAGAAACCTAAAGTTTGTGAAAAAGTGACTGATTTATTTTATTTGATCGCATTTGGCGGTGAAATTGTGGCATGAAATATACCAAAATGGGCCTAGATCAATACTTTGGGTTGTCTTCTAAAAATATATATATGCATGTCAAGGGATATTCCGGGATTCCTGATAGATATCAGAGTGTTCCATTATAAACTATCGCTAATTTATTTTTAAAAAAAAAAGTGATTTGGAAATAGCAAAGTGCTACTTGTATTTATGGCCCTATATCTATAACTTGCAAAAAAAAAGCAAAAAACATGTAAACATTGGGTATTTCTAAACTCAGGACAAAATTTAGAAACTATTTAGCATTGGTGTTTTTTGGTGGTTGCAGATGTGTAACAGATTTTGGGGGTCAAAGTTAGAAAAAGTGTGTTATTTTCCATTTTTTCCTCATATTTTATAATTTTTTTTATAGTAAATTATAAGATATGATGAAAATAATGGTATCTTTGGAAAGTCCGTTTAATGTCGAGAAAAACAATATATAATATGTGTGGGTACAGTAAATGAATAAGAGGAAAATTACAGCTAAACAGAAACACTGCAGATATGTAAAAATAGCCTTGGTCCCAAACGGTCTGAAAATGGAAAAGTGCTGTAGTCCTTAAGGGGTTAAGTAATATGCAGTAAGAAGGAAACCTAGGTTATAGTGAATTTATATTGTAAAACATTTTTAGTTTGGCAAATAAACATGTCATATAAGAAACTTAAAAAGTTTCATGTCTATTTAAAGGGATATAAAAAATATATATATTTTGTGGTTTAGACAGAGCATACAATTAATAATAGTTTCCAATTTACCTCTGTTATCAATTTTGCATAGTTCCCATATCATTCTGGGTTGAAGAGATACCTAGGTAGGAATCTAGAGCACTACATGTCAGGAAATAGTGCAGCCCGCTAGTGCACTTGCAAATGAATAACTTTCTTGCAAAACCGTTGCCATAGTGCTCCAAAAATGGACAGGCAGAACAAAGAAAAAATGATAATAGAAGTAAATTAGAAAGTTGTTTAAAATTGCTGCTCTGTCTTATTCATGAAAGACAAATGTTGGGGTTCATAGCCCTTTAATGATCTCATTGATAGTGTTCATTATTAGTACTAAAGATTAAAGCATAACTAATTCGTTTTGGTGAAGGTGAATCATTTATACTAAGGTGCTTATATTTACTCCTCAAGATCTATTATCAGTCCTGGTTATGATAAAAACAAGCAGAACAGCTTGTACTGTTTGTTTCCCAGAAGGGGGCAGCCTTATAACTAGAGTCATTGGTACATCTTGCAGACTGGGTTTAAAGGGACATTATACACCAAAATGAATACAGGCTATTTAAATGAAACATTAAGTGTAGATAACATTTGCAATTGACTTGCATGACCTATTTTGCAGCTAACTCTCTTAAAAATTGGAAAACCATGCAGGGTGTTTCAGTGAATATGTATACCTATGTACTATACTGTACTCTAATCACTGAGCTATTGATGTCAGTTAGTGACTTCATGACTGTAGGTAGTTAGGGAGTGAGGAGAAAACAATAGCTCAGTGATTAGAGTATAGTACTTAGGTATAGATATTCAGTGAAACACCCTGCATTTTTTGCATGTCAATTGCAAATTTTATCTACATTCAATGCCTTATTTAAATGGCCTATATTAATTTTGGTGTATAATGTCCCTTTAAGCACCTCTGCTATGCACACTGCACTAGAAATCATGTAAACTGACATTGACCGTTAAAAAACTCTGCATAGAATGAGCTTTTCCTGCTTCAAACCCAAATTGACCATGTCAATCACAAATATAAAATCCCATGCTCTATAATTACTACCAAATGATGCTAGGATTAGTGCCCGGAAATCATTCTAAATTTGCTTTGTAACCAAGTATTGTTAATGTGTTTACCTATAGTGCAATATGGAATTAAATGATTGCTCATTGCAAATAAATGATAATAACAATATATTTAAAGGGATGGTAAACTCAGTATAGGCATAATATTTCATCAAGATTGTCTATTTTTATTACATCTTCACACAAAATTTCCATTAAAACATGATATAGCCATTTACTTACTATTTCCTAATAAAGAATATACTGGTTCCGTAAAATCGCCAGCCCACCGTGACGTCACATACATTTTTCCTTTGTGTGTCCAATGATCTTTCCTGTCGCTAGACAGGCTTCCTGCAATACATTTTTTGCGCATGCGCCCTAACAACCAATTCCTAGGATCGTAACAACCAATCAGCAGATTTTGCGCGTGCACATTCTATTTGACGCATGCGTGTTATGTTAGTTTCAACACGGCACTCCGTTAGGACTTATGGAATATTAACCTTTTCTAAATGGGTAAGACTGCTCGCACACCCGATACACAGAAATGTTGCGATCGCAATGAAAAAGTAAACATTGAATGTCACGAGTCAATGTTTACTTGATATACTCATGCAAACCAATGCGCATGCGTTAAAAATTAGAATATCGGGAGCAAACATTCTGACGTGAGGAGAGGGTGGAGACAGGACAAAGCACATAATAGTGTTAGAGATAGATAAGAGGGGCGGAGTAAGGCGGAGAGAAGCAGAGCAACAAGGTTAAATAAAATTATTAAAATTTACAATAAAATACATATAAATATATAAAACGGATAATGCGGTTTAGTAAATTATAAACTTACAAATGTAAATATGTGATTATCAATTAAATGAGTTTACCATCACTTTAAACAGAACTATTCCATCTCAAGGGGTATTAAAAAAAAAACTTCAGTAATTAAAGGGATACTAAACCCAAATCTTAAAGGGCCATAATACCCAAATGTTTAAACACTTGAAAGTGATGCAGCATAGCTGTAAAAAGCTGACTAGAAAATATCTCCTGAACATCTCTATGTAAAAAAGAAAGATATTTTACCTCAAAAGTTCCTCAGTAGCCACCTCCCATTGTAAAGGATTTCTAAGCAGCATTTTAGTGTGTCTGTCCTGGGACAGCTTAGGGGATGAGCCTTGTGCACTCTCATATTATTTCACCAATCAGGTAAAGGAAGCTTACTATGAAATCTCATGAGAGTTAAGTCAAATCTCATGAGATCACAGTAAGAGTTCATGACCTCAGCACTGCTGATGCTGATTGGCTGCTGTTTATTTCTTTATTTTTTTTATTTTTTTTTACCTGCAGCTGGGAGCAGGTGAAGTATAACTTTTTACACAGAATTTACTCTGCTGAGCTGAGGAAATTGTGAGGTAAAATATCTTCCTTTTTTACATAGAGATGCTCAGGTGATATTTTCCTGTCAGCTTTTTACAGTTATACTGCATCAGTTTCAAGTGATTTAGCATATGAGTATTATGTCCCTTTAAATAACTTTCTAATTTACTCATATTATCAATTATTCTTTGTTCTCTTGCTATCTTTATTTAAAAAGCATTAATGTAAAGCTTAGGAGCCGGCCCATTTTTGGTTCAGAACCTGGGTAGGGCTTGCTCATTGGTGGGTAAATATCAGCAATCAGCAAGTGCTATCCAGGGTCCTGAACCAAAAAATGGGCCGGCTCCTAAGCTTTACATTCCTGCTTTTCAAATAAAGATAGCAAGAGAACAAATTAAATTTACAAATTAACAAAGAAAATTTGATATTAGGAGTAATGCTCTATCTGAATCATGGAAGAAAAAAAATTGGGTTTAGTATCCCTTTAAAGTCCCATAATAGTAAAAAAAAAGCAGTGTAACTAGTGCAGCTGATTGGATCAGTGTCAGTTTCTGCTTGGGACCAGCAGTGTCCTGCAGGTCCCCAGTGATACTTCTACTTTGTGTTTAACCTCTTTGCGGGTGGTTAAATACATACTAGTACAGGGTAGCTATTCTTAAAAATACATATCAATTAGAGCATGTCCTTTTTTTTTACTATTATGGCTAGGGATGCCACCTCCGACATGTTTTCCTGGACACTTATGAGTTACACATGCTGCAGGGGAAGCAGGATGGAACATGTATTGGGCATCTGGACAGCACAATACATGTTTCTTCCTGCACACCCTGCAGCATGTTTAACTCATAAGTGTCCAGGAAAACATGGCTGAGGTGGCAACCCTCATTATGGCTCATTAAGCACTGCAATGGAACACCAGAGGATTACAAGACTCGCTGGCTTCAGTAGGATACGATTCGCAAAAAATAAATACTAAGGTAATTTTAGATATGCATTGTAAATAACAGCAATTCACTCCTGCATTGCCAAATACTTGAATAGAAAATACATACTTCAGAAATATTTCAAAATGTCATTTTGTTTAAAAAATTTGCAGCCTAGAGACACACCCATTGAAAAAAATCTTGACAGTTGTTTATCTTATTTAATTTGCTGTGACCTACACTAATCGAGCAATCACTGTGTAACATACAGATAGATTCCACCCGCTCTGAAATTTGAGAGGTAAATTAAAGGAAAAGCAAACTATTGTTTGAGAATTATTGTCATGGTAACAGCTGACGGCCCAATCACAATCATCTATTTGTTATTGTTTATACTCAGCACCATTTCAGTGAAAGATATGCCTACATTTACCATGTGCCAGTCCTGTTTTTGTGATCACAAATCAGCAAAGATTTGTAAAAATAAAGGAACATCTACTTCTGATATATTCCCTACACATTCTCTTAAAGGGACATAAGAGCAACAAGTACATATATGTTAGAGCATTTTATTATTACATTGTTGCTTACATATAACTATGTGTTTAACACCTATAAATGGGTTAAACACATAGTTTAAGTCAGTCCCAGAGCAACAATGACTTCTGGGACTTAGTTGAACACATCTGATGAACCAATGACAAGAATCATTTGTGTGTAGCCGGCAATCACCAGCTAGCTTTAAATAGTGCATTGATTTTTTTGAGCCTACTTAGGTATGCCTTTTAGCAAACAGAACCAAGAGAAGTGTAAAAGGAAGCCAAGAGAAAGTTTGATAATATAAGTAAATTGAAAAGTCTCTTAAAATTGCACAATCTATCTGAACCACGAAGGTTTAAGCTTATTACTTAGATATCCCTTAAGAATACCAAAAATGGATTGAACAAAATTTAAAGGGAGAGTAAACAAAAAATGTGTTATTGTTTTAAAAGATAGATAATCCCTTTATTACCCATTAACCAGTTTTGCATAACCAACACAGTTATATTAACATAATTGTTACCTCTGTAATTACCTTGTATCTAAGCCTCTTCTGACAGCCCCTGATCACATGACTTTTTATTTATTATGTATAGACTTGCATTTTAGCTGTGTTGTGCAGAGCCCACAGGCATGAACACAATGGTATCTATATGGCCCACATGAACTAGGAGTCTCCTGTTGTGAAAAGCTAAAAAAAAGCATGTAATAAGAGGCTGTCTGTAGAGGCGTAGAAGCAGGCAGAAATTTAGAGGTTTAAATGTTATAAAGTATATTAATATAACAATGTTGGTTGTGCAAAGCTGGGGAATGGGTAGTAAAAGTGTTATCTAACTTTTTAAACCATAGCAATTTTAGTGCTGACTGTCCCTTTATTCCCCCTTTTTTACGAACCAATCCTAAAGCAAAAAAAAAAAAAAAAAAGAAGTGGTCAAGTAAGTTATCTCCTTTCTTACAGGGAAATATAGATAAGAGAGGTGTAACTGCTCTGGATACAGATGACACAGAAACAAGATAAAGGGACACAGAATTCAAAATAAAACTTTTATGATTCAGATACATTCAATGTTACAAAACTTTCCAATTTACTTTTATGATTAAATTGACATCTTTTTCTTGGAATACTTAGTTAAAACTTACCTCTTTCCATGAAGTGCATACTGAGGAATGCTCATGAGTGTGTATGTGACGCGAGCACTATATGTATGTATGACATTGCTGTAAACACTTATGTAGTATAATGCACGAGATGAATGCACATTCCTGGGACTTATAAGAAAAAAAAGTTAAATCTGATAATAGAAAAAACAACAACATTTTTTTATCCCTATCTGAATCAAGTTTAATTTTGAATTCCATGTAATTTAAAGCGACAGTAAAGTCAAAATGAATTGTTCATATTTCAGATAGAGCATGTTATTATAATCAACTTTTCAATTCACTTCTATTATCCATTTTCCTTAGTTCTTTTGATATTCTTTGTTAAAAAGTAATCCTAGGTAAGCTCAATTTGCAACAATGTTTTAAAAAATATTTTACATAGTTGCAAACTATGCTGCTATAGAGGGTCTGTAGCATTCTATGGCAGCAATGTTTGCAACTATGTTTAACATTTTTATACACATTGTTGCTAACACTGCTGTCAGATGGATAAAGACACATGCACGACCCTGAGCTCACCTAGGATTACTCCTTACCAAAGAATACTGAGAGAACTAAGCAAAATGGATAGCATAAGAAAATTAAAAGTTGTTTAAAATGTCATGCTCTATCCAATCCATTTAAGTTTATTTTTTTACTTTACTGTCCCTTTAAGTATGAATAAATGCAAGAATTTAATTTTGTTGAACTTCTGTTTGTTAGCATTAAAGGGATATTCCGGTCAAAATTTAAATGCACATAAATGAATGACATCTTTAAATAGAAAAATATTTGCAACATACATGTATTGTCCAAAATGCTTCTAGTAAAAGTTATCACTGCTTTAGTGTTAACATTTTTTCCCTGTATGTGCATTTGAAGCATAGCTAGATATTCTCAGTGCCACAGCATTTTAAATAATGCAGCTGCTCAGAGCACCAGTGGGGCTTGTATCATGTCAGCAATTAACAAATTGAGTCACTACAGGTTGGTACAAGCACCTTAGGCTCTCTGAGCAAGTGCTGTGTTTAAAATGCTGGTGCACGGTGCATACTTAAATACACATTTAAAACAGCTATATCTTTTATTAGAAGCATTTTTGCTAATACATGAATATTACAATAATGCTTCTATTCAAAATTTAAATGCACTTCTATTGGTGTTTAGTGATACCTCATCCATGAAGAACAGATGTTGAATGAACAAGTAAAAAATAAATACATAAATATGGCTAATAAATGTCTGTAGTACCCACAGATCCCGACAATAGAACTCATGGTCACAATAGCATTGTTCTTTCTCCATCTAGTGGACATAGTTAGTACTTCTAGCATACCCTGAGATAAAGAAATACTACTAGTACTACCCATCTAGTATAAAGCTTTATTTAAAAATGATTTAGAGTTGGGTTGTAAAATTATTTTGAAATATAGTAAATTAATGAAGACAATATCCATTGAGATTTAAATTTAGAGACAAAAGGGAAATAACAGTAATAAAACTATATTCCTACTATTTGAATTGCTTTACATACACATGGCTGCAGACTGTGGAAAAATACTGTTTTTAGACAGAAAATATGTATATGTTCTTTTTAAAGCTATTTATTGAATTTGAAGTAACTACCATTACCGGCAGCTGGTTACGTAGCTTGAATATTCTTACTGTGAAATCCCCTATTTTTGCTGCATATATATATGTTATGGGTAAAGTCAGAAATCCGGGTAATCCTAGTATTACCCTGACATTACCCAAGTGGCTGTGGGTAAAGCCTGATGTAATGTAATTCCCCATCTACACTATTTTTTGCCTCTGCCTGGGGGGTTCAAGGAAGGCTTCCCGCAGATCCACTGGCATCCACCCCAAGTGAACCTTGGGGAATTAGGTTGAACCCCCCAGGCAGAGGCAAAAAAGATACTGAAGATGTGAGAATTACAGTGCATTGTATATATGTGTGATACAGTAATTGCACTCTGAGAAGATTTATCATGTTACATCAGGCTTTACCCACATCCGCTTAGGTAATGTCAGGTTTACCCGGGTAATGCAAGGATTACCCAATTTCAGACTTTACCCGCAACATATATAAAGTTTCCCTAACCTGTATGGATAAATAAACATTCTCGGACCACTGATTGTAATAACATTAAAAAAATATTTGGAGAACATAAGAGTGGGAAAGCATCATGTCATAGAGATGTACCTCAAAATTTGCTGCCACCCAAATCCTGCAGCCATAGGCACAAAGCTAGTTGGCCAAAACCAAAATATGCCCCTAGTCTGAGGTTTAGTGAATCTAAGCCAGTCTGCTACTTTATTATTCTGGTACTTAGCAATATATACTAAACATTTTGGAACAAATTGGCAAACTGTATGTGCAATATATATATATCAATATCAAGAATTGTTTTGCTTAGAAAGACAGCAAAGCAATATTAAGCAGTGCTAAAAAAAACCCCCAAAAAACACACAAAAAAACAAACAATTTACTATCTAAAAGAGGAATGTTTCACAACGAATGAATGTAGTTTTCTTAAATATAGACATTCGTCTGCTAAATCAAACACCTTCAATTAGTTTCACTTAAATTAAAACAGCTTTTACTTAACCTTTTTCATTTTTTCATGCAAAAATATATATATATTGTTGCTTTTTAACATGGTGTTATGTCTCTTTAACAGTCATGAAAACCTTCATTTTACTTTAGTGTTAATATTATCCCAATAATCTTTTTTTTTATAAGAAACAACAGTGAACATTTCACTTAAAAAACAGATACAGCCATATTATATACAAATATTTAGATTTTGATATATTATATATTAATATAACCGTGTTGGTTATGCAAAACTGGGTAATGGTTGATCTATCTTTTTAAACGATAACAATTCTGGATTAGACTGTCCCTTTAAGATGTTTTTTTTAAGTCAGTTTCAAAATGCCAGACCGTTTCAGTTTATAAGCAAACCTAGATGCCAACCCCTGCAGCTCCCAGGTCCAGACTGTTCCCATGTTCCATGCTCCGGAAATGCAGGAAGTTTACCTATGGACTATAAATTCCAGAGCAATTGGAGTACCACTCCAGCAGCAGATAAAGCTGCAAATAAATTAGTAACACGCACAAAAGGTCACACTCAAAGGTTTTTGGAAAAATATAAATAAAATCCACAGTTTATTAAAAATTCCACAAATATGGAAAATACAGTGTGGTGCATTTTACACCCCTAGTTCTAACACCCCCTAATGGTGCTTTATCATAGATTTTGAGTGTGACTTCCTTTGTATGTCACTAATTTAAAAACAAATCTAGTTATATTTGAATTTCCAGTGTACTTGCAGTTAATATCACTAATAGTTTGCCTTGATGGATTTGCGGGTTACAGAATTTGCTTTGTGGCTTCTCTGGGGAGTGTCGGACAAGAACGCTTTTTCTACAAAAGCAAGAGATTTTTAATGTTGTTCTATATCCTTCGGAAGATTTCTGTAGAATTTTTGTATTTATCTAATTGCTTCCTCTTTAAAAAAATTTTTTTAGCTGATTTAATATCTTGGTTGTTTCACTGCTTTTTTCAATGTTCATATTTTTACAAAGCTCAGTTTTGTTTTTTAATGTAACTTAAATCACATTTTTATATATGATGGATAACTTGAATATTGACAGAAGAATAATCATTTGTAAATAAGTTGTCTGGACATAAAAAAAACTCTTAATTTCACATCTCATTAAATGATATGATTAATTTAAGGGACATTCTGGTCAAAATGTAAATGCGCATAGAGGAATTACATACTGTATTTGAATAGAAACACATTTGCAATATATATGTATTGGCAAAATTCTTTTAGTAAAATGTAAAGTTATCTGTTTTATTTTTTCTCTGCATGTGTATGTGAAGCATAGCTAGATATTCTCAGTGCACCAGCATTTTAAATATTGCAGCTGCTCAGAGCGCTAGTGGGGCTTGTATCATGTCAGCAACTAACAAATGTAGTCATTACCAGATGATAAAAGCACCTTAGGCTCTCTGAGCAAATGCTGGTGCACAGTGCATACTTAAATACACCTTTGAAACAGCTATAGCTTTTATTAGAAGCATGTTTGCTAATACTGTATATTACACAAATGCTTCAATTCAAAACTGAAATACATCCATGTGTATTCCAATTTTAGCTGGAATGTCCCTTTAAGTGTTCTCATACATATTAGGCCAGTGCTTTTCAACTTTAGTCCTTAGGACCCATCAATAGGCCAGATTTTCATGATTTCCAACTAGAGCACAGGTGAAATAATCAGTGATGGTTGAGAACAGCGTGGCAACCATGGTTACTGATCAGCTGATTACTTCACCTGTGCTCTTGTTCAGAAAATATGAAAATGTGGCCTGGCTGTGAACTGGATTTATAAAACACTGCATTAGGCAATCACCATCAATAGTGAATAGTGAATCAATTAGCTATCATTTTTATTTTGCTTTGCCCTAGCACACTTTGGTTTTTAGGGTTGTGGAAATCTTGTGTAAAAACCATTTTGAAAGCTTGTGCCTTTACATTGTATACATAGTTTGAAATAATTTACTAAATTAATTTCGAATGCATAGAATGTTTTTCACAGCACTTCTGATGAATTGGAAAGGGAGCCATTATTTTAAGGTTCAACATAACAATCTTTCAATTCTACATAACTAAATCTGGATTTCTACGAGTCTACTAGACTATAGTGAATGTTAATTTTTTTTATGCCAATTAAGGGCTAGAATACAAGTGGAGCGGTAATCTCGCATGTCAACTCTAGACGGAGGCTTTCTGCATGAGTCGGGTAGCGCACTTATTAAAAGATTAAAGTAAAATTGTTTTGCATGCACTAACCTGACACGTGCAAATAGACAAAGTTAGTGTATTACAACCACTTTAACGTAATTTCCCAATAGATTTCATTGGCGGTCAAAAATGGAAAAAAAATAACACCCTTACCCGTGTGCAAACCCGATCGTGTTTAACCAAGTGCATTAACCCAACATAGGGCTAGATTACAAGTGTGGCACAAATGGTTTTTGCGCTAGCACAATCGTTATTTTGTGAGCTATTTTCATTCTGCTGATATTACAAGTACAGCGAAATCGTGATTGCGCTAGCGCAATCACCTCCTACATTTCAATCCTTTCTGCGATCACCTCCTACATTTCAATCCTTTCCGCGATCTAAGAGCTGTGGTAAACTGTTTTCTGAACATAAAAAGTTGCATAAAACAAAACAAAAATTCATTACAAAGTACAGTTAAACCCATAAATAAACTATTAACCCCTACACCGCAACCCGCTCATCGCAAAGTACCTAAATAAACTATTAACCCCTGAACCATCATCCTTCCACATCGCAAACACAAAATAATACTATTAACCCCTAATCCGCCATCCCCCCACAACGCAAAATACCTAAATAAACTATTAAGCCCTAAACCGCCATCCCCTCAAATCGCAAATACTAAATAATACTATTAACCCCTAAACCGCCATCCCCCCACATTGCAAAGTACCTAAATAAACTATTAACTCCTAAACCGCCATCCCTTCACAAAGCAAAGTTATAAACTAACACCTACACCCCTAACCTAACACCCCCTTACTTAACCCACAAGTTTAATTGATTGAGTCTTCATATGTGTTAGGTCACGTTGCTTCCTAATGTCATCCAATATTATTGGGGTAATATCAGTGTGTTTTGCTCATGTGAAAAAACTATTTTCCATTCTAAAATGTTTTGGGGTACTTTTTTGTTATTCAAAATGCATTTTCTAAGAGTTTATCATTATCAAGTCCTATTAGCCTTAAAACTTGATAAGTGAAAAATTACCCCATAAGTGTGCTGTCTTGAGAATTTGGATTGTGATCCGGCAAACAGGACTGACACATGTTAAGTATAGGACTACGTTTCACCAAACCGATAATGGAAAAAATACTGCTGAAAATAATTATGCAGCTGTTAAATGCCAATAATGATCAATCCATAAGTTGGTAAAATGTATATAGTTACTCACATAGTTTTCTAACTATAAGTGTAGATCTAAATTCTTTCTTAAGCAGCGAGAATTATAAAAAAAAAATATGATTCTTATATGAATTCTAATTTGCTACGTTGAAAATCAAAGCAGAGTTTTAAAGTGAAAGCTCTGCAGTACTGATAGTAACCGTAGCTCCACCCAACGGCATGGAAAAGGAAGTACAAGAGGAGTTGCTATTATAAACAGCAATTACAGCTGGTAGTGTTACCATGGCAACATCATTATCAGTTAATAACTCATGCTAAGTCTCATTAAAATACATTATGAATAATAAAGAATGGATAAAAGGTTTTTGTTCAATGAAACAAACAAACCAAACAAAACATTACTTTCTTAATAATAAACATATACATAGGCAGCAGTATACTGTGCATGATTAGTGATGTCGCAAACCTAAAAATTTCGGTTTGCGAATGGCGGACTCGAACTTCCGCAACTGTTTGCGAACCGGTGAACCGTGCCAACCGCCATTTTCTTCAATAGGCAGGCGAACTTTAAAACCCACAGGGACTCTTTCTGGCCACAATAGTGATGGAAAAGTTGTTTCAAAGGGACTAACACCTGGACTGTGGCATGCCGGAGGGGGATCCATGGCAAAACTCCCACGGAAAATTACATAGTTGATCCATAAAGGGCATAAATCACCTAACATTCCTAAATTGTTTGGAATAACGTGCTTTAAAACATCAGGTATGATGTTGTATCGATCAGGTAGTGTAAGGGTTACGCCCGCTTGACAGTGACAGACCAAACTCCCCGTGTAACGCACCGCAAACAACCACAAACAGTCCATTTGCACAACCACGAGATAGATAGATTTGATAGATAGATAGATAGATAGATACATAGATTACATAGATCAATAGATGCAATATACATATGATAGATACAAATTACATAGATCAATAGATGCAATATACATTTGATAGATACGAATTACATAGATCAATAGATGCAATATACATTTGATAGATACGAATTACATTGATCAATAGATGCAATATACATTTGATAGATACGAATTACATAGATCAATAGATGCAATATACATTTGATAGATACGAATTACATAGATTAAGATCAATAGATGCAATATACATTTGATAGATACGAATTACATAGATCAAAAGATGCAATATACATTTGATAGATACGAATTTCATAGATCAAAAGATGCAATATACATTTGATAGATATGAATTACATAGATCAAAAGATGCAATATACATTTGATAGATACGAATTACATAGATCAAAAGATGCAATATACATTTGATAGATACGAATTACATAGATCAAAAGATGCAATATACATTTGATAGATACGAATTACATGGATCAAAAGATGCAATATACATTTGATAGATACGAATTACATAGATCAATAGATGCAATGTACAATACATTTGATAGATACGAATTACATAGATCAAAAGATGCAATATACATTTGATCGATACGAATTACATAGATCAATAGATGCAATATACATTTGATAGATACGAATTACATAGATCAAAAGATGCAATATACATTTGATAGATACGAATTACATGGATCAAAAGATGCAATATACATTTGATAGATACGAATAACATAGATCAAAAGATGCAATATACATTTGATAGATACAAATTACATAGGCACCTGCGGGGTGGCCTGCCTCTGCCTGTCATTTTTTTTTTAAATGTACACTTACACTACTATTAAACAAAATATGAGTGGTGCCACTGGGCAAGTGAGCACATTATACGCTGTGAGCCTGACACAAAAAAGCAGACTGATGTTTCACAATCCAAAAAGTTTATTTTTTTTAAATGTACACTTACAATAATATTAAACAAGATATGAGTGGTGGCACTGGGCAAGTGGGCACAGTATACGCTGTGAGCCTGACACAAAAAAGCAGACTGATGTTTCACAGTCAAAAATGTTTATTTTTTAAATATTTAATCTACTGTTACAACATATATGAGTGGTGACACTAACTTGGCAAGTGGGCCTGGCACACACGCTGGCAGGCAGGCAAATGCAATAAGATTACAATAGCAGACTGATGTTTCACAGTCCAAAATTTTTTTATTTTAAATATTTACACTACTGTTACAACAAATATGATTGGTGGCACTAGTTGGCAAGTGGGCCTGGCACACACGCTGGTAGGCAGGCAACTTCAATTAGATTACACTAGCAGACTGATGTTTCACAGTCAAAAAATTTTTTTTTTAAATATTTACACTATGCTGGCACACATGCTGGCAGGCAGGCAACTGCAATTAGATTACACTAGCTGAATGATGTTTCACAGTCAAAAAAGTTTTTTTTTAAATATTTACAATACTATTATAACACATATTATTGGTGGCACTAGTTGGCAAGTGGGCCTGGCACACACGCTGGCAGGCAGGCAACTGCAATTCGATTGCACTAGCAGACTGATGTTTCACAGTCAAAAAAGTTTTTTTTTTAAATATTTACACTACTGTTACAACAAATATGAGTGGTGCCACTAACTTGGCAAGTGGGCCTGGCACACACGCTGGCAGGCAGGCAACTTCAATTAGATTACAATAGCAGACTGATGTTTCACAGTCAAAAAAGTTTTTTTTTTAAATATTTACACTACTGTTATAACAAATATGAGTGGTGGCACTAGTTGGCAAGTGGGCCTGGCAAACACGCTGGCAGACAGGCAACTGCAATTAGATTGCACTAGCTGACTGATGTTTCACAGTCAAAAAAGTTTTTTTTTTTTAAATATTTACAGTACTGTTACAGCAAATATGAGTGGTGCCACTAACTTGGCAAGTGGGCCTGGCACACACGCTGGCAGGCAGGCAACTTCAATTAGATTACACTAGCAGACTGATGTTTCACAGTCAAAAAAGTTTATTTTTTAAATATTTACACTACTGTTATAACAAATATGATTGGTGGCACTAGTTGGCAAGTGGGCCTGGCACACACGCTGGCAGGCAGGCAACTGCAATTAAATAACACTAGCAGACTATTGTAAAAGTTTTTTTTTACAAAATTTACACTAATGTTACAACAGATAGCAGTGGTGGCACTGAGGATGGAAGTAGGCACAGTATATGCTGGGAGCCTGACACACAGGCTGGCACTAGTGGCACGCTGGCCTGGCAACTAAAATTAAATAACACTAGCAGACTGATGTAAAAGTTTTTTTTTAAAAAAAAGTTACACTAATGTTACAACAGATATGAGTAGTGGCACTGAGGATGGAAGTAGGCACAGTATATGCTGGGAGCCTGACACACAGGCTGGCACTAGTGGCAGGCTGGCCTGGCAACAACAATTAAATAACACTAGCAGACTGATGTAAAAAAAAAAAAAAAAATTTTTTTACACTAATGTTACACCAGATATGAGTGGTGGCACTGAGGCTGGCAGTGGCAGGCTGGCCTGGCAACTGCAATTAGATTACACTAGCAGACTGATGTAAAAGTTTTTTATAAAAAAAATTTACACTAATGTTACACCAGATATCAGTGGTGGCACATAGCAATTAATCACAGTATATGCTGTGGGCCTGACACACAGGCCTAATGGAAAATGAAATTAGATTACACTAGCAAACTGATGTAAAAGTTTTTTTTTTTTTAAATTTACACTAATGTTACACCAGATATCAGTGGTGGCACAGAGCAATTAATCACAGTATATGCTGTGAGCCTCACACACAGGCTGACAGGCAGGCAAATGCAATTAGATTACAAAAAAAAAACAAAAAAGTTTTTTTTTTTTTTAATTTACACTAATGTTACACCAGATATCAGTGGTGGCACATAGCAATTAATCACAGTATATGCTGTGGGCCTGACACACAGGCCTAATGGAAAATGAAATTAGATTACACTAGCAAACTGATGTAAAAGTTTTTTTTTTTTTAAATTTACACTAATGTTACACCAGATATCAGTGGTGGCACAGAGCAATTAATCACAGTATATGCTGTGAGCCTCACACACAGGCTGACAGGCAGGCAAATGCAATTAGATTACAAAAAAAAAAACAAAAAAAACGACTGAAGTTCTAGCCCTAAAAAGGGCTTTTTGAGCTGAAGTTCTGTCCTTACAGCAGAGATTAGATGAGTCCTTCAGGACTGTAGTGGACACTGAATACACTAGCCTAGCTATCAATTTCCCTATAAAATCACCAGCAGCAGCACTAACCCTCCTCTCACTAAGAATGCAGGATCGTAATGAATCTAAAATGGCTGCTGCCCAGGAGATGGGAGGGTCTGGGAGGGAGTGTCTGCTGCTGATTGGCTGAAATGTGTCTGCAGACTGTGAGATACAGGGTCAAAGTTTACTCAATGATGACGAATAGGGGTGGATCGAACATCGCATATGTTCGCCCGCCGCGGTGAACGCGAAGAAGCTAAGATCACCGGGAACTGTTCTCCAGCGAACTGTTTGCGACATCACTATGCATGATAACCAATATTTTTTTTTAAAAAAACATTCATACATTAATATATATTAAGCATGGTATTTTTTCTGTAAATACTTTATACTAGCTTGGAGCATCCAATTACCGTAGCAGGCATCTTCCATTTCTTCTTATCATCTAGTTTAACTCTGACACTTTGGCCCACATTCAGCTCCTGCAAGGGCCTCACAAAGTGTTTTCTGTCATAGAAGAATCAGTAACCCGTTTTCGCCTCTTCATCCTTCCTAAAAACCTCGTCCCGAGGAACAGAGCTGGTTGGTTGGAAGACACCCACAGAGGGTAGAGTGGCGTGAATCTGACATCCTAGCATCAGCTGTGTCGGGCTAAAACCTGTGGCTTGGATGGGATTCACCCTATAGGCCAAGAGAGCTAGGTATGGCTCAGATTGCTTCAAAATAAACTTTGTGGTTTGAACTGCCCTTTCAGCCATTCCATTGGCCTGCGGATAATGTGGACTTGACCTAGAATGGACGAAATCATATTCACTGCAGAAAGAACTGAACTCCATGGAGGTAACTTGCATTCCGTTATCACTCACTAACTCCGTTGGTATGCCCCACCGGGCGAACAAGCTCTTGAGACGAGTAATAACGGCTTGACTGGTGATCTCATTCAAGGGTGCAATCTCCAAGTACCTGGAATAGTAGTCAATCACGACTAGGTACTTCTTCCCATGCAGTTAACAGAAATCTGCAGCTATTTTCTGCCAAGGGCCTGCAGGCAGCGGGGTAGAAATCAAGGGCTCCCTTCTCGGAGTAGGCTGGCGTTCCTGGCAAAAGGCACATTTTGACACGTGGCTTGAAATTTCAGAACTGATCCCAGGCCACCATACCGCCGTAGCTGCCCTTTCTCTGGATCTTGGTAATGCCCAAGTGGCCATCATGAATCCTGCTTAAAAGGCCACTGTAAGTAAATATTTTCTATGCCTGATACTAACTAACTACCCCAAATACGCTTTTTATCAATAGCATTTCATTAACATATCTCTACCGTATATCAGAAATCTTGTCTGCAAATTTAATTGTTTTCCAAACCCACTCCGTGGGTATCCTTTGCTCTGTACCAATCCGTTTACAATACCTAGGTTTCAAAATGGCGCTTTAAACACAAAGTTATTGGTTTAAGTATTTTGAACATGCAGTGCTGAAAATAGTGGGCAGGATAACGTGACATCATCGGCGAATAAAAGATATAACTTTTAGAACGTTATGAAACTTCGTTTTGGAGAAAATATAGGTCAGTAGGTTTTAATTAATGTTTATTAACTTTAATATGTTAGTTGTTTAGCTTAAAAATTATAACAGAAAGTAATCCTTTAACATCTTCTGCCGCATGCTAACAGGAATGACAATGCGGTCTTGGAACAGCACTAAACCATCCAGCTCTGTAAGCTGTGACCTCTCTGACTGGTAAGAACTTAAAGACATCCAGGCTACCTGGCTCTCGGCCAACCTTCTTTTATGTACTTAATAACTTCTTGAAGGTCTGTATCTAAACGTGTCTCCTTTCATATTTGCTCTAGCTTTCCTGACGAAATGGATTTGGATGCCAGAACTGAATCCACATATACTTTCACATCTGATTCCTATGAAGATTCTTCAGCAGCAGCCAGCGAAAGCCTGGAATGTGTATCTGCCAATACCAGTTGTTTCCCCGGCACATGCACTGCCTGAATGTTGAACCTGAGCAGCCTCATCAGAAGTATCAGGCTTTTTAGGGGTGTTTTGTCAATATCATAGGAGTTGATTAGAGGGACAAGCAGTTTATGGTCAGTCTCCTGACTAAATTTCTCTAAACCCACTGGGTAGCGCTGGAAGCGCTCAGAGGCCCAAACTGCAGCCAGGCACTCTTTCTCAATTTGGGCATATTTCGATTCAGGAGCCCACATTGTGTACATCAGAAGGACTTTTCATCTGTTCAATAGCAAGGATTTTCTCAGGGTCCGGTTTGATACCATCTCCATTGATGATACGCACAAAGTAACATAACTCAGATTTTCAAAAATGGCATTTATATTTATTTGATTTCAGCCCGGACTCTCTAATGGTCTGTAGCACACAGCTCAATCGCTGATCATGTTCTTCCAATGTAGACCCATACACTAAAATGTCGTCCATGACGACTGCCGTGCCCTCGTGGTCCCTTAGGTGGTAACTCATCTCTCTTTGAAAGATTTTAGGATCAGAGGAAGGGGAGTCTGCAGAAGCAAAACCGACCTACCAGTGTGATGAAGGTAGTCAGTTTGCGGCACTGTGGATCTAGAGCTATCGACCAGAAGCTGCTGGAAGCATCCAGTGTAGAGAAGAACTTCACCCCAGCCAGTTTCGGAGCTATGTCTTCAAGCATCGGCAGCAAATATCTCTCTCTCTTCACTGCCTCATATAGCCTTTTTAAGTCTACACAGATGCGTACCTTCCCGTTTTTCTTTGCAAAAGGCACAATGAGGGCACACCAGTCAGTTGCTTCAACAACCTCTTCAATAACTCCCATATTCTTCATACATAGAAGTTCCTTCTCCACTTGAGGCATGAGCGGAAACGGAATTCTACGAGGAGTTGTAATGCTGTATGGGACTGCATCACTTTTAAGTGACATTCGGACTGGGTTGCAATTCAGTAGGCCCAATTCACCAAATATGTCTTCCGAAATCTCATTCACTCGGGCGACCAGGCCCAAACCACAGGATGCTTTTCTGCTCAATAGGTTGTTAACACACTGACCTCTAATTACATGTACCCACATGGTGAGTTTCCTCTGCTTGTACTCGCAGCTGGCAAGAAATTTCCATGCACAATCGATGTGGCCACTAGGACTATGAACTTTCGTTGTAACTTTCGCCAGCTGAGGCTGTCGAGGCAGTTTTATGAATGCTGCAAGGGACATAACAGTGATGTCTGCTCCCGTGTTAATTTTGAAGGCATTCTTGGCTCCCAAGGGTAACCCGCCAATCTTCGTCTGAACCAGACCATTCAACAACAGACCCTATAAAGGACACTTCTTGACCCTCCTGTTCACTATACACCTGCATCCCCTTAATGTATTCAGTTTTACACGCCACTTCAAAATGGCCCATTTGGTTACACTTTCTCCATCTTTTATATTTAGCAGGGCATTCTGATCATGGGTACGATTACACCGCATGCAGCGAGCCTGCTGTGCACATCCGCTTCTGGGTCTATCTGTTGCCCTTGGCCTACCACTCACACTGTGCCTTTCACCTGCAGCTCTCCTGAACTGCTGCACTTCATCCACAATACTCTCAGACCTCAGATCAGCACTTTGCTTTTTCACCAGTTCACTCTGGCTGGCCATCCTAATAGCCCCTACTAACGTTAATTCAGCCTCCAACTGTAGCTTCAGTGAGACCTCAGCACCTGCAATTTCTATGACTATTCTGTCTCTGATTTGCTCTTCTTTAGCAACACCAAACTCACAGAATTCAGCTAGTTCATACAGGCTATGCACAAATGACTCCACAGATTCTCCCACACGCTGAGCACGTTTGTGAAAACAAGTCCTCTCATGAATCACATTTCTTTTGGGCACAAAGTGAGCACTGAGTTTGTTCATAACTATTTCAAAGTAAAATTCTTCCCCTTCTTGGAATGTAAAGGAATTAAACACTGGCTCCACATCTTTCCCCATAGAGTATAAAAGAGAATTAACTTGTACTTCACCACTCTCCTTGTCCAGCTTGGAAGCAATCCTGAAGCGTTGAAACCGCTGACACCATGTGGGCCATCTGTATGCTGAGAGAAATCAAAAGGCTCAGGTGGGGTAAACTTTGATATCGTCATAAATCAGGAGACAGAAGCGCAGGCAAGTACTTCTGACACCATGTCATAAAATGCAGGACACAGCATAGAAGGTACAACACTATTTTATTGCAGAGCATAGAGGTAAACAGCTTGTACAACACATCCAACTTAGTAACTGGGACATAGACTATAATGGCTATAAGCCACGCCCCCATCCGGTGACGTCATCTCCCACTCTCATCACACATATATTAATGATTCAAATGATATATTTATTTATAATATTGTATGTGTTCTTAACATTTATAGCCTTAAATATGAGGCTTAGAATTTTTCTTTTTTATTTCTGCACATCTATTCAAGGATTGAGGCTGGTAGTACAATGATTTACTCCTTAGAGAAAACTAATTAGTAGTATTTAGCTGCTAACACCAGGGTTAAAATACCCTTAGAGAGTAATTGAAGCCAGTAATAATAGTAGCACATACAAACTAATGTTAGTATTTATTTCTGCATCTCTAATCTACACGAGCCCCAAAAGATGACAACCATTTTGCGGCTCAGTAATTCATAACTGCACATCTGTTGTAATCAATGTTGTTTTGTTGTTAAAGGGACAGCCTACACCTTAGTGATGTTAAAATCTTACCCTAGTTTAAGCTGCAACAAGCCTCCTGCACCCTTTCTATATCATGCAGCAGTAAGAGTAAAAAAGTTATTTTAAAACTTTTAAATGGCTGCCAAGCTCTACCCACTGATGACATCATGATCTGGACTGCATCTAGGCACTCTGCTAATTAGCATTGACAGTCTGTTGAATCCAACTAGTGAGCCTTTTGTGATTGGATGCCATTTGCAGCCCAGATTGTGATGTCATCAGTGGGCGGAGCTTGGCAGCCATTTAAAAATGGCAAGAAACAATATTGATTTTAAAATATTTTTTTTACCATTCCTGCTGCATGATATAAAAAACGTGCAGGAGGCTATTTGCAGTTCAATCTAAGGTAAGACTTTAAGATGGCTAAGGTGCAGACTGTCCCTTTAATATGGAAGACACATTTCTTGAAACATTTGCCTATGCATATATTATACAACAAAGAATTAATAAATAAGAATAAACATATCATCATTGTCATGAGATCTATATTTTGTCTTGGCAACATTGTTGGCAAAATAATTTTCTTTGTTCATATGAAAAAATATTAATACAGTCGGTTAAAATAAAAGGTAGTAGAATTTAAATATAAACTAGCAAACCAAAAGCATCTCCTTTTTATTAGGATTGTCATACACAGAACACTATTGATAATGTGCTCCTTTAAATCTAAAAAAATACTTTAACTTTAGTAACTTTTCAGGTCAAAACTTGACCTCTCTTTAGATGAACAAAATGTGTAATAAGTACCTCCTTAAAAACATGGCCCAGAAAGGAAAACCATATTCCCATCTTTATTTAAACATTATTCTAACCCTCAATCAACTTAAAGTCATGGTAAACTCTCTCCTTATAAAAACAGATCAGCGATGTTAGTGATTTTTTAGAAGGAGTTTAATTCACCAGTTGTAATGAAGATGCTCTATAACTTACTTTTTAATATAGATATGAAATTCAAATACAGCAACAAAAATAATAAGGTGCGAAAGCCGCTATAAACTAATGACAGATCTCAAATCAACCGTTAGCTACACAAAAATAATAACAATATGATAGTAATATATATATAAGTGAATTTATTTACACACAAAAATATCATACAAAGTAACCACCGGTGGTTTAAATTAACAATAATATGTCTAAAAATCTCATATATAAACCTAAAAGTCCCACATGTGAAATCTCACACCAAAGATTTGAGTCCCAAGGATACTGTTCATATAAAGTGCAAAGTATAGAGACCATTTTTGTTATTGGTAATTACTTGATAGTAGACTTCTTGTGAGTTACATTGGACATGGAAATCAACTTTGCGGCACTCACCGGAATAGGAAATCTCGGGGGGTCCTGATTTCTCCACTCACTATATACTTGCTGAAATGTTGGTGCAACTCCAAATTCTCTGACTTGACACTTACTGTGAAGCCTCTGTGTACGCTCTCATCAGTTGTTCGAGTTACATATCAAATGCACCTTGTCCAATCAGAGGAGTATATTACCAGTGGTTAGGTCCGTTAATGTATCCAAGTCTGCCGTTTTCCACAAACACAGCATGGAATACCAAAATGTCAAAAATGTTGACCAGATTGAGACAGTGCGCTCTGTAAATGTATTCCAAATGGTCAATCTCTCAGGAGAAAACTACCAAGCTTCTCATATTCATCAACATGTTTCGGCTTTTCAGCCTTTATCAAGATGACATAACCACCATTAATTTGCTCCTCTAATTGGACAAGGTGAATGTGATACGTAACTTGAACAACTGATGACAGCATACACAGTGAGTGTCGGTCAGAGAATTTGGCGTTGCACCGAACAGTTGATTTGCGCATCCAATGTAACTCATGAGAAGATTACTATCAAGTATTTACCAATTCCAAAACCGATCTCCTTTAAGATACTTTGCCCTTTATACGAACAGTGTCCTTGAGACTCAAATCTTTTGTGTGACATTTCACATGTGGGACTTTTAGCTTTTTATATGAGATTTTTAGACATATTATTGTTATTTTAAACCACCAATGCTTACTTTGTATGATATTTTTGTGTGTAAATAAATTCACTTATATATATTGCTACTATATTGTAATTATTTTTGTGTAGATAACAGTTGAATTCAGATCTGTCATTAGTTTATAGCCGCTTTCTTAGCGCACCTTATTATTATTGTTAACACAGGCGCCTCTCTCTTTGTTTCCTTGCATCCCATCTTTATTATTTTTGTTGCTGTATTTAGATTTTATGAGCTGTAGGGATACTGCGCATTATAAGGGTAGCAGTGCTATATTTGGGTAACTTTATTTGTGACAATGAAATTCAAATACCCCACACTCTGCCTCTCACTTCAAAAGCCACATTTTCTGTTTGCTAAAGGTTTTAATTGTTGTCCAATCAGAGCTCTAGCTGTAACAAAAGAGTCTTAAGACAAGAGTGCAGATTGGAGAACAGTTCAAACTGTTATCTCACAGAAAAGTTGACTTTTTATTCATTTAAACTGCATCTAAAATATCCATAACATTCCATATCTGTTTTTATAAAGGGGAGAGTTTACCATCACTTTAATTCTGCATGGTGGTGACTAGGAAATTAAGGCGTAGGATTGCTAAGCAGGCTCTGCCATCACCAGCATATTAGCAAATAAATTAATTGGAGTTGAAAGATTCTGGATTTACAATCTTCACCAGTAGTTAAAGGGACAGTTTAGTCAAAATTAAACTTTCATGATTCCAATAGAGCATGCAATTTTAAACAACTTTCCTGTCACAGATACCCAGCTGCCAAGGCCACCCCTCATATTTGGATTACTGTGTTATCACTAGGGTTGCCACCTCAGCCATGTTTTCCTGGACACTTATGAGTTACACATGCTGCAGGGTGTGCAGGGAGGAACATGTATTGTGTTTCTGGACAGCACTATTCATTTTCCTCCCTGCACACTCTGCAGCATGTATAACTTATAAGTGTTCTGTATTTTAAGGGACAGGTGGCAACCCTAGTTATCACCAACCCCCTTTGTGCTACACTGGTTGAACTTTTGCCTTGAAAGAGCTGATCGCTACCCCGCTTATCCCCTCCCTGCCTCATCGAGGAACTAATCGACGGCTGTATTCGATAGGGATCCCCGCTGAATTTTAACCTAGGTTGCTCCAGAGGCCCTTTGCCCCAGAGCTCCGCTCTTTTGGGGATTGGTAACTCCTATGAAGGGCAAGGATTGGGGTGATTGCGAGGAGGAAGCTCACTTCGGAACTCAGGGTTTCGGAACCCCCCTCTACCACTACTACCACTGGCTAACCCAGTGTACCTTTGATCAGCTGCCGCTCCGGCCCCCAGCGACGGATCATATCGCTTTTTGGACTGAGGCAACTTGGGGCCCGGAGCTCTACCATGGTACCTGAACCCTGTCCAACAGCCCGCTACATTCCTGCACCTCCTTGGCCTCCAGTGACCCACTGGTACCCCCCTGCACCACCGGCTCCACTCCGCTCTTCTGGCCCCAGTCCACCCCGGAAAACGGGAATCCGATGCTACAGGGGTGATCAAGTGGGCCATGTACGGTCCAATTGTCCCAAGAATCTGCCCCACCCCAACTTGGAGTCAGGGAGCCCCGCTGACCCCGCCGCTTGGGCAGAAGAGGAATTTGGAATTCTGCACGAGGTAGACCCAGTACAAGCGGCAGCTGGCAACAATCGTCTGCACCATCGCCAGCCCATATGGATCAATGGCTGGCAGGCCCAAGGATTACGAGACAGCAGAGCCACCATTACCCTTCTCCAGCCACAACTGGTCACCAGTGCGGACCAGACCTAGAAATCAGGTGCTCCAAATCTCCATGGCACAGGTCCACTTGGATTGGAATGCCAGTTCCCGTGCTGTGGAAGTAGGCGTCATGGGCCACTTGCCAGCATATGGTGTTGCTAGGGGATGATCTGGGACACCTCGCCTTTACCTTCCTCATGGATGGTCCTCTGGATGCTTGCCCAGTTACCCCCCGCCAACAAGCCAGGCTTCAGGCTGGAGCACTCGAGAATAGGATCCAGGTAATCCATTCCTTCCCAACTACTACAGATAGTACAGAAAATTGGAGGGCACTAGAAAGCTAATAGTAAAAAACACATTTATTCATAGACACTGCAAAATATTGATATTTTATAAAAGGGGATGTCTCTCATATAAAAAAAATAAATAGTAACGTATCACATGTGAAATAGAGGCCTTCCTATACCACCATTAAAAAATATCTATGTATAAAAAGTCTTGATTTAGAAAGTTCAAACAAATAGTCGCTAATTGGAAACGAAAGACATATCCTCTATTAGCAAGTCAGTTTTAACCGCTTCTTATTAGACAAGATATACACAGTCACCTGTAACCCTCTTGGAGAAAAAAAGACAGATCCTTCATGAGCATTTTATTTCCTTTCACCACTTGCCTTTTCTGGAGACTTTTAGAGTGATCTCACTCACCCCTCCACCTCCAGGAAATCGATTCTAGTGTTGCACTAGGCTCTTGATCTTCCTATGGTCCAGGTGCTGGCTTTGATTCCTGCTTCCGTTGAGACTATGTCTCCAAAGTGCTGAGTGCGATGTTGTAGAAAAGCGGGTCTATTGCTAGGTACCTAGACTGCAGTCTAATCAATGTAGTATGCAGGAACAAAGCTTCTACACGTTTCACCCGTTGATTGGGCTTTTTCATGATGACAGCTGTTCCTGAAGACTAGATTTAAAAATCCTCCACTTGTATTTCATTGGATAATCACAAATGTCTCTTAAGGTGGTATAGATATTTAAGGTGGTATCTGCCCTAGAATTCCTGATATATTTAATTTATAAAATTGTACATTGTCAATGAATACTCTGTGAAACATTGCCGTTTCCTATCTTTACAATTCAATACTGTATGTACTTAACAGAAAATATTTTGGTTAACATACTAAAATTCAAAATTACAAAAATTCAAAATTACAAATTACAAATTAAAATTCATATACTAAGATTAAAAATAAAAAATAAAATTTGTGAAAAAAAGATCTAGTTAAATATCTTTACACATTTTTATATTCTTATATTATATAAACAAATTGATTTTGAAAAATAAAAATAAATTCAGAGTGTGTGAATATAATTTGGCTAAATATTTGAGGGAGGGACTATAGTATGAGTTGCATATTTAACATCCCAAAAAGGGGGATAAATCCAATTCTGAATTCAACCCTTTTGGATATAAAGTGTCAAATTTATAGATCAGTTCAGATTCCTTTGTTAGTAACTTCATTTCGAAGTTGCTCCCTCTCCAATTTCCTAATTCGATCTCTCAGCATTCTAGTGGTTTCTCCAATGTAAAATAAATCACATGAACATTTTATTGCATATACAATACCCTTTTAAGAACATCTGATTGTGTCACGTATATTAAATTCTTGCCCTATGTTTGGAATGGTGATGGATTTACACTTATATCTATAAGCTTGGAAGGTGTGACAGGGATAGAACCCATTTATAGCTTCCACTTTTAGATCCCTGTCTATCATTCTTATATTTTCTCTTTTAAACTCACTTGGGGCTAGTATTTGTTTAAATTCCTTGCTTTTCTAAAGATCATTTCTGGTTTATGGGGAAGTTTATCCCCTAACAAGGGGTCTTTTTTTACTATGTGCCAGTGTTTGTTCACAATTTTCCTAATAATGGAGTGGTCCTCACTATAATCTGTGATAAAGGGTACCTCATATTCCTTGTTGAACCCATTGGTCACATTCATATGGGTTTTATCATTTTTATACACCAACAATTAACATCTTTCCATTTCTTGGGCTCTTTCTATGGCTCCATGTAATTTCTGAACAGTATAGCCTCTATTGTAATATATTGACCTGTTTTTCAAAATCTAGTTGTCTGGAGCAGTTTTTCTTTCTTAATCCTCAAAAATTGACCTATGGGTATGTTGTCTTTCCATCTTTTGAGGTGACCACTTGATTTGTGTATATAATTATTGCAGTCTACTTTTTTGAAAAAAGTTTTTGCTGCAAAGTTGTCTGCATCAACAAAAATTTCTAGATCTAGCAAAGACACTGACTCCTTACTAAATTCATATGTAAAATGACTTTCTTCTGAACCTCTCCAGATGATTAGTATGTCGTCTATATATTTTTTGAAAAGCACGAAATTTGCACCAAGCTCAGATTGTAGTAAAAATTTATTTTCCCAATCTCCCATAAAAATATTCGCATAGCTTGGTGTGAATTTAATGCCCATAGCAGTACCCTCTATTTGTAGGTAATATTTACCATCAAAAGAAAAATTATTGTTCTCTAGTATGAATTTTATGCTTTTCAAAAGAAATATTCGTATGTCTGGACTTATATCTTTGTCTTTGATTAAAAAACTCTCAACTGCTTGTAATGATTAATCACTGTATACAGTGAAGTCACATCACATGTGGCTACAATTAGACCTTCTTCACTATGTTCTCCACTAGCCGTAGCACGTGTTGAATCCCTTAAAAAAGTATCTAGATTATTTATGTATTTTTGAAGCTTAAATTCTTTATCATTTAGAATGTCTTTATCATTTCCTTCTTGGAGTATAGTTAAGAGTTTCTTTTTAAAGGTATCTGTGGGATTTAAATCTAGATTTGTTTAGGTGTTCGGGTTATTAAGCTGGCTTTATGATCACATTTTTGTTCTTTTGTAATTGATCTATAATTTCTCTATCTTTCTTGTTTAGATTATAGTTGGGTCTGTGTCTTTTTTGATCAATCTCTTTTAGGTCTTGTAATACCATCTTTTCAAAAGATTCCACATTACATCCCCTTGCATAGGTTGGATAGAATTTGGACTGTGGTTTCAGATTACTGTGTGTTTTGGTTTGTTCTATGCCCCTTTTAATTAAGGTACCCAACTACTACCCTGACCGATTACCCCATCCCCTGTGCTTCCCCCTCCGACTTTGCCCAGGAGACACTAAGTGACCCGACGTTAGCCCCCTACAGGTGGGCTAGAGGACTCTTATACAGGGTTACCGAGGGTGGTAATAGGCAGGTGCCCAAGCGACAGTTGGTGGTATCACAAAAGTATCAGTAAGACCTTGCTGCGCGTAGGGCACAACATTCCCCTGGCAGGACATCTAGGGATTACTAGGACCCGCCACCGACTTACCCAGATCTTCTTTTGGCCAGGGATTATGGGGGATGTTAGGCAGTACTGCCCTACCTGTGACATTTGTCACAGAGTAGGGAAGACTGGGGACCACTCCAAAGCCTCCCTGCATCCCCTCCCTATCATTGATTAACCATTCAGCAGGATAGCTGTTGACATAATCGGACAATTGCCCCATCTCAGTCCCTCGGGAAAGAGATATATACTGATGGTAGTGGACTAGGCTACCCGGTACCCGGAGGCAATCCCCCTGGCCAATATCCAGGCAGAGACAGTAGCCGATGCGCTGCTCTGGATCTGTGTCAGAGTGGGTTTCACCCGGGAGATTATCTCAGACCAAGGGACTCAGTTTACTGATGAGTTCACCCAGCAGCTATGGAGGCTTTGCGGAATAAGACCCCTGCCAAGCGCTCCATACCACCCCCAGACCAACGGGTTGTGCGAGAGGTTTAATGGGACACTGAAGCAGTTGCTTTGGATGTTCTCGTTCTTTCACAAGGACTGGGAGAGATACCTGCCACACCTCCTGTTCGCTTACAGGGAGGTGCCCCAGGAATCTACTAGATTTTCCCCCTTTGAGTAGGTGTATGTCTGGCGGTAGAGGGGGCCCCTAGACCAGCTTAGAGCCCACTGGGAGGGATCAGTTGGGGAGGAGGGATCCTCCATTGTGGGGTACGTCCTAGAATTCAGGGCCGACTGAAGGACCTCGCCGTCAGAATGCGAGAGAACCTTCAGGTCGCCCAAGGTAGGCAGAAGCAGTGGTACGACTGCAATGCTCGAAACAGCACCTTAGAAGTGGGGCAAAAGGTTCTGGCCCTAAAACCGACCAAGACAGACAAGCTGCAGACTGCTTGGCAGGGACCCTATTGAGTGATAGAACAGCTTTGCGATACTACCTACCTGGTAGCCAAATGTTTAGATGAACGAGTCCGTCAGACCTTTCATGTGAACATGCTGAAGGCATACCAGGAGAGGCCAGAGAAGGTAGCCGCCATATGTGCTCCAGCCATGGAGGACTCGGAGAGTCTCCCCATGCCGGAGCTACCCAGGCGGAGTAGGGTGCCTGCAGGCATAGAAGACTTAAAGCTAGATGAGCGGCTAGGGGCTGTGCAACGAGAAAAGGTTAGACAGGTGCTGGAGAGCCGGCAGGACATGTTCTCCATGGACCCTGGGTACACCACGATATCGGTGCACCGGGTGGAGACCCCAGGACAGGCGCCCTTGCGGCAGCCGGCGTATCAGTTTCCCCAGTCAGTTAGGGAAGGCATGTGCAGCGAGATTAGGGAAATGCTTGACACGGGATCCGCTTCTGTGTAGACTACCATAGGCTTAATGACCACGGCCGATGCCTATCCTATGCCCCGTGTAGACAAACTATTAGACCGCATTGCCCAGGGTAACTTTCTAACAACGTTAGATCTGTGCAAGGGGTACTGGCAGATTCCTCTGGACCTGGAATCCATTCCGAATTTGGCATTAATCACCCCATTCGGCCTGTACTAGTTTAAGGTCATGCCGTTTGGGATGAAGAATGCTCCGGCAACGTTCCAGAGGATGGTAGATCGCCTCCTCGATGGCCTCCAGGATTGGGACTCCTGTGCATACCTGGATGCGAGAAGCGAGAGGGCTGCGAGAAGCAGAGTCTGGAGCCGGCCAAGATTGATGCAGTCGCTAAAACAAAAACCCAAATCTTAGCCTTTCTTGGTACTGCAGGGTACTTCCCCAACTATAGCACCCTGGCCAAACCCCTGACCAACTTGACCAGAAAACACTTACCCCAGCAAGTCCTGTGGTCCCCCGAGTGCGAGTCTGCCTTCCTACAACTAAAGACAGGACTAGTTTCTGCACCTATCCTGGCCGCTCCTAACCCATCCAAACATATTTGTGTTCATACAGATGCCTCCATGTTCAGGTTGGGTGCAGTGCTCAGCCAGGTGGATGAGGAGGGACCCTGTAGCCTACATTATCAGAAAACTACTACCTCTGGAAGTAGGCTACACGTCAGTGGAGAAGGAATGCTTGCTACTGGTTATGGGAGAGCTTTTACAGTGCTCACAGACCACAACTGGTCTTGCTTAATCGGGTTTCTGGGGACAATGGATGCCTGTTGCGGTGGAGCTTGGCCTTGCAGCCCTTTAACTTTACAATTCAGTATTGGCCGGGGAAGAGCAACGGCAATGCAGATGGCCTCTCCCGGCAAACTGAATTGTAATAGCCCCACCGGACAGCCCCACTTCAACCCGTCAGGATCTAGCCGGGTCTGTCAGACTATGAGGGGGGAGCACTGTCACGGATACCAAGCTGCCAAGGGCACCCCTCATATTTAGATTACTGTGTTTTCACTGACCCCTTTTTATTTGTTGCTACACTGGTTGAACTTTGCCTTGATAGAGCTGATCGCTAACCTACTTATCCCCTCCCCACCTCATTGAGGTCCGTCTGGAATATCATGGAACTTCTCGCCAGCTGGATTCAATAGGGATCCCCACTGAAATTCAACCTAGGTCGCTCCATGGGCCCTTTGCCCCAGAGCTCTGCTCTTTTGGGGCTTGGTACCTCCTATGAAGGGCAAGGATTGGGGTGATTGTCAGGAGGGAGCTCACTTCGGAACTCAGGGTTTCTGAACCCCCCTCTACCACTACTATCACTGGCTAACCCGGTGTACCTTTGATCAGCTGCCGCTCTGGCGCCCAGCGACAGATCATGTCGCTTTTTGGACTGAGACAACTTGAGACCCGGAGCTTTACCATGGTACCTGGGAATAGCCGCCACTCCCTTGGGATCATCCCGAGATTGCAAACCTAGCTATTATGAGATCCCTATGGACCTATTGTTCTTATGGAGGTGCCAGGCTACCGGGAGGGGCGGATTGGTGGGAATCTTGGGATTAGATAAGGCTCTTATCAAGATTAAGAATGTGTACATAAGCTGTGTTGTTTTCCCAAAGAAGTCTGTTGGTGTTTCACCTTAATACTGGTCTTGTCTGGTTATTAGGGTGGGCTCTTGCTAAAATCACTTTCCCCGCTCTATAGCTACAGGTTCCAGGTACAGGAAGGACCCTTTTGGCGGAGTTACCCACTCGGGGTAGCCGGAATCTGTCACATTTCCAATTTACTTTTATTATCAAATTTGCTTTGCTCTCTTGGTATTCTTTGTGGAAAGCTAAACCTAGGTAGGCTCATTTGGTAATTTCTAAGCAGTTGAACTGCCTCTTATCTCAGTGCATTTTGTCAAATTTTGACAGCTAGACACTTCTAGCTCATGTGTGTCATATAGATAACATTGTGCTTACTCCCGTGGAGTTATTTCAGAGTCAGCACTGATTGGCTAAAATGCATGTCTGTCAAAAGAACTGAGATAAGGGGGCAGTCTGCAGAGGCTTAGAAACCAGGTAATCACAGAGGTAAAAAGTATAATAATATAACAGTGTTGGTTATGCAAACCTGGGGAATGGGTAATAAAGGGGTTATCTATCTTTTTAAACAATAAAAATCCTGGCGTAGTCTGTCCCTTTATTCACTAGCTTGAAATGAAAAATTGTTTTATCAGATCTGTTATATATGCCAACTGACTGTATACCACACTACCCTTGTGGTCATAGCGAGAAGAAAAGTGATATGGAACACCTAACCCCACTGCTAAAGTTGACAGATGTTTTGTATCTGATACATATTTTCTATACTTTGCTCTGTTTATACTGGTAACTTTTAAGTGGTGCAAATGCTATATTGAGTGTTAAAAATAACCAAAATTTACACAGAAGTTAACAGCAAACATATTACCTTCAATATGAGATATTTCTATTACTGTATAATTATAACAATAACCAAAAAAATCATAATTTTAACAGAATAAAACCGTGTCTCAGTTTTTTTGCAGTATTGAAGAGGATGTAAAAATGGCACTCGCAACTGATCGGAAAGACACAGACATGGAGATCTTCCAACGCAAAGAGTTTTGCCACTGGCCCTGCAACTGCTCACACAAGCGCACCTGTCCATTGGGAGTGAGTCTTGTTAAAGATGGCTGCGGATGTTGTAAAATCTGTGCTAAACAGTTAGGGGAAGTCTGTAATGAAGCAGATGTGTGTGATCACCACAAGGGGCTCTATTGTGACTATTCTGCTGACAAGCCCAAATTTGAAGTTGGAGTTTGTAAATGTAAGTTCAATTTCCTCTATCTATCTATCTATCTATCTATCTATCTATCTATCTATCTATCTATCTATCTATCTATCTATCTATCTATCTGTCTGTCTATCTAGCTAGCTATATATTAATCTTCTATCTATCTATCATCTATTTATGTTTTTAAATTGAAGCATTTATCTGTGAGACTACATTACTCTAATTCTACCCTGACAACATATAGAGCTCCTGACACCGAACATCCCGCACCACCTATTTTTAAAGCCCCAGTTTCCTGTCTGAACTCTAAAGCCCTGATAAAGTGCCTGGTACCAGTAGAAGACCTCTCCATATTTGAGATGCTTTTGTATCCTCAATTTCGGATAAGCTGTTATAGAAAGTTGTGCATGATCAGGGTCCTATTTATCTAAAAGAGTTTCTCACTGCATGACAAAATTGCAGCTTGAGAGTCCAAATGAAAACTTAAAAAGGATATGAAACCAAGAAAACATATTTTGTGATTCAGACAGTGCATACCATTTAACCCCTTAATGACCAACGACGTGCAGGGTACGTCCTCCAAAAAAATGTCCTTAACGACCAAGGACGTACCCTGCACGTCGTTGGTCTTTGAAAGCAGTGGAAGCGATCCTGATCACTTCCAGCTGCTTTCATGTTATTGCAGTGATGCCTCGATATAGAGGCATCCTGCAATAACTTTTTTAAGCAGTCCGATGCAGAGAGAGCCACTCTGTAAAATAAAATAATATTAATGATCTGGGAGAGGGTGGGGGGTTGGGTGTTAAGGGGGGTAAGCTACACTACAGAAAATCTTAAAATAAACTTTTGATTTCAAACTGGGTACTGGCAGACAGCTGCCAGTACCCAATATGGTGCACAATAAGGCAGAGGAGGGGGGTAGAGAGCTGTTTGGGGGGATCAGGGAGGTTGGGGCTAAGGGGGGGGGTCCTACACAGCAGAATTTTTTTTTTTTTTAAACAAAACAAAAAAAAACTTTTATTTTAGTACTGGCAGACTTTCTGCCAGTGCTTAAGATGGCGGGGACAATTGTGGGGTGGGGGAGGGAAGACAGCTGTTTGGGAGGGATCAGGGGGTGTGATGTGTCAGGTGGGAGGCTGATCTCTACACTAAAGCTAAAATTAACCCTGCAAGCTCCTTATAAGCTACCTAATTAACCCCTTCACTGCTAGCCATAATACACGTGTGATGCGCAGCAGCATTTAGCGGCCTTCTAATTACCAAAAAGCAACGCCAAAGTCATATATGTCTGCTATTTCTGAACAAAGGGGATCCCAGAGAAGCATTTACAACCATTTGTGCCATAATTGCACAAGCTGTTTGTAAATGATTTCAGTGAGAAACCTAAAGTTTGTGAAACAATTTGTGAAAAAGTGAACAATTTTTTTGATTTCATCTCATTTGGCGGTGAAATGGTGGCATGAAATATACCAAAATGGGCCTAGATCAATACTTTGGGATGTCTACTAAAAAAAAATATATACATGTCAATGGATATTCAGGGATTCCTGAAAGATATCAGTGTTCCAATGTAACTAGCGCTAATTTTGAAAAAAAGTGGTTTGGAAATAGCAAAGTGCTACTTGTATTTATGGCCCTATAACTTACAAAAAAAGCAAAGAACATGTAAACACTGGGTATTTCTAAACTCAGGACAAAATTTAGAAACTATTTAGCATGGGTGTTTTTTGGTGGTTGTAGATGTGTAACAGATTTTGGGGATCAATGTTAGAAAAAGTGTGTTTTTTCCATTTTTTCCTCATATTTTATAATTATTTTATAGTAAATTATAAGATATGATGAAAATAATGGTATCTTTAGAAAGTCCATTTAATGGCGAGAAAAACGGTATATAATATGTGTGGGTACAGTAAATGAGTAAGAGGAAAATTACAGCTAAACACAAACACAGCAGAAATGTAAAAATAGCCTTGGTCCCAAACGGACAGAAAATGGAAAAGTGCTGTGGTCATTAAGGGGTTAAAAAAAAATCCTATTTACTTATATTATCAAATTTGCTTTGTTCCCATGATATTGTGTGTTGAAGAAATACCTAGGTAGGAATCTAGAGCACTATATGTCAAGAAATAGTGCTCTTGCAAATGGATAACATTCTTGTAAAACTTCTGCCATATAGTGCTCCAGAAATGGGACAGCTCGTAAGCTTATGTCCCTGCTATTCATAAAAAATACCAAGAGAATTAAGAAAAATCAATAATAGAAGTAAATGAAAAAGTAGATTAAAATTGCATGCTCTGTCTGAAAAAAAGAAACATTTTGGGTTTCATATCCCTTTAAAATCTCCTTAAATCCAAGACAGTTTGAGTCCTATTTATAGAAATTAGGGGCGCGATCCGATATACGGCGTAGTTTTCGGCGCAAGCGAGGGAACCCGCGCCGCCCATAATTTCACCTCGCAACTCGAGCTATCCAATATACTGCGCTGTCAGATGCTAAACTGGCTTAAGTAGGAAAAACCGGCGATCAACTAAAATGTGCGCAAATACACATTTTAGTCGTCGCAAGTACTTACGCCAGTATTTTGTTCACGTAAAGTCTCAATAAAGAGTAGTTTTATGCAAATTAGGCTATGAATCGTAAAAAAATAACCTGCAAGTTCTAAAAGATGCGCCACGTAATTAGAAGGTGTTATAAATGATAAGAAGGTGTTATGATCATATGAGCCATCCTAGGTTTTGCTTTCAACTAAGAATACCAAGAGAACAAAGCAAGTGTTCTAATTAAATATGAAAGTAGTTAGAAATAACATGCCCTATTTAAAAGAAGTCTAAGGGTAAAAATAATACGGGCGAAGGCAGAAATATACGCGCGTAACTTCTAAGTTACGCCGTATATAGGATACCAAACCCGTGCAAAATTTGGCGTCGCCGGCTTTTGCGGGCGACGATTTATATCGGATCGCGGCCCAAAATGTAGTTGCTGAGTTTGAGTACCTGTGGCATTTTAGCAAAGTAAAAAGCATACTGACAGCATGGTTAGTGTGTTTGCGGACCTCAGCTATGTCTGCTTCCTCGAGCGGCCTTCAGTTCTCTCAAGCACTGGGTAGAAAGGGTTAAGCTTATTCACCACTCAGTTTTACAGTGAATCTTCCTATCTACGATTCTGATTAGTTAAGAAATAGCACACTCAATATTTTACCAGTGCAGGTTTGTGATAAAATAATGCATTTCCTGTATCTTACAGATATGCTAGCAGTTGGTTGTGAGCTCAATGGAGTACTTTACAAAAATGGCCAATCATTCCAACCCCACCCATATTATCTGTGCCTCTGTATAAGTGACACAATCGGGTGTACCCCTTTGCTGACTTCAAAACATGGAGAAAGCCATTGTGTAGAGTCTACTATTCATGCAAAAAAATCTGAACAATCAAACTGTGCCCTAGAGAAAGATCTTCAGTTGACTGAACGTACATTTGTTCCAAGTAAGTTTCTTAACATATTTACTATTTAAATGTTTCTAGCTCTTAATTTAAGAATAACATATAACAATTTTGGAAATGTATGTAACAAAATATTTAATTCCATATAATAAGTATATTATTAACCCTCTATACAGAACTGAAGTAATTTAAAGAAACATACTAAGACAAAAATAAAATGTATTCATTCATGTGTGCATTTTATTTTTAATTGATTTTACATTTCTACATGTGTTTAACTCATAAGAGGCCAAACAAATAGTCAAAGTCCTAACTGTGTGCTCCCATGCTAAACCAATAGAGGTTTGACTAGTCAGCTAATAGAAGATGCCATCATTAAAGGGGCATTGTACACTAGACTTTTCTTTGCATAAATGTTTTGTAATTGATCCATGTATATAGCCCATCTGGTAGTGTTTTGGTGAAAATCTATAGTTTTGCTTAGATTTTAAGAACATTGTGTTGATTTTTAGACTCCTAACCAAGCCCCACAGTGTTACGCGCGTTTACAGACTCCTGCTGGGTCTTCTTTATGTTATCTGTCTTTTCATATACAGGCAGGGGGGGGGGGGGGTCTGCTATTCCTGTTTTCCCAGCCTCTTTCAGTGTGTGTCCCAGACTAACCTCATCAACAGTTCTAAACTGGGAGCTTCTAAGTAAGTTTTTAAAATGTTTTATACAGGATGTTTATATCAGTATCTGTGCATATTCTTCTACACAGTAGTGTCTATTACATGCAGTTATATGAAAATTGGTGTATACTGTCCCTTTAATATGTACTCAATCTCTGTCCATCTAATCTTATAAAGCACAGGAGAGAACCCTTACTAGGGTTTAATTACATGGTGATAGATAGGAATCATTTAAAAAATAAAACACATATGAAACAGAGAATTTTAATTGTATACTAGAATATTCTATAAATCACCTATATCTAATCAAGCTCAACAAATATATATCTTTCCTTGATAAGCAAGACCGCACAAATCTTAGGGTAACTATATTCTGCCTCTTTCGTAGGAAAATTGTAAAGCCTCTTCTTGAAGCCCCCTAATTTAGTTCCACCTGGGAAACTACATCAAAGGGAAAGAAAAACCAAAACGTAACTTTCATGATTAAAGAACCACTCAATGCAGTAGAACTGTATAATTAGTGCGTGCATAATAAAAAGACAATGATTTAACACCTACTCTGAATTTCAAATAAGCAGTAGATTTTCTTTCTGACAAATTTATATTTTCTCCCATTTTCCATCCCCTGGTATCATGTGACAGACATTAGCCAATCACAGACTAGTATACGTATACCCTGTGAGCTTGTGCACATGCTCAGTAGAATCTTGTTCCCCAGAAAGTTTTCATATAAAAAGGCTGTGCAAAATCTAATAATGGAAGTAAATTGAAAAGTGTCTTTAAATTGCATGCTCTTTCTGAATCATAAAAGTTTATTTTGACTTGAGTGTCCCTTTAACATAGAGGATACAATTTTAAAAAGAGTTCCCAGTTTACTTCTATTATCAAACTAACTTTGAGGTAGAGTGCACGTGTCTGTAGAGCTACAGTATATGGCAACAGTTTTGCAATAACATTTTTGAGCACTGCTGACAAGTAAATAAGGGGTTTTATAATGAAACATTAAAAGAACATACCTGGGCAATAAGCATGGAGCCGAATGTCTATTTCTACTCCTCTGAAGATGTTATCGTCTGTTGCAGAAGATGTTTTGTATGGGTCCACTGTTCCTTTATTTATACAGAATGTCATATTTACTACTTTTTTACATGAGTTATTTCAGGCAAGCATAATAGAAAGGGATATCCATAAGAAGCTAATTGAAACTTATTCAACAGGTGAGTTTAGAAAAGGAAGAAACAACATGGTTTGACTTTAAAGGGACATCAAACACTAAATAAATGCTAGATACTATGAAGTATTCAAAGAAAAAAATGATCTGAGAATAACAAGTAGATGTATTTTTTAAAGTTTCATTAGCTGTTTAAATATTGACAAAATAAGTGTAAAGTTTTACGGCTAGATTACGAGTTTTTGTCGGTAAGGCTTGCAGTGCTAACGCTCCTTTTTTTCTCGCTGCTCACTTAAAACAACGCTGGTATTACAGGTTTTTTTCAAGCCGGCGTTAGCCTCTAAAAAGTGAGCGTAGAGCAAAATTTAGTTCCACATCTCACTGTAATACCAGCGCTGCTTACAGTAGCGGTGAGCTGGCTAAACGTGCTCGTGCACGATTTCCCCATAGGAAACAATGGGGCAGATTCAGCTGAAAAAAACCTAACACCTGCAAAAAAGCAGCGTTCAGCTCCTAACGCAGCCCCATTGATTCCTATGGGGAAATAAAATGTATGTCTACACCTAACACCCTAACATGAACCCCAAGTCTAAACACCCCTAATCTTAAACTTATTAAACCCTAATTTTCCACCCTCGACATCGCCGCCACCTACATTATCCCTATGAACCCCTAATCTGCTGCCCCCAACATCGCCGACACCTACATACTATTTATTAACCCCTAATCTGCCCCCCCATGTCGCCGCAACCTACCTAAATTTATTAACCCTAATCTGCCGCCCCCATCATCTCCGCTACTATATTAAATTTATTAACCCCTAAACCTAAGTCTAAACCTAAGTCTAACACCCCCCTAACTTAAACATAATTTAAATTAAACAAAATAAAATTACTACAATTAAATAAATTAATCCTATTTAAAACTAAATATTACCTGTAAAATAAACCATAAGCTAGCTACAATATAACTAATAGTTACATTTGTATCTATCTTAGAGTTTATTTTTATTTTACAGGCAAGTTTGTATTTATTTTAACTAGGTACAATAGTTATTAAATAGTTATTAACTATTTAATAACTTTCTAGTTAAAATAAGTACAAATATACCTGTAAAATAAATCCTAACCTAAATTACAATTACACCTAACACTACACTATCATTAAATGAATTACCTAAACTAACTACAATTAAATACAATTAAATTAAATAAACTAAAGTACAAAAAACCCCACTAAATTACAGAAAATAATATTTTTTTTAAACAAATTACACCTAATCTAATCCCCTTAATAAAATAAAAAAGCCCCCCAAAATAATAAAATTCCCTACCCTATACTAAATTACAAATAGCCCTTAAAAGGTCTTTATGCGGGGCATTGCCCCAAAGTAATCAGCTCTTTTACCTGTAAAAAAAAATACAATACCCCCCTAACATTAAAACCCACCACCTTCACACCCAACCCTACTCTAAAACCCACCCAATCCCCCCTTAATAAAACATAACACTAACCCCTTGAAGATCACCCTTACCTTGAGCCGTCCTCCCCCAGCCGGGCACAAGTGGTCCTCCAGAGGGGCAGAAGGCTTCATCCGATCCGGGCAGAAGAGGACCTCCAGACGGGCAGAAGGCTTCATCAAGGCGGCATATTCTATCTTCATCCATCCGGAGCGGAACGGGTCCATCTTGAAGCCAGCCGACGTGGAGCATCCTCTTCTTCCAACGACTCCCGTTGAATGAAGGTTCCTTTAAATGACGTCATCCAAGATGGCGTCCCTTGAATTCCGATTGGCTGATAGGATTGTATTTTTTTTTACAGGTAAAAGAGCTGATTACTTTGGGGCAATGTCCCGCAAAAATCCCTTTTAAGGGCTATTTTTAATTTAGTATAGGGTAGGGAATTTTATTATTTTGGGGGGCTTTTTTATTTTATTAGAGGGATTAGATTAGGTGTAATTAGTTTAAAAAAAAAATTAATTATTTTTTATTTTCTGTAATTTAGTGTTTGTTTGTTTTTGTACTTTAGTTTATTTAATTAAATTGTATTTAATTGTAGTTAGTTTAGGTAATTAATTTAATGATAGTGTAGTGTTAGGTGTAATTGTAATTTATGTTAGGATTTATTTTACAGGTCTATTTGTACTTATTTTAACTAGGAAGTTATTAAATAGTTAATAACTATTTAATAACTATTGTACCTAGTTAAAATAAATACAAAATTGCCTGCAAAATAAAAATAAACCCTAAGATAGATACAAATGTAACTATTAGTTATATTGTAGCTAGCTCATGGTTTATTTTACAGGTAAGTATTTAGTTTTAAATAGAATTAATTTATTTAATTGTAGTAATTTTATTTCATTTTATTTCAATTATATTTAAGTTAGGGGGGTGTTAGACTTAGGTTTAGACTTAGGTTTAGGGGTTAATAAATTTAATATAGTAGCAGCGACATTGGGGGCGGCAGATTAGGGGTTAATAAATGTAGGTAGGTGTCGGCGATGTTAGGGACGGCAGATTAGGGGTTAATAAAATTTAACTAGTGTTTGTGAGGCGGGAGTACGGCGGTTTAGGGGTTAATATATTTATTACAGTGGCGGCGATGTCTGGTCGGCAGATTAGGGGTTAAAAACTTTATTTGTGGGGTGGAGCCTAGCCATGCTGGAAGATGGCTGCTAGATAGAAGGGCTCCCATCTCCTATACCAGCTTATAGCTCATTTCAGGGACATGAAACCTTTTCCCCATCCCCTCTCACTACCAGCACACTGTGTATAACCCTCCGGTCATGATTGAAGTTTGCCCGGTTCATGATCCACTTATAATGAACAGTATCCTTGCTGAGGCCTAGTATGGCAACGGAAGCAGAACCTGTCTGCCTTACCCCTTGGAACAAAAGAAGATCACCATCGCAAGAATATTGCCTTACCTCCGATCACACCAGCAGGATCTAATCTCTCTTGGAGGAAGAGGAGCAACTGTGACCGCTGGTGTCTTGGGGAGAGAGCGGATGCACATGACCAGGAGATAGCGGATCACTCACCACCGCTCATGGCTCTGATTCTGGGACACGCTCTTTATCGGGTAGACCATAGACGCTCGATTCCTCCTCTTAAGCAAATACTGCCTACACACAAGAGATTAACACATAGGCATAGAAGTGGGGCAATAGATCACTGATTTTTCTATACCATAAGCAGCCTCACGCCATTTTAAAGACCTGCATGAAACTCAATAAGGCTGAATAAGCTTCCGCAGGTAGGACAGAGACTTTACCCCTAAGCCATCCAGTGGCTCTATCAAATAGAAACAACTTAAGCAATAATAAACTCGACATAAAAATAGACAATTAAAAGTAGAGTTCTTCAATTTTATCTCAACAGTGGCTTATAAACCCTGCTTTGTCATATTGCCATATCCTTACACAGTTAATAGGTAATGCCTTGCAAAAGGCAGAATAAAGGAGAAAAGGCCTCATCCTCTAAGACCTTAAACCAATACCTAAAACCTAGAGAGCAGCAGATCCCCACGTGTGCAGAAAACATATCAGAAGCACAACCAATAATGTCTTCTCCTGCACGACTAGGGGAATCTGAGACCGGCTCATATGTTACTAAAATTGATATCACACACCTATGATCTAAAGACGATATTAAAATGGTATTACACAAAATGAGAACCCTCTTTGGAGATCTCAGGAAAGATCTTAGCACTATTGACAAATGAGTGGTATCTCTGGAGGAAAATCAAAATGCCTTACAGACAGAGATACAGGCTAACTCCTCAAGCATTGCACACCAAGACAACAAGATCTAGGCCCTCTCGGAAAAATTAGAGGACCTAGAGAACCGCTGCAAGCGGAATAACCTCAGGATAAGGGGAGTCTCTGAGTCTGTCTTGCCCCCAGCAATAGAAGGGTACCTTCAAGCCCTTTTTAGAATAGTAAAAAACAATCCGGAAGCAGAGGACCTCCAAATAGAGAGGGCTCATAGAGCCATACAACCGAGCCTCCCCCCAAAGCACCCCCGAGAGACATAATTGTTACATTTCTCCGATATAAGGACAAAGAGGAACTTCTTCGCTTTGCCAGAGAAAAGAGCCCCATTTTGCATGTGGGGGAAGAAATACAGCTGTTTTCGGACTTATCTCCCATAACCTTGCAAAAAAGGAGGGAGTTATCCCACATCACTTCCACCCTAAAAAACAACAAGATACATTACAGATGGGGCTTTCCGGTATCAATAATAGCCACTTTTAATAATAAAACAGCAATCTTCAGGCCAGATTCGGACCCCAGCGTCTTTTACAAAGAACTCTCTCTACCATGGACACCGGATGGCAACACCCATCAGCATAGATCTGCAATTGCCTCGGGCAGCATGGATGGAATATGAGACTAGGTCAGAGTACCTTGAAATTAGCATCAACCTGCCTCCTAATGTTGACTATTGTATGCTCAATGGAATTACTAGAGGTTACAAAGGTGTAATAACAAGGTTACAAAGGTGTAATACAGGAGAATCCAGAACGTACATCTTATTTGGACTTCTTCCGCAGGATCCCTCCCTGTGTTAACCAAAGAACTCAGATGTAACCATCATTTTCTACTTCTTTAAAGATATGCTCTCACTGTTATGTTATATAGTTTTGTGTTCTCAAGAGAGCTCTCACTATCAAGTTGGAGTGGGGTTGTTTGCCCCAGCTGGACAGCATACACTTCCTTTTGCCAAAGATAACGGTCATAGGGTTATTGTCTAGCATAACTACTGGCAATACATGTGCAGCAATGCTCTACAGGGGCGAGACCGGAGCCTGAACCCTGTTAAGACTTCCTCTGCAGGCTCCCTCCCTGTGAATACCAGAGGACTCAGATCTTGTCAGCACTGTATCCTTTTCTTGCAACCATTATTGTTAAGGTTAAGTGTTTCTTCTTTAAAGGATTATAACTATTGCTATATATTATGATTATGCTTTCTCTTGGGAGCTTTCTCATTCGAAATGGAGAGAGGGTGTCAACCCCATCACAACAACAATGGGCTCCTTTTCGGACCAAAAGTAGACTGTTATATAATCAATGTTTGACTCTCTGTTACCCTGTTGATGCTCTTAATGTTTTACACGGTGGTCTAGATGTTGTTTATTGACTTAGATACCCTCCTAATATTTCCAATGGATATGAAGGTTTTAGGGGGCTAAGGATTATACTATTTCTACTTGTTATTGCTTCCTTTTCTACCTTATTCAAATACGGCTAGACCAGTATTTTGCATATGCAGACCAATGGATTTCAAGGGAGGGCTGTTCATTTAGTTATAAAACCATACATTGCTTACAAGTTTTCCCCCACACACTAAAACCGCTTAAGTAATCCCTCATTATCCATTCTGCGAGGCTTTTCTCCCTTTCCTAGTGAGAAGCCCTTAATCTCCCCTTTCACGGTTCCCCTCCACACCATTCCCTTATCCATGTCCTTGAAAAATAAAGCTTTCTACAGTTATACTTCACTAAGCCAGTAATAGAGATACTTCCCCCTATTGTTAAACTTTGTTAGGTAAATATCTTGCAATATTTGTTCATAAATAAACGCTCTACCTAAGCTTACTGTTCCTAAGCAATACATTTCTGACTTTTCTTCCTGACTATCCACTAAGCTTTTTCTTTTTCTTATCTGTTCCCCTTCAATACCTTCTCTCTTAATCCCTCCCCCTCCCCCCCCCCTTTTTTTTTCCCACACACAGCCGAGAAAATGTCTCCCAAACTCAGTAGGTTTCAAGATCACTCCTTCCGGTTGACTTCAATAAATGTAAAGGGATTAAACAGCCCTGGAAAGAGATCTATAGTGCTCAGGTAACTAAATAAACTTAACAGCCAAATCCTGATGTTACAAGAGACACATTTTCAAAAAGGTAAGGTCCCCTATGCATTACCCTATAGCTTGCTTCGCTTCAGGGCCTAACAAAAGAGGAGGAGTGGGAATACTGATTCACAAATCTCTACCACTCCAGGTAGTACAAAGTATAAGAGACCCAGAGGGTCGCTATGTCCTTCTGATTGGCTCTCTCTTTGGCCAGCAAATTACATTACTAAACATTTACGCCCCTAATCAAAATCAGAATAGCTTCTTTAAAAGAATATCAAACTTACTATTAGATTACGCTAAAGGAGTGATTCTCCTGGCTGGAGATTTTAATGTCTCATTTGACCCCACAATAGATGCCACTAAAGGCTCCTCCAGTGTACCCAGATCTGTACTCAAGTCCGTGAAAAGCTCCCTGCAAAAGCTCTCACTCCATGATGTTTGGAGAAAACTGCATCCTACTGCGAAGGATTACACCTTTTTCTTCTCTCCCCATAACTGCTACATGCGGATAGACCACATATTTACAGACACTAACGGCCTTACCCTTATCAATCAAAGTAATATAGGGAACATAACATGGTCAGACCACGCCCCAATCACATGCTCAGTTACATGGCCAGATCTCCCAATCACGGCTAGGACATGGAAGCTAGATGACACAATGCTAACAAATCCACTAATTCTCGAGGAGGTTGGGAAAAACTTATCAGAATACTTCTCGGTAAATGCAAATACAGCCTCCTCATCTCTAATAGAATGGGAAGCTCACAAACCTGTGATTCGAGGACTATTCATCAAAAACAGAGCTAAGATTTCCAAACAGTCTAGAGAATTACACTCCAACCTTTTATCTAAAATTAACTCCCTTGAAAAAGAACACAAACTGAACCCAAATAACGACACACTGAAACAGGCACTCATGAACACTAGAAAGGACCACAAACAATTCCTAATAGAGGTACATCAGCGTAATGCATTATACCTTAAGCAATTTTACTAAGAGGGGGGTAACAAGCCTGGGAAAATCCTGGCAAGGAACCTTCGCAGGAAGCAACTGTCAGCATATACTCACTCCCTAAAAACAAAAGAAGGATATATCACCCATGACAGTAAAACCATAGCCTCTACTTTTCGAGATTATTATAGCTCTTTATATGGAATTGACAGACCTGACGAGATACCTCACCCACACGAAGACACAAATGACCTTGCGACTAGCACAGACACATACTTCCAAAACCTAAACCTTCCTTCCCTAACTGACGATGCAAGGACACATTTGGAATCCCCTATTTCTATAGAAGAGCTACACCGGGCCATTAAAGACACTCCCTCTGGTAAAAGTCCTGGGCCAGACGGTTTTTCCTCCAGATTCTATAAAACATTCAAAAACATTTTGTCCTCTCATCTCTTTAAGCTTTTTAATAACTTAAGAGATAACCCCAAACTGTCCAGATCACTCCTAGAAGCCCATATTACAGTAATCCCCAAACCCGGTAAGGCTGCCACATGTCCAGAGAATTTTAGATCAATTTCACTTATTAACACTAATATGAAACTACTGGTTAAGATCCTCGCCAACCGACTGAATAAATATTTACCTAGTCTAATTTCTAAAGATCAGGTGGGCTTCATTCCCGGACGGGAAGCCCGAGATAACACTATTAAAATTCTACAGTTAATAAACCATGCTAAAACCACAAATACCCCCTTGGCCCTTTTCGCAACCGATGCAGAAAAGGCTTTTGATAGGGTGGGTTGGCCTTTCTTGCGAAGAGCAATGGAAGAAATGGGAATTCCGGTTCCCTTTCTGAATATGTCCCTGGCCCTGTATTCCTTTCCAAACGCTCAAATAAGAGTCAATGGCACTTTGTCTGAGCCCTTTAATATCTATAACGGCACCAGACAAGGTTGCCCCTTATCCCCATTGCTTTTTGCTATTGCAATGGAGGTATTAGCACAAAAAGTCAGGAACAACTCAGGAATCAGAGGATTGGTAGTGGGTGAGGTTGAACATAAACAGGCTTTATATGCCGATGATGCCCTCTTCACACTTACAGAGGTTGAGATCTCTATACCAGAACTCCTAGCTAAGCTGGACCGCTACGGTAGAATCTCCAACTTCCAACTAAATATCTCTAAATCAGAGATACTGAATATTAACACCAACCCGAGAGTTATACAATTTTTAAAAGACAAATTCAAGATTCCTATTGCCCAGAAAAACTCAAATATTTAGGGATATTTTTGACCCCTTCCACACAGGACCTATTTAAATTCAATTACGCTACTTAAAAAAAATGATATAATAAGAGACCTTTCCATATGGAAAAACAAGCAGATCTCATGGCTCGGGAGAATTGGAGTCTTAAAGATGAATATCCTTCCGAGATTTTTTTATCTACTTCAGACTCTCCCTATCATGCTACCTGAGGTTTATATATCACATCTACAGAAAGTTTTTGAACAATTTATATGGACCGGTTCCAGACCAAGAATTAAAAAAAAAAATATCAGCTAGATTTAGAGTTTTGTCGGTAAGGACCCGCGTAGCTAACGCTGGCTTTTTTCTGGCCGCACCTTTAAAATAACTCTGGTATTGAGAGTCCATATAATGTCAGCGTTAGGCTCCAAAAAAGGAGCGTAGAGCATATTTAACGCAACTGCAACTCTCGATACCAGAGTTGCTTACGGACGCGGCCAGCCTCAAAAACGTGCTCGTGCACGATTCCCCCATAGGAAACAATGGGGCTGTTTGAGCTGAAAAAAACCTAACACCTGCAAAAAAGCCGCGTTCAGCTCCTAACGCAGCCCCATTGTTTGCTATGGGGAAACACTTCCTACGTCTGCACCTAACACTCTAACATGTACCCCGAGTCTAAACACCCCTAACCTTACACTTATTAACCCCTATTCTACCGCCCCCGCTATCGCTGACCCCTGTATATTATTTTTAACCCCTAATCTGCCGCTCCGTAAACCGCCGCTACTTACATTATCCCTATGTACCCCTAATCTGCTGCCCCTAACACCGCCGACCCCTATATTATATTTATTGAGCTCTCATTCTATTGGATGATCGGAACAGCCAATAGAATGCAAGCTCAATCTGATTGGCTGATTGGATCAGCCAATCGGATTGAACTTGATTCTGATTGGCTGATTCCATCAGCCAATCAGAATATTCCTACCTTAATTCCGATTGGCTGATAGAATCCTATCAGCCAATCGGAATTCGAGGGACGCCATCTTGGATGACGTCATTTAAAGGAACCGTCATTCGTCGTTCAGTCGTCGGCCAGGATGGATGTTCCGCGTCGGAGGTCTTCAGGATGCTGCCGCTCCACTCCGGATGGATGACGATAGAAGATGCCTCTTGGATGAAGACTTCAATCGGATGGAAGACCTCTTCTGCCCCGCTTGGATAAAGACTTCTACCGGATGGAGGACCTCTTCTTGCTCCGCTTGGATGAAGAATTTGGCTCGGCTGGGTGAAGACGACTCAAGGTAGGGAGATCTTCAGGGGCTTAGTGTTAGGTTTATTTAAGGGGGGTTTGGGTTAGATTAGGGGTATGTGGGTGGTGGGTTGTAATGTTGGGGGGGTTATTGTATGTTTTTTTTTACAGGCAAAAGAGCTGAACTTCTTGGGGCATGCCCCGCAAAGGGCCCTGTTCAGGGCTGGTAAGGTAAAAGAGCTTTGAACTTTAGTAATTTAGAATAGGGTAGGGCATTTTTTTATTTTGGGGGGCTTTGTTATTTTATTAGGGGGCTTAGAGTAGGTGTAATTAGTTTAAAATTGTTGTAATATATTTCTAATGTTTGTAAATATTTTTTTATTTTTTGTAACTTAGTTCTTTTTTATTTTTTGTACTTTAGTTAGTTTATTTCATTGTATTTATTTGTAGGAATTGTATTTAATTTATTTATTGATAGTGTAGTGTTAGGTTTAATTGTAGATAATTATAGGTATTTTATTTAATTAATTTATTGATAGTGTAGTGTTAGGTTTAATTGTAACTTAGGTTAGGATTTATTTTACAGGTATATTTGTAATTATTTTAACTATTTTAGCTATTAAATAGTTATTAACTATTTAATAGCTATTGTACCTGGTTAAAATAATTACAAAGTTACCTGTAAAATAAATATTAATCCTAAAATAGCTATAATATAATTATAATTTATATTGTAGCTATATTAGGGTTTATTTTACAGGTAAGTATTTAGCTTTAAATAGGAATAATTTATTTAATAAGAGTTAATTAATTTCGTTAGATAAAAATTATATTTAACTTAGGGGGGTGTTAGTGTTAGGGTTAGACTTAGCTTTAGGGGTTAATACATTTATTAGAATAGCGGTGAGCTCCAGTCGGCAGATTAGGGGTTAATAATTGAAGTTAGGTGTCGGCGGTGTTAGGGAGGGCAGATTAGGGGTTAATACTATTTATTATAGGGTTAGTGAGGCGGATTAGGGGTTAATAACTTTATTATAGTAGCGCTCAGGTCCGCTCGGCAGATTAGGGGCTAATAAGTGTAGGCAGGTGGAGGCGACGTTGAGGGGGGCAGATTAGGGGTTAATAAATATAATATAGGGGTCAGCGGTGTTAGGGGCAGCAGATTAGGGGTACATAGCTATAATGTAGGTGGCGGCTCTTTGCAGTCGGCAGATTAGGGGTTAATTATTGTAGGTAGGTGGCGGCGACGTTGTGGGGGGCAGGTTAGGGGTTAATAAATATAATATAGGGGTTGGCGGTGTTAGGGGCAGCAGATTAGGGGTACATAAGGATAACGTAGGTGGCGGTCGGCAGATTAAGGGTTAAAAAAATTTAATCGAGTGGCGGCGATGTGGGGGGACCTCGGTTTAGGGGTACATAGGTAGTTTATGGGTGTTAGTGTACTTTAGAGTACAGTAGTTAAGAGCTTTATGAACCGGCGTTAGCCCAGAAAGCTCTTAACTACTGACTTTTTTCTGCGGCTGGAGTTTTGTCGTTAGAATTCTAACGCTCACTTCAGACACGACTCTAAATACCGGAGTTAGAAAAATCCCATTGAAAAGATAGGATACGCAATTGACGTAAGGGGATCTGCGGTATGGAAAAGTTGCGGCTGAAAAGTGAGCGTTAGACCCTTTTTTGACTGACTCCAAATACCGGAGGTAGCCTAAAACCAGCGTTAGGAGCGCTGGTTTTCACGGCTACCGCCAAACTCCAAATCTAGGCCTATGTTTCTGCCCAGGGACAATGGGGGACTGGGTGTTCCAAATTTGCAAGCCTACAAACACGCAATAACTTTACAACACATAGTTGAATGGGCTCACAACACAGATAACAAAGCTTGGATACAAATTGATAGGCACATTTTCAGACTAAAATGTAGCAACATTGGCATGGACGACACGTGTAAAAAGGCCCAAAATATTGAATTCCTACCACCTCATGGCGGGCATCCTTTCAGACTGGGATAAGATCTTAGCTTTCACAACGCACATATCCTCCAGAAATGTCCCGACTATCTCACTTATAGAATATGTAGATCTGCCCTATCATCGGTTAGGCTTCACTTTAAAACAACCTTAGAGCCTTAGCGTAGGCTCCATGCAGTACGCTACTGAGAACGGCAAGTTTAAATCTCAAACAGCTCTGAAGGAAACCCATGGGGAGATCTTCTCCTCATGGCTCCACTATCATCAGTTATTACACTTTATCTCTTATAATAAACACAAAGCTGAGCTGGGTAGGGAAACCACAACATTTGAAAAACTATGTATAATGTCAACACCCCCAACCCACCTCATCTCAAAACTCTACAAACTTGTAAATAACCCTAACGTGTCAAACCTCCCTTCATACACACACTCTTGGTGTAGAGATCTCGGTTGCAACTTAGATGAGGAGCTTTGGTTGAAAGCTTTCAAACTAACCAAACAATCATCTGTCTCAGCAATGATACAAGAAATCCACCTAAAACTCTCATGTAGGTGGTACTTAACTCCATCACGGTTACATAAGATTTTTCTCTCACTAAATAGTTCATGCTGGAGGGGCTGTGGGGAAGAGGGCTCTTTAATACATATATGGTGGACGTGTCCCTTGTTGGACAAATACTGGACAGATATTTTCTTAGCTATCTCAGATATTATCTCAGTTCGGGTCAATCCTGACCCGAAGGTTATTTTATTCCTCTCCTTACCCAAACTGACTGGCCTTGGCAAAAAACCTTTGTTGCTGATAATGCTTACGGCAGCAAAAAAACTTATTCCTAAGTATTGGAAAACCAAAACAATTCCTTTGCTGGAGGAGTGGAGGTTGATGGTATCGGAACTTCTGTCCTTGGAGAGATACCACTATCTTAAAACAAATAAATTAGAGACATATGAAATGATGAAGTCAATCTGGACTAATACAATCTGAATACACCTGCCCGAGATGGGACTGACTGATCCTTCAGTTAACCGGAAGTGTGGACATTCCCCCCCCCCTCTCTCTTTTTTTTTTTTTTCTTCTCTTTCCTCTCCCCCCCCCTTCTCCCTGTTTCTTCAATCCTCTTGCTCTTCTTCTCCCTCCTTTTCCTACCAACTCCTGAGGACTCCTTCTTCCTCCCCTAGCTTTAAGCATAGATTCATTACATTTACTATGTATAACTATTCGTAAAATTTAAAAATGTTTTGTCTTTAGGGGCACAAAATTTCTGTATTATTATTTGAATTCATATCTCCGATCCCCCTATTCTTACGTTTATTAAGATGACAATAATTGTTTATTCAAGGTTTATTCTCGGTATTACATTACATATAACTTTTTGATCAAGTGCAACTTTTGTTTTATACCTACTTCAGTCTGTAATGTATACTCTTGTTGTCGTTTTCAAAGCCTTTAATAAAGACAATTTAAAAAACAAAACAAAAAAAACACTTTATTTGTTTCCGATGTGGGGGGGGGGGCCTCGGTTTAGGGGTTAATAGGTAGTTTATGGGTGTTAGTATACTTTTTAGAACTTTAGTTAAGTTTTATTTTACGGTGTTAGCCCATAAAACTCTTAACTACTGACTTTTAAATGCGGTAACAGTCTTGATAGGAGAGGGTGTACCGCTCATTTCTTCCAAGACTCGTAATACCGGCATTAGGAAAATCCCATTGAAAAGATAGGATACGCAATTTACATAAGGGGATTTGCGGTAAGCTCGAGTCGCGGAAGAAAAGTGAGCGGTACACCTGTACCTGCCAGACTCGTAATACCATCGGGCGTTAAAAAGCAGCGTTGGGAGTCCCAACGCTGCTTTTTAATGCCCGCTGGTATTACGAGTCTGGCAGGTACAGGTTTACCGCTCACTTTTCTTCCGCGACTCGAGCTTACCACAAATCCCTTCCCCTTATGTAAATTGTGTATCCTATCTTTTCAATGGGATTTTCCTAATGCAGCTCTCAACGCTGCTTTTTATGGCTAACGCAAGACTCGTAATCTAGGCGTTAGTGTCTATAAAACAATGGGAGCCGCCATGTTGTAACTTAAGTTACCTTCTCTGCTGTGGCCAATTAGGGAGAGTTATAAATAGGCCACTAGAGTGTGCAGCCAATGGCTGTGTATAATATAACAGTGTTCTGCTCTTTCATTTATATCAGGAACTGAAAAACTCAAAATTTCAGAATGGAATTACAGGAAAAGGGGACAAAAAGATTGCAGAGTTTTTTTAATATATATTCGATTTATCGTTTTTATATTATCTTCTCAAAGTCTTTCACGTCCCTTTAAATTTGTTAGTCTAATGTTGTAACTTAATATGTATTCTCAGTGTTTTATAGTAAATAACCCTGCATGCAAAATATATATTTATCTGCATTCAGTAAAATTGAATTTTACATCAGATATATAAAATTCAATTTTACTGAATGCAGATGGATCAACCCTCATTAGAAAATAAAACAAAGATTCATCACAACAACTTATACAGGAAACACAGCACGCATATTTAAGATTTTTATTAGTCTGTAACATTGGGCCTTATGCATTAAGAAAAAAAACTGGAAAATAAAATGTTACATTTCAGCATGTATTAAAAAGAGATATAATATTAAATGTACCAATGTCTGTACCCTACCCATACAAGCTTTTGGGGTTATAAGAGATTAGAGTGGCTCTTGTTCAGTACAGAAATAAAATCACTTTTTTTTTGTAAGTGTTTACTTTTACTTTCTCTTTGGAGAAAAGGACTTGTCTACTAGAAAATAAACTTTATTGGGGGTCCCTAGACATACCCGATTTGTATTGAACATATCATGACCTATTCCCAAGCAAATCCCCATGTGCTGTTTTTTTTTAACTTTATTTTTAAAACATCCGCTGTGTGGTACTGCTCCAAGATCACCAGGCAATTCTCTTTCAAATGAGGGCTCTAAATAAATGAGGTTTATAGCTGCTAAGATTAAGCGGTTTATAGAACTTCCCCCATCCAGCTCCCTTGCAGCTACACTAAGCTTCTGCCCCCTTTGTGATGTCACAACATGCATACATGGTGATGTCACCAGCACTTCAATTAAGCCTGGGAGTGCCACCAACTAGTGTGAGGGATCTCCAAAAACATAATTTCATTTGCAATCCCCAGCATGATGAAAAGGGCTTGTCATGCGCCCACAGGTGGCAAAGTGTGAATTTTCTCCATCTTGAAAATTAGAACTTTCTAGAATTTTTACATTGTTTTGAGATCCAAGATAGGATGAAACGTACCCTCCTTTTTTGGTACTATGAAAAGATTAGAATAAAACCCCCGGTTTATCTCTGAAGCTGGAACTGGAACAATAGCCTTTAAAGGATTTTGAGGAACTCTAGACAGGAAGAATCTACCTTGAGAAGGTTTTGATCAAAAGCTTATTCAAAACTTCTGAGAAATGTTTCCTAACACCCAAGGATCTTGAATAGACTTCTCCCAAAACTTTGAAAAAAGATTCAAAACTGTTCCTTACCAGAGACTGGACTGGAAATGGGGGTCTTACCTTGGAGGTTGGGGTAAACTTCTTGGTCTGTTTCCTTTTAGACTAAGAAGGGGTGGGCTTCCAGAAAGTTTTGGGGAAACCTGAAGTCTGGGCAGAGGAAGATGCTTTTTGATTCTTAGATTGTCAAAACAAAAATGTCTTGCGGTTCTAGGCATATCATTACGTTTTTCATCCTGAGTCAGAAAAGCACATTTACCCCTAGCAACTGTGACAGGGGTGTATTATGGCCTAGTCCAACAAGGCCGGTGCCTAGGGCAGCAGATTTGGGAGGTACAGCACATCTGCCCTATCCGCTCTCTAAAAGCCAGCACACAGTACAGTGAGCGATAAAGTGCAGGCTTTTACAAGACAAGGCACGTGCGCTTATAAAGATCCTCTTCACAGGCAGTGCTCCTTTAAACCGTTGCTTCATTTAGAGCCGCAGGCATTTTTGTAGTAGAAGCGTTATTGGTGAGAAACTTGCCTTGGGATATCCGACTGGAGGAGATGACCTTGTGCCGATATGCTGCCTCCCCTTGTCAGCTGTGGTGGGTCTGCGAGCGCAGTGCTTATTGCAGGTCTTAGTAACTAACAGACTGGATGCGTCTGTGCACTGCTTAGATCCGCTTGTGATGTCTAATCATAAACTCTCAGCGCTAATGTATGTTAGATATTAATAGCTAGCTTTCTCTGAATTCATGAACCCACAGAGTAAATAGTAAACGGACACTTAAAAAGTTTCATTACTTGAATGATGGTAATTACTGTATGTTGTTGCATGTGAAGGGCAGTGATTGTTTCAGTGTATTCTTCTTTCCCTCACTTCCTATCTCCCTTCTTTCCCTTTCTCCCTCCCTTCCTTCCTCCCTCCCTCCCTCAACTCTCTCCCTCCCTCCCTTATTTCTTTCCCACCCTTATTTCCCCCCCCTCACTCCCTCCCTTCTTTCCCTCCCTCACTCCCACCCTTCCCTCCCTCACTCCCTCCCTCCCTTCTTTTCCTCCCTCCCTTCATTCTCTCAACTTCCTCTCTTGCTCCCTTCTTTCACTCCCACTTCTCTCGTCTCTCTCTCTCTCCCTCCCTTCCTTATTTCTTTCTTTCCTTTCCCTCCCTTTTCTCCCCTCCCCTTCTTTTCTCTCCCTTCTCTCAGGGAGAAAATAGTATGAGATGCATGCAATTCAAGCCACCTGTATGCAAGTGTTTTGCTAGCCCATTTTCTTTTGAAACAAACAAATAAAAACATTACACAACCTGCCCAAAAATATATTAAGGGGGAAAAAATGTCTAAAACCTTTTTGGGGGTTGGGGGGCAGCAGAATTTTGAGTGCCTAGGGCAGCACAAAACCTAAATATGCCACTGAACTGTGGCAATAATAGCATGCAGCCTGTTTGGGGGCTGCCTTAAAAATGTCAGGTTTTTTTACTGGTTGTTTGTTTGTAGCAGGAAAATCCTCTATTTCCAAAGCAATTAAAATGTCCTGTAATATAATATGAATATGCTCAATCCTCAAATTAAAAAACAACCTCTGCCACAATGGCAGGGTACTAGGTTTCAGAAAATCTGTCTTCAGAAGAGGAAACTTCAGATTCATAAGTAACCCTTTTATCCATTGGGAAATTAGAAGCATTGCTACTAAGGGACGTCTGTGATGAGCCAACAGCCCAGAAAAGGAACACCTACTAACCCTTGCATGCGCCTGTGCTTAACAGCTGGAGGGATAACAGCTAACAACAATTCATTAATGGCAGAGTAAATGTATTCCTTTAAATTTTGAATATAGTGCAGAAGATCGCCCTGGGTGCAGCCATGGTAGGGCATAGACCCTTGATATAAAGGCAGCCATGAGATAATCCTGTCTAGAGTTAGAGACTAACTCTGCCCATGAGGTACACAGCTGAGCAGGGGGGACAAAGAACTTAAAATCTTTGCAAAGAAAATACAAGCGTTGAAGGAGTTAAATTATAAGTGGATCTCCCGTCTAAAGGATGAGCTGACAGTCCACAGTTCTGAGCTTAACCAACCTGCTTCATATTTCACCAAGTATTTCACCACCTTCACTGGTCCTGACAGCTTTTCCAAACAGGCTGAGAGGAGCACCACAGGAACAGGAAAAAATATTGACAGTAACTCTGGAAACTGCTTATGCTGGCCACACTAGATTTAAGATTTAAAACCACCAAAAGTGCCTTAAAACTAGGCTAACCATATTGCCGCTTTAAGAAGGAACACATATGAAAAATACATATGTGAGGGTTCTTATACAAAACCATTTCTTTAAATAGCCCTGAAAACAGCCCTGACATATGTATTTTTCATATGTGTCCCTTTTTAAAGCGGCAATATGGTCAGCCTACTTAAAACTCTTATGGAATGTATTTGGTATGTATATATATATTGCATACAAAGAGAGAAGCGCGAGAGAAACGAACAACAGCTCAGTGGCTTGTTCTATGGCGATTTACCACCCGGAAGCAGCCTCTTTTAGACCAGTGTGCTTTTCACAGAAGAAAACTTTCCTGAAGTATATCAGTCTGATCCCGCCAAGTAAGGTCAGTCCAGCCCCGAAATACCAGGCAATTCTCCTCTGAACAAGGAACATGACAACCCCAGACGATCGTTTCAGCCTCCTATGGGCCTCGTCAGTGAGGTGCAGCCACATTCCTCTAAGCACACTGGGCAAGGAGTCCACGTCTGGTTTCCCCCATCACCCATAGGGAGACTTCCCCAGGGTCATAATAATTTGCATACAAAGAGAGAAGCACTCTACCAGGAACGAACAACAGCTCAGTGGCTTGTTCTATGGCGATTTACCACCCGAAAGCAGCCTCTTTTAGACCAGTGTGCTTTTCACAGAAGAAAACTTTCCTGAAGTATATCAGTCTGATCCCGCCAAGTAAGGTCAGTCCAGCCCCGAAATACCAGGCTATTCTCCTCTGAACAAGGAACATGACAACTCCAGACGATCGTTTCAGCCTCCTATGGGCCTCGTCAGTGAGGTGCAGCCACATTCCTCTAAGCACACTAGGCAAGGAGTCCACGTCTGGTTTCCCCCATAACCCATAGGGAGACTTCCCCAGGGTCATAATAATTTGCATACAAAGAGAGAAGCGCTCTACCAGGAACGAACAACAGCTCAGTGGCTTGTTCTATGGCGATTTACCACCCGGAAGCAGCCTCTTTTAGACCAGTGTGCTTTTCACAGAAGAAAACTTTCCTGAAGTATATCAGTCTGATCCCGCCAAGTAAGGTCAGTCCAGCCCCGAAATACCAGGCAATTCTCCTCTGAACAAGGAACATGACAACCCCAGACGATCGTTTCAGCCTCCTATGGGCCTGGTCAGTGAGGTGCAGCCACATTCCTCTAAGCACACTGGGCAAGGAGTCCACGTCTGGTTTCCCCCATCACCCATAGGGAGACTTCCCCAGGGTCATAATAATTTGCATACAAAGAGAGAAGCGCTCTACCAGGAACGAACAACAGCTCAGTGGCTTGTTCTATGGCGATTTACCACCCGGAAGCAGCCTCTTTTAGACCAGTGTGCTTTTCACAGAAGAAAACTTTCCTGAAGTATATCAGTCTGATCCCGCCAAGTAAGGTCAGTCCAGCCCCGAAATACCAGGCAATTCTCCTCTGAACAAGGAACATGACAACCCCAGATGATCGTTTCAGCCTCCTATGGGCCTCGTCAGTGAGGTGCAGCCACATTCCTCTAAGCACACTAGGCAAGGAGTCCAAGTCTGGTTTCCCCCATCACTCATAGGGAGACTTCCCCAGGGTCATAATAATTTGCATACAAAGAGAGAAGCGCTCTACCAGGAACGAACAACAGCTCAGTGGCTTGTTCTATGGCGATTTACCACCCGGAAGCAGCCTCTTTTAGACCAGTGTGCTTTTCACAGAAGAAACCTTTCCTGAAGTATATCAGTCTGATCCCGCCAAGTAAGGTCAGTCCAGCCCCAAAATACCAGGCAATTCTCCTCTGAACAAGGAACATGACAACCCCAGACGATTGTTTCAGCCTCCTATGGGCCTCGTCAGTGAGGTGCAGCCCCATTCCTCTAAGCACACTGGGCAAGGAGTCCACGTCTGGTTTCCCCCATCACCCATAGGGAGACTTCCCCAGGGTCATAATAATTTGCATACAAAGAGAGAAGCGCTCTACCAGGAACGAACAACAGCTCAGTGGCTTGTTCTATGGCGATTTACCACCCGGAAGCAGCCTCTTTTAGACCAGTGTGCTTTTCACAGAAGAAAACTTTCCTGAAGTATATCAGTCTGATCCCGCCAAGTAAGGTCAGTCCAGCCCCGAAATACCAGGCAATTCTCCTCTGAACAAGGAACATGACAACCCCAGATGATCGTTTCAGCCTCCTATGGGCCTCGTCAGTGAGGTGCAGCCACATTCCTCTAAGCACACTGGGCAAGGAGTCCACGTCTGGTTTCCCCCATCACCCATAGGGAGACTTCCCCAGGGTCATAATAATTTGCATACAAAGAGAGAAGCGCTCTACCAGGAACGAACAACAGCTCAGTGGCCTGTTCTATGGCGATTTACCATCTGGAAGCAGCCTCTTTTAGACCAGTGTGCTTTTCACAGAAGAAAACTTTCCTGAAGTATATCAGTCTGATCCCGCCAAGTAAGGTCAGTCCAGCCCCGAAATACCAGGCAATTCTCCTCTGAACAAGGAACATGACAACCCCAGACGATCGTTTCAGCCTCCTATGGGCCTCGTCAGTGATGTGCAGCCACATTCCTCTAACCACACTGGGCAAGGAGTCCACGTCTGGTTTCCTCCATCACCCATAGGGAGACTTCCCCAGGGTCATAATAATTTGCATACAAAGAGAGAAGCGCTCTACCAGGAACGAACAACAGCTTAGTGGCTTGTTCTATGGCGATTTACCACCCGGAAGCAGCCTCTTTTAGACCAGTGTGCTTTTCACAGAAGAAAACTTTCCTGAAGTATATCAGTCTGATCCCGCCAAGTAAGGTCCGTCCAGCCCCGAAATACCAGGCAATTCTCCTCTGAACAAGGAACATGACAACCCCAGATGATCGTTTCAGCCTCCTATGGGCCTCGTCAGTGAGGTGCAGCCACATTCCTCTAAGCACACTGGGCAAGGAGTCCATGTCTGGTTTCCCCCATCACCCATAGGGAGACTTCCCCAGGGTCATAATAATTTGCATACAAAGAGAGAAGTGCTCTACCAGGAACTAACAACAGCTCAGTGGCTTGTTCTATGGCGATTTACCACCCGGAAGCAGCCTCTTTTAGACCAGTGTGCTTTTCAGAGAAGAAAACTTTCCTGAAGTATATCAGTCTGATCCCGCCAAGTAAGGTCAGTCCAGCCCCGAAATACCAGGCAATTCTCCTCTGAACAAGGAACATGACAACCCCAGACGATCGTTTCAGCCTCCTATGGGCCTCGTCAGTGAGGTGCAGCCACATTCCACTAAGCACACTGGGCAAGGAGTCAACGTCTGATTTCCCCCATCATCCATAGGGAGACTTCCCCAGGGTCATAATAATTTGCATACAAAGAGAGAAGCGCTCTACCAGGAACGAACAACAGCTCAGTGGCTTGTTCTATGGCGATTTACTACCCGGAAGCAGACTCTTTTAGACCAGTGTGCTTTTCACAGAAGAAAACTTTCCTGAAGTATATCAGTCTGATCCCGCCAAGTAAGGTCAGTCCAGCCCCGAAATACCAGGCAATTCTCCTCTGAACAAGGAACATGACAACCCCAGACGATCGTTTCAGCCTCCTATGGGCCTCGTCAGTGAGGTGCAGCCACATTCCTCTAAGCACACTGGGCAAGGAGTCCACGTCTGGTTTCCCCCATCACCCATAGGGAGACTTCCCCAGGGTCATAATAATTTGCATACAAAGAGAGAAGCGCTCTACCAGGAACGAACAACAGCTCAGTGGCTTGTTCTATGGCGATTTACCACCCGGAAGCAGCCTCTTTTAGACCAGTGTGCTTTTCACAGAAGAAAACTTTCCTGAAGTATATCAGTCTGATCCCGCCAAGTAAGGTCAGTCCAGCCCCGAAATACCAGGCAATTCTCTGAACAAGGAACATGACAACCCCAGACGATCGTTTCAGCCTCCTATGGGCCTCATCAGTGAGGTGCAGCCACATTCCTCTAAGCACACTGGGCAAGGAGTCCATGTCTGGTTTCCCCCATCACCCATAGGGAGACTTCCCCAGGGTCATAATAATTTGCATACAAAGAGAGAAGCGCTCTACCAGGAACGAACAACAGCTCAGTGGCTTGTTCTATGGCAATTTACCACCCGGAAGCAGCCTCTTTTAGACCAGTGTGCTTTTCACAGAAGAAAACTTTCCTGAAGTATATCAGTCTGATCCCGCCAAGTAAGGTCAGTCCAGCCCCGAAATATATATATATATATATGTGTGTGAAAGAGAAAGAGGTCACCTGCGCTAAAATCTAGGATGTGTGGATTTTTATGTAATTTCAAGGGAAACGGTTCTCAGATATATAGAAAATTGTCCCAAATATAATGTCTCTGGGTACTGTGAGCTTGAACAAAACCTAGTATGCGTCTAGCGTGCTGCCTCTATATTGAAACAGAGTACCCCTGACTCTGTAAAAAGTGTATAGAAAGAGAAAAATCAATATAAAAGTAGAGGCGCTCAGCTTTACAATGTATATTATAAGTATATGTATATCAAATGTTAGTCTTTGTTGGTGAATTTCATCACAGTTGTTGAATCAATTGAGAAATTACTGCTTACCAGCTGTTACCTCAATCATATGAGGTAAGGTGAGTGCCCAGGTTTAAAGGTGATTCACTGTAGAGGAACTTCTATGTCCTGTTGATGTCCCTGGAAACCTGTTGTTCAGAATTGGTCCCTCTGTTAGAATTCTTTATAGGAATGAAGATCCTGGACTCTCTATAGGTAGAAGAATGTAGACTGTAATCCGTCTTTTATATCTTTCTTCAATGGTGGTAGGAATACTTGATTCTTATTTGTACTATCCTTTAGAGAGAGGTGCCTTTTGGTGGTGAGAATCCCCGTTCCCTCAGCATGCAGTCAGGATGTTGTTCATAGAAAGAAAACAGAAGCACATAGCATAATATTGTTTTGACACAATGAAAATATTTATTCAATAATAATATGCGCTTACATTAAAAACCCTCAATCAATATGAGGTAAGTTACAGACACATATACAGCATGAAGGGCCGTGTCCTTAGTTGTAGTAGAAATGGCAGTGGTATAAGGATCCTGGTGCTTGATGGTTATATACTAGTCCAAACTTAGTCAGATGTACTGTGTGCCGTCACAGACTGTTATATGGACAGTGTATATAACGGTGGTAGGGCTAAAAGGTAGGCCCACAATGTTCCCAGATTGCACTGATGTAATTTAAGCTGCTGTTTTAAATGTTAATGCGACCTATGGTCTGAGGTACAAGAGAATTAAGTGTCTGAAGCTTGTTTCTAGGAAGCGTATACTTTGCACTGTTATTCTCTCCAAACTCTTATACAGACAGCGTGGAAATTACTGTTATAATATGACCGCTTTGAAGTCCCAAATGTGTAGGACTTAAGTTAGGGCTATTTGTCAAACCGCTGTGTTAATACAGAGGAGTGAGGGATGTGTGCCCGTTTGAATAGCTGTGGTGATGGTTGTAACAGTAAATTATATAAATGTGCCAGTGGGATAAGCGCAATGTCAATCTTAGATCCTGAGCGCATTAGATTCCCAAGCACATTATAAAACACAGGCGCGATAAAATATCATATATCCGAATAAAAAAGTAACACGTTAAAAATTAGACATAAAATGTTATAAAAGGTAGTTAGGCCCTGTCCGCCCACTGTAAGAAACCTTACGCGTTTCGAAGTCTATCGTGACTTCTTCTTCAGAGGTAAAAGTGAGTGGACAGGTGAATGGTGCTCCTTATTTAAGGTCCGTGAAGTGGGCGTAGTTTTTTAGGGGCCTGCGTGTGTATGCATAGCGTAACCGTCGTGTCTATGCTGAACGTGGTGATGTCATGACATAAGGGACGTCGGTGACGTCTGGCCTTCTCTGTCTTGTTAGGTTGTTATGGTAACCGCGCTGTTGGAAACTAAAGCGTGTGTCAGCTACTTATTGCTATTTTCGTGTTTATGTACTTCATCACTAGTTCTCATGTGAGAATTTCACTATCTTGCTAGTAACTACTTTGTGACCCTTATGTGATTGTTTATAAAGGATGTGCAAGAACCTTAATTCTTACTTGAAATTCGCAATAATAAAAGGGTGCCATGGTAGTTTTGAAACATGAAACTTAATTTTGCTTATCCCATTCCCAATTTGTTTTTCATTATAAAAGTATATTAATTGATATTATGTGAGTGATCCATTATTTAACTTATATCTCTCAAATTGTTAAAATATAGACTTTCAGATTCCTTTTCATTTGAACTAAGAGAAAATATAGCTGTAGGAGAGTATACATTAATACTGATAAACATATGTCAGTTTAATCATTTAAGGAAAAAAGAAAGAAAAGTACACATTGGGACTTCTGGGTACTAGTTGTTCTTAAATATGTAGGTTTAGGTTTTATATAAAAACATTTATTTGTATACATGAAAAGTATCTATTGTTTTTCAGGTGTGCCAGATTATAAAAAGGCTGCCAAGTCAATGTCTGCATTCAGACCCTCTGGACTCATTGTACCCATATAATGGATCCAGTAGGTCTCTCGTTGTCTCAATAGTTGAAATCTATCACCCCCTCTCTTAGGGGCTGAGACCTGTTCTAGAATTGTACCTTTAATTGTTTTAGGGTCCATATTGTGTACTTTTTTGTAGTGTCTAGATAAATTATGTCCTTTGTGTCTGTAACTTACCTCATATTGATTGAGGGTTTTTAATGTAAGCGCATATTATTATTGAATAAATATTTTCATTGTGTCAAAACAATATTATGCTATGTGCTTCTGTTTTCTTTCTATGAACAACATCCTGACTGCATGCTGATAGAACGGGGATTCTCACCACCAAAAGGCACCTCTCTCTAAAGGATAGTACAAATAAGAATCAAGTATTCCTACCACCATTGAAGAAAGATATAAAAGACGGATTACAGTCTACATTCTTCTACCTAAAGAGAGTCCAGGATCTTTATTCCTATAAAGAATTCTAACGGAGGGACCAATTCTGAACAACAGGTTTCCAGGGACATCAACAGGACATAGAAGTTCCTCTACAGTGAATCACCTTTAAACCTGGGCACTCACCTTACCTCATATGATTGAGGTAACAGCTGGTAAGCAGTAATTTCTCAATTGATTCAACAACTGTGATGAAATTCACCAACAAAGACTAACATTTGATATACATATACTTATAATATACATTGTAAAGCTGAGCACCTCTACTTTTATATTGATTTTTCTCTTTCTATACACTATATATATATGTATATATATTTATGTCCCCAGACTATGGTAATCAAAGCACATTTGTCCACTGTGCTTACTTCAGCTGCAGACAATTGTTTACTGTAGACAGCTCCATCTGAGGCAGTCTACAACCCAGGGTATTGGTATGTGACTCACACATGGAGCAGTACATTAGTAGACCAGGGGAATGGCAGCTAAATTACCTGGAAGGCCTGTGAGATTTTAATATTGGGAAAAGATTTTTCACTGCCTGGCTGCAAACTCCTGGTCTACCCCTCTGTCCCTCATAGGCACTGAGGAGGAAATGGGTTACATATCGGTTAGAGAACCCCTGCTAATGATGAGTAGATCTGCACTTCAGAATTCACCTCACTCCATCTTGGAGGAAAAAAAACAACTGAGGATTAATGGGACAGTCAACACCAAAATTGTTATTGTTAAAAAGATAAATAATGCCTTTACTACCAATTCCCCAGCTTTGCACAACCAACATTGTTATATTAATTTACTTTATAACATTTAAACCTCTAAATTTCTCCCTGTTTCTAAGCCACTACAGACAGCCTCTTATCACGTGCTTTTTATTAGCTTTTCACAACAAGAGACTGCTAATCCATTTGGGCCATATAGATAACATTGTGCGCTCTCCCGTGATGTTGTGGCTGACACTGCACTAATTGGCTAAAATGCAAGTCAAGAGATAATAAATAAATAGCCATCAGGGGGCTGTCAAAAGAGGCTTAGATACAAGGTAATCACAGAGGTTAAAAGTACATTAATAAAACCATGTTGGCTGTGCAAAACTGGGGAATGGGTAATAAAGGGATTAGCTATATTTTTAAACAATAACAATGTTGGAGTTGAATATCCCTTTAAGTAAGTGGTTAGATATTTAAAGCTGTATGGGACATAATACTTATGCTAAATCACCTGAAAAAGCTGACAAGAAAATATCACCTGAACATGTCTATGTAAAAAAGTAAGACATTTTACCTCAAAATGTCTCTCACAAAAGTAAGTGCACAGTGAACAGTTATCCTTTAGCTACTGTCAAGCTGCTAAGGGAGCTAAGATTGAGGGGTTTGAAAAACTTTCCCCCACCCAGCTCCCTTGCAGCTACACTAAGCTTCCTGGTTCTGCCCCCTTTATAATGTCACCACATGTATGCATGGTGATGCCACCGGCACTTCCATTAAAGGGACAGTCTACACCAAATTTTTTCTTATTTAAAAAGATAGATAATCCCTTTATTACCCATTCCCCATTTTTGCATAACCAACACAGTAATATTAATATACTTTTTACCTCTGTGATTACCTTGTATCTAAACCTTTGCAGTGAGCCTCCTTATCTAAGTGCCTTCGACAGACATGCAGTGTAGTCAATCGGTGAAGACTCCTAAATAACTTCACGGCAGTGAGCACAATGTTATCTATATGATACATATGAACTAGCATAGTCTAACTGTGAAAAACTTTCAAAATGCTCTGAGCTAGGAGGCGGTTTTCAACTGTTTAAAAATCAGTTTGAGCCTAGCTAGATTTAGCTTTTCAAAAATACCACCAAGGGAACAAAGCAAATTTGATGATAAAAGTAAATTGGAAAGTTGTTTAAAATTGCATACACTATCTGAATCATGAAAGTTTAGTTTTGACTTTACTGTCCCTTTAAGCCTGGGAGTGCCACCAACTAGTGCGAGGGATCTCCGAAAACATAATTTCAACTGCAATCCCCAGCATGATGAAAAGGGCTTGTCATGTGACCACGGGCGGCAAAATGCATGACAAGCATAGCTCATCATGTGAATCGAAGTGCTTAAGGGGCTCTTTGGAAGATTGATTTTCCAACTGTGACTGTGAAGCAGTTGAAGAACCACTTGAGGGTCAGACAAAGCCAGATGAAGCGGGTGCCTGTACCAAAAGATAATGCAAGTAAGGAACTACAGAGATCCCTTGGATTAGAACCACAGTCAATAATTCACATAGAACCTTGTTAGATTCTCTGGGTGCTGGAATTTCACAAAATCATAATTTTTGTCTAGGAAAGCAAATTTCAGGAATCTGACACAAATCCCTTTGAATGTGAATATGTTAATAAGCATAATTTAACTCAATGGTAGACATAAACTGACCTCCTGCACTAAAGGAAGTAAAGTGTGAATTTTCTCCATCTTGAAAATTGGAACTTTCTAGAATTTGCTCATTGTTTTGAGATCCAAGATAGGATGAAAAGTACCCTCCTTCTTTGGTACTATAAAGAGATTAGAATAAAACCCCTGGTTTATCTCTGAAGCTGGAACTGGAACAATAGCCCCTATTGTTTCCACATCTTTCCACAACCCCGGAAGGCTTGACCTTTAATGGATTTTAAGGAACTCTAGACCAGAAGAATCTACAATGAGAAGGTTTTGATCCAAAGCTTATTCAATACTTCTGAGAAATGTTTCCTAACACCCAAGGATCTTGAATAGACTTCTCCCAAACCTTTGAAAAAAAGATTTAAACTGTTCCCTACCAGAGTCTGGACTGGAAAAGAGGGGCTTACCTTCATGCAGACTTGGAGGTTGGGGTAAACTTATTGGCCTGGTTCCTTTTAAACTAAGAGGGGGTAGGCTTACAGGAAGTTTTGAGGAAACCTGAGGCAGAGGAAGATGCTTTTTGTTTCTTAGATTGCAAAAACGAAAATGTCCTGCGGATCTAAGCTTACCATTACATTTTTCATCCTGGGTCAGAAAAGCACATTTACCCCTAGCAACTGTGACAATAATAGCATGCAGCCTGAACTAAATATTGTTTTATCCTCGAAGGGAATAGATAGAAGCCTACATTTAGAAACCATATCAGCAGACCAGCACTTAAGCCATAAAGCTTGCCTAGCTATCTTTTTAAACAATAAAAATGTTGGAGTTGACTGTCCCTTTAAGTGTAAGTGGTTAGGTATTTAATGCTATATGGGACATAATACTTATGCTAAATCACCTGAAAAAGCTGATAAAGAAAATATCACCTGACCATGTCTATGTAAAAAAACATAATTTATGCTTACCTGATAAATTTATTTCTCTTGTAGTGTATACAGTCCACGGATCATCCATTACTTGTGGGATATTCTCCTTCCCAACAGGAAGTTGCAAGAGGATCACCCACAGCAGAGCTGCTATATAGCTCCTCCCCTCACTGCCATATCCAGTCATTCGACCGAAACAAGACGAGAAAGGAGAAACCATAGGGTGCAGTGGTGACTGTAGTTTAATTAAAATTTAGACCTGCCTTAAAAGGACAGGGCGGGCCGTGGACTGGATACACTACAAGAGAAATAAATTTATCAGGTAAGCATAAATTATGTTTTCTCTTGTTAAGTGTATCTAGTCCACGGATCATCCATTACTTGTGGGATACCAATACCAAAGCTAAAGTACACGGATGATGGGAGGGACAAGGCAGGAACTTAAACGGAAGGAACCAATGCCTGTAGAACCTTTCTCCCAAAAACAGCCTCCGAAGAAGCAAAAGTGTCAAATTTGTAAAATTTTGAAAAGGTGTGAAGCGAAGACCAAGTCGCAGCCTTGCAAATCTGTTCAACAGAGGCCTCATTTTTAAAGGCCTAGGTAGAAGCCACAGCTCTAGTAGAATGAGCTGTAATCCTTTCAGGGGGCTGCTGTCCAGCAGTCTCATAGGCTAAGCGTATTATGCTCCGAAGCCAAAAGGAGAGAGAGGTTGCCGAAGCTTTTTGACCTATCCTCTGTCCAGAGTAAACGACAAACAGGGCAGATGTTTGACGAAAATCTTTAGTAGCCTGTAAGTAAAACTTCAAGGCACGGACTACGTCCAGATTATGCAAAAGACGTTCCTTCTTTGAAGAAGGATTAGGACACAATGATGGAATAACAATCTCTTGATTGATATTCCTGTTAGAAACCACCTTAGGCAAAAACCCAGGTTTGGTACACAGAACTACCTTGTCTGAATGAAAAATCAGATAAGGAGAATCACAATGTAAGGCAGATAACTCAGAGACTCTTCGAGCCGAGGAAATAGCCATCAAAAAAAGAACTTTCCAAGATAAAAGTTTAATATCAATGGAATGAAGGGGTTCAAACGGAACTCCCTGAAGAACTTTAAGAACCAAGTTTAAGCTCCACGGGGGAGCAACAGTTTTAAACACAGGCTTAATCCTAACCAAAGCCTGACAAAATGCCTGGACGTCTGGAACTTCTGCCAGACGCTTGTGCAAAAGAATAGACAGAGCAGAGATCTGTCCTTTTAAAGAACTAGCTGATAAGCCTTTGTCCAAACCCTCTTGGAGAAAGGACAATATCCTAGGAATCCTAACCTTACTCCATGAGTAACTCTTGGATTCACACAAATAAAGATATTTACGCCATATCTTATGGTAGATTTTCCTGGTAACAGGCTTTCAAGCCTGTATTAAGGTATCAATGACTGACTCGGAGAAGCCACGCCTTGATAGAATCAAGCGTTCAATCTCCATGCAGTCAGTCTCAGAGAAATTAGATTTGGATGATTGAAAGGACCTTGTATTAGAAGGTCCTGCCTCAGAGGCAGAGTCCATGGTGGAAGAGATGACATGTCCACTAGGTCTGCATACCAGGTCCTGCGTGGCCACGCAGGCGCTATCAGAATCACCGATGCTCTCTCCTGTTTAATTTTGGCAATCAGTCGAGGGAGCAGAGGAAACGGTGGAAACACATAGGCCAGGTTGAAGAACCAAGGAGCTGCTAGAGCATCTATCAGCGTTGCTCCCGGGTCCCTGGACCTGGATCCGTAACAAGGAAGCTTGGCGTTCTGGCGAGACGCCATGAGATCCAGTTCTGGTATGCCCCAACGATGGACCAGTTGAGCAAACACCTCCGGATGGAGTTCCCACTCCCCCGGAGGAAAAGTCTGACGACTTAGAAAATCCGCCTCCCAGTTCTCTACGCCTGGGATGTGGATCGCTGACAGGTGGCAAGAGTGAGACTCTGCCCAGCGAATTATCTTTGAGACTTCTAACATCGCTAGGGAACTCCTGGTTCCCCCTTGATGGTTGATGTAAGCCACAGTCGTGATGTTGTCCGACTGAAATCTGATGAACCTCAGTGTTGCTAACTGAGGCCAAGCTAGAAGAGCATTGAATATTGCTCTTAACTCCAGAATATTTATTGGGAGTAGTTTCTCCTCCTGAGTCCACGATCCCTGAGCCTTCAGGGAGTTCCAGACTGCACCCCAACCTAGAAGGCTGGCATCTGTTGTTACAATCGTCCAATCTGGCCTGCGAAAGGTCATACCCTTGGACAGATGGACCCGAGAAAGCCACCAGAGAAGAGAATCTCTGGTCTCTTGATCCAGATTTAGTAGAGGGGACAAATCTGAGTAATCCCCATTCCACTGACTTAGCATGCATAATTGCAGCGGTCTGAGATGCAGGCGCGCAAATGGCACTATGTCCATTGCCGCTACCATTAAGCCAATTACTTCCATGCACTGAGCCACTGACGGGCGTGGAATGGAATGAAGGACACGGCAAGCATTTAGAAGTTTTGATAGCCTGGACTCCGTCAGGTAAATTTTCATCTCTACAGAATCTATAAGAGTCCCTAGGAAGGAGACTCTTGTGAGTGGTGATAGAGAACTCTTTTCCACGTTCACTTTCCACCCATGCGACCTCAGAAATGCCAGAACTATCTCTGTATGAGACTTGGCAATTTGAAAGCTTGACGCCTGTATCAGGATGTCGTCTAGATACGGAGCCACCGCTATGCCTCCGCGGTCTTAGAACCGCCAGAAGTGAGCCCAGAACCTTTGTAAAAATTCTCGGGGCAGTGGCCAACCCGAAGGGAAGAGCTACAAATTGGTAATGCCTGTCTAGAAAGGCAAACCTTAGGAACCGATGATGATCTTTGTGAATCGGTATGTGAAGGTAGGCATCCTTTAAGTCCACTGTGGTCATGTACTGACCCTCTTGGATCATGGGTAGGATGGTCCGAATAGTTTCCATTTTGAATGATGGAACTCTGAGGAATTTGTTTAAGATCTTTAGATCCAAGATTGGTCTGAAGGTTCCCTCTTTCTTGGGAACCACAAACAGATTTGAATAAAATCCCTGTCCTTGTTCCGTCCGCGGAACTGGATGGATCACTCCCATTACTAGGAGGTCTTGCACACAGTTTAGGAATGCCTCTTTCTTTATCTGGTTTGCTGATAACCTTGAAAGATGAAATCTCCCTTGTGGAGGAGAAGCTTTGAAGTCCAGAAGATTTCCCTGAGATATGATCTCCAACGCCCAGGGATCCTGAACATCTCTTGCCCACGCCTGGGCGAAGAGAGAAAGTCTGCCCCCCACTAGATCCGTTTCCGGATAGGGGGACGTTCCTTCATGCTGTCTTGGGGGCAGCAGCAGGCTTTCTGGCCTGCTTGCCCTTGTTCCAGGACTGGTTAGGTTTCCAGGCCTGTTTGGAATGAGCAACAGTTCCCTCTTGTTTTGAAGCGGAGGAAGTTGATGCTGCTCCTGCCTTGAAATTTCGAAAGGCACGAAAATTAGACTGTTTGGCCTTTGATTTGGCCCTGTCCTGACGAAGGGTATGACCCTTGCCTCCAGTAATGTCAGCAATAATTTCCTTCAAGCCAGGCCCGAATAAGGTCTGCCCCTTGAAAGGAATGTTGAGTAATTTAGACTTTGAAGTCACGTCAGCTGACCAGGATTTAAGCCATAGCGCCCTACGCGCCTGGATGGTGAATCCGGAATTCTTAGCCGTTAGTTTAGTCAAATGAACAATGGCATCAGAAACAAATGAGTTAGCTAGCTTAAGCGTTCTAAGCTTGTCAATAATTTCATTCAATGGAGCTGTCTGGATGGCCTCTTCCAGGGCCTCAAACCAGAATGCCGCCGCAGCAGTGACAGGCGCAATGCATGCAAGGGGCTGTAAAATAAAACCTTGTTGAATAAACATTTTCTTAAAGTAACCCTCCAATTTTTTATCCATTGGATCTGAAAAAGCACAACTGTCCTCAACCGGGATAGTGGTACACTTTGCTAAAGTAGAAACTGCTCCCTCCACCTTAGGGACCGTCTGCCATAAGTCCTGTGTAGTGGCGTCTATTGGAAACATTTTTCTAAATATAGGAGGTGGGGAAAAGGGCACACCGGGTCTATCCCACTCCTTGCTAATAATTTCTGTAAGCCTTTTAGGTATAGGAAAAACGTCAGTACACACCGGCACCGCATAGTATCTATCCAGCCTACACAATTTCTCTGGAATTGCAACTGTGTTAGTCATTCAGAGCAGCTAATACCTCCCCAAGCAATACACGGAGGTTCTCAAGCTTAAATTTAAAATTAGAAATCTATGAATCAGGTTTCCCCGAGTCAGAGATGTCACCCACAGACTGAAGCTCTCCGTCCTCATGTTCTGCATACTGTGACGCAGTATCAGACATGGCTCTAACAGCATTTGCGCGCTCTGTATCTCTCCTAACCCCAGAGCTATCGCGCTTGCCTCTTAATTCAGGCAATCTAGATAATACCTCTGACAGGGTATTATTTATGATTGCAGCCATGTCCTGCAAGGTAATCGCTATGGGCGTCCCTGATGTAATTGGCGCCATATTAGCGTGCGTCCCCTGAGCGGGAGGCGAAGGGTCTGACACGTGGGGAGAGTTAGTCGGCATAACTTCCCCCTCGACAGAACCCTCTGGTGATAATTCTTTTATAGATAAAGACTGATCTTTACTGTTTAAGGTGAAATCAATACATTTAGTACACATTCTCCTATGGGGCTCCACCATGGCTTTCAAACATAATAAACAAGTAGGTTCCTCTGTGTCAGACATGTTTAAACAGACTAGCAATGAGACTAGCAAGCTTGGAAAACACTTTAAAACAAGTTTACAAGCAAAATAAAAAACGTTACTGCGCCTTTAAGAAACACAAATTTTCCCAAATTTTGAAATAACAGTGAAAAAATGCAGTTACACTAACGAAATTTTTACAGTGTATGTAATAAGTTAGCAGAGCATTGCACCCACTTGCAAATGGATGATTAACCCCTTAATATCAAAAACGGAATAACAAATGACAAAAACGTTTTTTAAACATTCACAACAACTGCCACAGCTCTACTGTGGCTTTTTACCTCCCTCAATACGACTTTTGAAGCCTTTTGAGCCCTTCAGAGAAGTCCTGGATCATGCAGGAAGAAGCTGGATGTCTGTGTCTGTAATTTTTGCTGTGCAAAAAAACGCTAAAATAGGCCCCTCCCACTCATATTACAACAGTGGGAAGCCTCAGGGAACTGTTTCTAGGCAAAATTCAAGCCAGCCATGTGGAAAAAACTAAGCCCCAATAAGTTTTATCACCAAACATATGTAAAAAACGATTAAACATGCCAGCAAACGTTTTAAAATACACTTTTATAAGAGTATGTATCTCTATTAATAAGCATGATACCAGTCGCTATCACTGCATTTAAGGCTTTACTTACATTACTTCGGTATCAGCAGCATTTTCTAGCAAATTCCATCCCTAGAAAAATATTTTAACTGCACATACCTTATTACAGGAAAACCTGCACGCTATTCCCCCTCTGAAGTTACCTCACTCCTCAGAATATGTGAGAACAGCAAAGGATCTTAGTTACTTCTGCTAAGATCATAGAAAATGCAGGCAGATTCTTCTTCTAAATACTGCCTGAGATAAACAGTACACTCCGGTACCATTTAAAAATAACAAACTTTTGATTGAAGAAATAAACTAAGTATAAAACACCACAGTCCTCTTACGACCTCCATCTTAGTTGAGAGTTGCAAGAGAATGACTGGATATGGCAGTGAGGGGAGGAGCTATATAGCAGCTCTGCTGTGGGTGATCCTCTTGCAACTTCCTGTTGGGAAGGAGAATATCCCACAAGTAATGGATGATCCGTGGACTGGATACACTTAAGAAGAGAAAGTAAGACATTTTACCTCAAAATGTATCTCACAATAGTAAGTGCACAGTGAACAGTTATCCTTTAGCTACTGTCAAGCTGCAGGATGACAAAAACAAAAAACAAAAGCCAATCCGCATCAGCAGTGCTGAGGTCATGCTTTGCATTGCTGTGATCTCATGCGATTGAACTGAAATCTCTCAAAATGTAATAGTAAACTTCCTTAAACTGAACAGGGAAATAACATGAATGTACCTGCACATGCCAGATGCAGTCTCCCTTGCAAGTCCCATGACTAGCATTCTGATTGGCTGCTGAAAATCTCTTTACAATGGGATGTAGCTACTGAAGACATTTTGAGTCAAAATATTTTTTACATAGAGATGTTTAGGTGATATTTTCTAGTCAGCTTTTTACAGCTATTCTTCATCACTTTCAAGGGCTTCAACATTTGGGCATTATGTCCCTTTAAAGAACACAACTTTGGCTACACAGGGTTCTGTATGTGAAGGAGAGACCCCTACATTATAATTACAATGTGATCATTAGGCCCTTAGGGGCTGAATTATCAATCTCCGAATGGAGCTTGATGCCCCTGTTTCCGCGTGAGCCTTCGAGCTCGCCAGAAACAGCAGTTATGAAGCAGCTCAATAACTTGTCCACCTGCTCTATGGCTGCGGACATCAATCCGCCCGATCCTATACAAATGGGCTGATTGACACCCCCTGCTAGCAAATCTGCAGGGGACAGCATTGCATAAACTGCTTGTGCAATTATAAATGCAGGCAGGGCATGCGGTCGGCATTTATCGATGTACGGCCGACATGATACGCTACATCGTATCATGTTCGCTCGCACTTTCATAAATTGGCCCCTTAGTCTGAACTCCAAATGAGTAGATTTTTTGGGGGATAAATTTCAAAGTTATTTTAATTTTCCCTGCCCCCTGTATAACATGACAGCCTTCAGCCAATCAAAAAACGCATATGTATATAATTATATAATGTTAACTCTTGCACATGCTCATTAGGAACTGGTGCCTCAATGTGTATATATTAAACAATTGTGCACATTTTGATAATGGTATAATAAAGAAAAATTGGAAAGTTCTTTAAAATGTCATGCTCTATCGCTTTACTGCTGTCATTGTCTAGATTATCACCAATAAATTTATTTATATATATATATATATATATATATATATGTTATTTTTATTTCCTAGTTTACTACGTAGTTTCTTTAAAAATAATAATAATAAAGATAGAACTTATTGTTTGTGTATTAAGAGTAAGTGTAATTTGGATAAATAGAAAATAAAAATCAATTTATGGTGCACTGCCCCCATATTGCAGACTTTGCTGGATTGGCCAATATGCCGCCTACTCTATAAATCAGGATTATATGTATAAAAATAATAACCACTGCTCTGTGTTGCTGGCAGAAAATGAGATAATTGCTGGTGTCTTTGCTGCTATCAGGAAATGGGAATATCACTGCTCTATTACTAGAAGCTTAAATGGTTAAAAATATCACTGTTGGGGGAGTAAAATCAAATCCCTGTGTGTGCTAATGACAGCCATAAGGGTAAAGTCAACACTCTGTGTGTGTTATTGGCAGCCAAGAGGGTATCACTGTTCTGCGTACATTAATGGTAGCCAAAATGGGAAGTAACGACTGCAACAAGAGTAAACTTAGTGTTCTGTGTGTATTATTGTAAGCAAAGAGCAAATTACTAGCAAGGTAGAGATAACTGTTCTGGACACATTAATGAGAGCAAAGAGGGGTAAATCTTAGGCTGTGTTTGCTTAATAGCAGACACAGCTCTGTGCGTGTTGTTGGCAGCCTACGGTAGAAAGTCAATGCTTTATGTGATTGGTTTTAACAAATGGTGTAAAGTCACTCCTGTACTGTAAGAATTATAATTGAGGGATAGGGATTTGGGAGATTGAATGCACCCATGGGTAGAAGCATTCAGTATTATTTTAATCTAGCAATACCCATAACCTAATTATTTTTTTACCAGATCTGCAAACAAGCTTTGATTGGAAATATTGCCTGATATCTGCCACCTTCTGTTATAATCTTTTGTAACCTGTAGTTATTTACAAACGGACAGTAACAAGAAAAATATTTATAGACTTTAATGGAGAATGCGATCTAGTTTATGATGGTGCAATGCCCTCTCTTGTGCTTTATCACATGCCAGCTTTTGCTTATTGCTCTTATAGCATGAAAAAAAGAAAAAACCTCTAGGATTTTCTAGGATTTGTGTACTTTTTCATGCACTGCTGCTTCTTCCACTTTATTTCTGCACGATACATTCAAATAAAGTGATATAACCAACATTAATACATGCCTTTATTTATTGCAGATGTTTGCTGGGCTTTTAACCTGCTTCCTGCTCTGGCATCTTTTAAGCAGTATCTTCCTTCCAGGTACCAAATCAGACCTGCTCTAATTTAACTATAACAGATTGCTCACCAATCTGAATGGAGAATGTCACCATAATTTCACAATCTTAAAGCGAGACATCTACACACCGGGAATTAAGCTATAGCATACATTACTGCATTGTGAGGAAACGTTTCATTAAATGTTTCTCATTAAAATAGAATGTTCAAAAAATCTAGTCTCTAAATCACTTATCATATGCATAGTTAAAGGGACACTAAACTCTAAATTCTTTTTATGCACCTCCTTCTAGTCATAGGTGCTGCCATTTTGGAACCTAGTTGACTCTCTAGATCAGACACCCTCAAACTTGCCCCTCTAGAAGTTTTGGAACTACATTTCCCATGATGCTCAGCCAGCATATCCGCAATGGAATGTAGTGACAAATAGATTTCAACATGGCATAACTAGAGGGAGGTTGGGAATACCCTCAATACTGTGCTTATACAATGTATTTAGTGTTTAATGTCTCTTTAATGTTTTAAGGGAAAGATAATGAAAAATATTACTGAAGATTTATATTAATAAAATAGCTCATATTTAAAGGGATATTAAAGTAATTTATACAGTCATGCAAAAAAGAAAATTGACCTTCTTTGAATTTTATGGTTTTACGTATCAGTTTGTAATAACAATCATCTGGTCCTTAGCAGGTCTTAAAATAAAGTAAATACAACCTCAGATGAACAACAACACATTACATATTACACAGTGTCATGATTAATTTAACAAAAATAAAGCCAGAATGGAGAAGCCATGTGTGAAAAACTAAGTACACCCTTACTGCCAGGGCCGGCTTATCAATGGGACCAACATGGTCCCACGGACCCAGGCGGCACTTGACAGGGGGCGGCAATTTAGTCAGTGACTATTATTATTATAATCTCTGCCGACTGCCGCTCCTGCCCCCTCTCAGCAGGATAAGTGTGAAACACTGTCTGTAATTTCCCCTCTGTCAGGCTCAGCGGGCGGCATAAGTGTTAAACTGTCTGTGTCACTGTGTATCCAGCGACATGTTGGGAAGGGAGTGGGCAGCTGGGAGTATGCGGTTGCACCGAGTGAGGACGCAGCCCTAAGCCCAAGGGACACGGATACAATGGCGGCACTTTGCAGGAGCGAGTTGAGTATGCAGAGGGGTCCCGCGCACTGCCTGACATGTCCGGCACAGCCCGCCACGCTGCACCTCCTCCTGTTGTATGAAGGTATGGACACGGCAGGCCAGGGAGAGGGACGCGGGTACGGGAAGCGACAGGCGGGGAAGCAAAAAAGTGAGCGTGAAGAGCAGAGGGGTAGAAAATAGACTGTTAGCAGAACACTGAATAAAACTGTTGATCAAACTGAAGATATGGCCCAAATAGATCGGGGTCATATCACAGCTGACTGGGGTCGTACACAAAACTAAAACACTGGTAGCTTGATGGAGTGAAAGCAGACAGACTGCTGGGTCATATACACAATGGAGAAATAAGGCACAGACCTATCAGCGGTGTGGGGGGTGGGTAACAAGCACAGACTTCTCAGAGCTGGGGGTAACAAGGCAGACTTCTTATAGGTTGGGGGTAACAAGGCACAGACTTCTTAGAGGTTGGGGGTAACAAGGCACAGACATCTCAGAAGTGGATTAAAAAGAGGCATTTTAGGATTAAAGAATACATTGGTTAAAATATAGATTGTTGAGTTGTATTTAAATGGGGTAAAAGATGCAGACTTATTACAATTGGGTTCAAAACATCCTGTGGTTTAACAGTGAAGACAACTATACATATTAAACTGAAACATTAAAAATGGGTTTAAAGTCAGGGATATTATAGTAAGTCTAGAATAGAAAGAGACAAACTAAATTGGATCAGGCTAAATTTCTTATATCTAAAATTGTAATGCTCTATCTGAGTTTACAGCTCTAAATAGATGAGACACAAAGTGATTAAATTATGTGGCTTTAAAACATATAGTGTAGTATGTATAAATTGACCTAAGTTTAATGCATTGCTATGGATGGAGTTAAATAGGTAGAAGTGTGTGTATGGGGGGGGTGGCGTTGGGGGGGGGGGGTCGGGGTGCGGCGTAGGGGGGTGTAGGGGGGGGTCAGGGGGCAGTCGGGGCTTCATCGGGGGTGCGTCATTTTGATCTCGGACCCAGGCAGCATAATGTCTTGAGCCAGCCCCGCTTACTGCTTCCATAGGAGTTAAGAGGCAAAGTAGCAGCCATGGGCTGCTAATCAAATTCCCTTGATTAATTGATCATCAGGAAGTGTGACCACCTCTATAAAGTTTTAGCAGTTTGCTGGTCTGTAACATTCAGGTGTGTGTAAACACAATGCGAAGGAGGAAATACATCAGCAATGATCTTAGAGAAGTAATTGTTGCTGGCCATCAATATGAAAATGGGTTATCAGACCAAAAAAATGAAAGTACACCATTCTACAGTAAGAAAGATTATTCACCAGTGGAAAACATTAAAGACAGCTGCCAATCTTCCCAAGAATGGATGTCCCAAGATCAGACCGTTCAATGCTCAGAGAAATTGCAAAACCCACCCCCCAAGAATTACATATCAGACTCTACAAGCCTCAGTTGGCATGTTAAATGTTAAAGTTCATGACAGCACAATTAGAAAAAGCATGAACAAGTATGGTTTGTATAGAAGGGTTGCCAGGAGATAGCCTCTTTTCTTTAAAAAGAACATGGCAGCACAGCTTAGGTTTGCAAAGTTGCAACTGAACAAACCACAAGACTTCTGGAACAATGTCCTTTGCACAGATGAGACTAAAGTGGAGATGTTTGGCCATAATGCACAGAGCCATGTTTGGCAAAAACAAAACACAGTATATCAGCACAAACACCTCATACCAACTGTCAAGCACGTGGTGGAGGGATGATGATTTGGGATTGATTTGCAGCCACAGGACCTAGGCACCTTGGAGTCATTGAGTCGCCCATGAACACCTCTGTATATCAAAGTATTCTAGAGTCAAATGTGAGGCCATCTGTCCGACAGCTAAAGCTTGGTTGAAATTGGGTCATGCAACAGGACAATGAGCCCAAGCTCAACATCAAATCTACAACCTTAAGAGAGCTGTGCATAAACGAATGCCTGCAAACGTCAATGAACTGAAGCAACGTTATAAAGAAGAGTGGGACAAAATTCCTTCACAATTATGTGAGAGACTGATAAAGTTATACAGAAAACAATTACAAGTTATTGATGCTAAAGGTGCTTCTACAAGCTATTGAATCATTTCGGCTTTATTTTTGTTAAATAAATCATGACACAGTGTAATATGTCATGTGTTGTTGTTCATCTGAGGTTGAATTTACCTAATTTTAAGACCTGCTAAGGACCAGATGATTGTTATTGTCCTGATACGTAAAACCATAGAGAGTTGTTCCACTTTAGAAAAAATATATATTTTAGAAGACGTTTGTTATTATTTATTTATCTGTAATGTACCATCATATTCCGCAGTACTATACAATAGATACAAGTTAGATATGGATATACAAACTGGGGTGGAATTATTAGAGGACCCTGCTTCCTCAAGAGCTTACACATGAAGATGCAGCTGTTAGGTACAAAGGGGAGGTGGTAACATTGAGAGTAAGTTTATTGCACAAACAAGGTTTGTCATTGATAGCAAGTTATGTTATTCATAGAGTTGGTATTGCATAACGCAGGGAATTTATGGAGCTTTTGAAATAGGCAGATTTGTGGGAGTTTGTGAATACTGGGAGATTAAAAGATCCACAGAGCATGTGCAGACCAGTGCAAGTTCTGTAGTCAAGCAAAGGTGGTGGTAATAACAAGGACTATCATGCATAAATAAGGGCATTTCCAAAGAGTTAGTGAGTTGATTATATAGAGATCTATGATTATGGCTTCCGCCGAAATACGTAAGACCGAATTTTCTCATTCTGTTCCTGTTATGGATTTTTAACTTTACCGGTATAAAAGCTTATTATTTATTTATTGAATTCAGGATATACTTCTTTTTTCATATATAGAAGCAAAGTCTGTAATGTAGGTCTGCAGTGTTGTGATTGATTTTGTAGGTGAGGGCTAAAATTTTGAATTTGATCTTGGAGGGTAATAAAAGCCAATGGAGAGGTTGCAGAAGATGGAGGATAATAGACTAGAGTGGACAAAGTCTACTGGCAAGTATGACCAATTAAAAGTGAATTTAAAAAATTACACTGCAACATGTACCATTTCTTACTCAATTTGTAATTAGTTTAGGATGAAAACAAATTTCAAACAGTTAATTGAAATTATTGTAGGCAATAAAATGTGTCATAAATTGATTGTTAACAATGTTTTGTTTTAGATTGTCAGAAATTGTTGTGACTTAATCCATTTATATTTGTTTGTTGTAGGATTAAATTCACTGAATTAGTGTACATAATTATATTTTTTGCTGTACTTTGTAATAAGGATAATAAAGTGCAGCATCAGAGGGTTACAAGATGTCTAAGTTTCAGACTACAAAACATGCACACCTGTCTTACAGTTTACAAGATCTTACCCCTTGTTTGGAAAAGAAAATGTCTTGTTCAAGCAACTAAGTGGAGCCCTTGTTCAAAAACCTGCGGTATGGGAATTTCTATTAGAGTAACCAATGAAAACAGCAATTGTGAAATGAGAAAGGAAAAAAGACTTTGTTACCTACGGCCATGTAATTCCACCTTACTGGACAATGTGAAGGTAATTCTGTAACTTTAAGATTAGTTTCATACTAGCTTTAGCCGTTTGCTTTTTATAGCTTATTAGTACTTTTATTATAAATTTCTAGGTTTTCTATTGCCTCAATAACCTGTATGTTGCATTATATGTGCATTAGAATAGGGTACTATTTAATTATGAATTTATTTTTTTTAATTTAAGATTCCCAAAGGGAAAACCTGTCAGCCTACATTCCAGGCACCGCAACCAATGAAATTTGTTTTATCTGAGTGTTCATCGACACGGAATTACAAGCCCAAATTTTGTGGAGTATGCAAAGATCGAAGGTGCTGCATCCCCAACAAGTCTAAAATGATAACTGTTCAATTCCATTGTCCAAACGAAGGCTCTTTCTCATGGAGAATGATGTGGATCACATCTTGCGTTTGTCAGAAAATGTGCATTGATCCTGGAGATTTATTTTCTCACATAAAAATGTTGTGAATATTATGGACTGCCATCTAAGAATAAGATATTTTTGTCACCAATCATGTGTTTCATTACTACCTGTCCTGTGCATATGGGCATCATTTTCTCCTTTTCCATTTTGAGATATTATGCGTGTATAGCCAACAGACTTGTCTAATTCCTTAAAGGGACATAAAACCCAATTTGTTTTCTTTCATGATTCAGATAAAACATACAATTTTAAACAACTTTCCAATTCACTTCTGTTATCAAATTTTCTTTGTTTTCTTGTTATCCTTTGTTGAAAAGCAAGGATGTAAGCTCAGAAGTGTGCACATATCTGAAGCATTATATGGCAGCAGTTTTGCAACAATGCTATACATTAGCAAGGTAAAAGTATTTGTTTTTGATTACACACATATCTTGTCATTTATTTACTGATAATCTTTATATAATTTGTTTAGGAATAATGTGAATATTTTTAAATATTCATTCTAGTTTATTTATTCAAGGCTAGCGAGCAGAGTTCTTTCTAAGGCCAGTTTTGTGAGAGTCCCAGCAGTGAAACAGTTAATTAGAGCATTTAGCAAAAACTACACAATGCAGACTGGAAGGTGTGGTTCCCTTATTAACTGTTTCACTGCTGGGTTGTTCACAAAATAATTGGCTTTATAGGGAACACTGCTTGTGAGATGTATAAGTGCTCACATAATGTAAATTCTCAGTGGTGAGGATGCTCAGTGTAAAATATCAGACATTATGCTGCATGAAGTCATTAGAAAACCACATGGAAACTCAGTTGTCACATAATTTAACTTATTCAGGATATTTAATTTTACCTATTGAATGTTTCTTGTTCGCCTGTGTCGTGTGGAATATATTGGCTTTTTACACATTTTTGGTTTGACCATCTCATACATGCTCAGTTCACATTTCAACAAACAAGATTGCGGTTTTATTAAAATGTTAACAGATTCCAAATCACACTTCTATGCATGCTCCTAAATATCATGACATTCTTGTTGGCTGCTTATTTTTATGGTTTTGTGTTGGCCTACAAAAAAATTAAGGAAAACCTGATGTTCGAAATCTATGACATATTTAAATCAGGCAGGTTAACCAACTGAATAGGCATGTTTCTTATGGACAGAGATGACATTAAGACACCAAGAAATATTGGACTTACCAAAATGGTCTTGGTCTAAGACATGTCCAACAGATATGAAATATATTAATACCATAGCCACAACTCTTCCTTTGTATGTTTTGGAAATATGAAATAACATTTAACTGTAACTCTTTGCCAATACTAAAATTTTATAAAGTTCATAATGACTTAAAAAAAGAATTCACTGCTGCAAGAAACATCCTAATGTTTAGTGGAAAACAAACTCCCAAGTTTGCCTCCAAAACAACTAATACATTTGTTTCCTATGAAACACACATGACTCAATGAGTAACCGGTAACAAGTCAACAAAGGATTAATGTAAGGTTAATTTGCTCAGAAGCCCATATGTAAACCTGTATAGTATGATAGAAGAATTTTTATTTGAATTGAAAAACAGGGAAATGTAAAATGTTGTTACAAAGACAAAAACTGGTGTCCTTCAAGGTATGCATTTTTATCTAATATTTGAAACAAAGAAAAAGGTTGACTATAGCGTCACTTTGACATGGCACATAAGGGTGAAGTCAGTCACTGTCAGCATAGTAAAAAAATATCCCGGTTCCACTTGATACCTAATAGTTTATTGCATCGCTTAATTCCCCTTGATGTATTCAACCTTGCTGAAACGTGTTGATATTTGTCTGTGTTAAGCTGTGTATTTATCAAGCTTGGTCTACCGCACATCATATGTGTAATGATACGCAGGACACCGACTGGAGAACCCTCTTCTTAGTGGACACTTGACACATGACACAGAATGACTGACTGGGGCCAGGCTCCACATGCTGGCCTCCCCCCCTCCTTGACAGTTGTGACCTCTTACATTTTTCTGTAGGAGCACTCATAGCGATAGTGTATCTTACACATCGATAAGTATCCTGACAGTTTTCAATCACCCTACATAGTTACTTGAGAGCAGACAGATTTACCCCTACCTTCTTTGCTTCACACCCCCCTTCTCGGCCCCCTAGGCAAGCCCCTCACACCTACTTTGTTTTGTCCTACTAGTGATATTGAACCTTCACAACTTATGGCGCCCCTAACTGTAGCTACCCTCAATGCCCAGGGCTTAAACTCTCCCACTAAACATAGCCTCCTCTCCAATTGCCTCAACTCCCACAAATTACATATTGTGTTCCTCCAGGAGACCCATTGGGACACCAAATCCAAGCCATTCCGCAACCCAATGCACTACCCTGTATGCGAAACAGCTTCCTTCTCAGAGAAAAAGAGAGGGGTAGCAATCCTGATCCACAGAGACATCTCCTGTACTATAGAATATGTAGATCGTGACCCAGAGGGTAGATATTTGATCCTAATTTGCACATTGAATGGAATCCTTTACACCCTAGCCTCCATCTACACCCCAAACACCAAACAGATCCCATTCCTGAGACAGTTCCTGGTGAGGATAGGGGAAGTTAAGAGGGGACACCTATTGATAGGGGGAGACCTCAATCTGGTTTGGGACCCTACTTTAGATAAAAAAAAACTCCAAAAGCTTGCCCCTCTGACCGAAACCTTAATACCCAGTCCAATGCGCTACGTAAACTTATGTACCAACATGGCCTCTATGACATCTGGCGCTGTCTTGCACCGTCTGAAAGAGACTACACCCATTACTCCAAACCCCATAACTCCTACTCCAGGATTGACTACCTCCTGTGTGACTCCTGGACTTTAGATCAATCCTGTGCCCCACGAATAAGACCATGCCCCTGGTCGGATCACGACCTTGTCAGCGTTGGGTGCACCATCCTGCACCCTCCTGATTGTAGGCCCTCCTGGAAGCTATCTGATCATTTCTTGACAGAGGGGGAAATCCCCCAGCCAGTGGAGACAATCTCAGATTTTCTGAGACACAATGATACGGGTGACACGAGCCAGGGAATCCTGTGGGCTACACTTAAAGCCTATCTCAGGGGTCATTTTATTAAAAAAAGTGCACTGCTAAAAGCTAAAAATAAAGTTTCCCTCGCTAAGCTGTATGCGGAACTGAGACAGTCTGAATTGACTAACAAGAATACCCCCACTCCCACTTTGGGCGACCGAGTCGGTGCCATCAGGGATGAAATTACCAAGAGAGAGCAACTACGAGTTCAGGCAAACCTGCTTCGACTCCGACAGGTCTATTACTACAAGGGGAACAAGGCTGATAGGTTGCTGGCTCGTAAACTCAGAGATCGAGCGGTTCAGGCCAGAATCCCTGCGATCTCTACGACGACAGGCGTAGTCCGCTCACCAAAGAGTATAGGGAAGGCGTTTGCCGACTACTATACTGCCTTATATAATCTAAACGACTCCTCCTCCGGAGTCGAAGCCCGCAGAACACCTGCCCAGCAGTTTTTGGCACAGTTGGACCTCCCTTCTCTAGGAGCTGACTCAGCGGAGGATTTAACTGCCCCATTCACTTTGGAAGAAATCAAAACAGCCATATCGACCTTGAAGCCACACAAGGCTCCAGGTCCGGATGGATTCACGAGCCTCTTTTATCGTACCTTTGCCCATCTATTGTCACCTATCCTGCTCCGTCTTTTCGGTGAGGTTTGGAAAGAGGGAGCTTTTCTCCCCGAATTCTTGGAAGCCACTATCTTGACTATACCCAAGGAGGGGAGGGACCTGACGCTCTGTGAGAGCTATCGGCCCATCTCCCTTATTAACGTGGACGTGAAAGTCTATGCCAAGGTCCTCGCGACTAGGCTTGGAAAGCACCTGCCCTCGCTGGTCCATTTGGACCAAGTGGGATTTGTGCAAGGAAGGCAAGGTACAGATAACACTCGTAGACTACTGAACATATTTATGGAAACAGCGGATATGGGGCTCTCTCTCCTCACCCTGTCTATGGACGTGGAAAAAGCATTTGACAGGGTGGGGTGGGATTATATGTTTTGCACTTTAGAACGCTTTGGGATCCCTGAGACGTTTTGTACAGCTATTGCCGCCCTATACGCTTCCCCGACGGCTGTGATTAAAGGTATGGGTTTCTGTCCTCCTAAAATTGAGATCAGAAATGGAACCAGACAGGGGTGCCCCCTGTCTCCGCTCCTCTTCGCGTTGGTTATGGAGCCTCTCGCGGAGGCCATTAGAGGAAGCCCTGAGGTCCAAGGCCTTCAGATACATGACACACTCCAGAAATTGGCACTTTTTGCCGATGATCTCACTCTCTTCCTCACCAACACAGTGGAGTCACTTCCCTACCTTTTTGAGATTATTGACGCTTTTAGTAACATTTCGAACTATAAGGTCAATGTGACCAAAACAGAGGCCTACATGATTCACATTGAGCAATCAGAACAGAGACGCCTTAAGCGACTCTATTCGTTCAGGTGGTCTTCCTGTCACACGACAAAAATAAGGTGTTGCAGGCGAACTACTCTATTCTCCTGCAGGAAACTGAGGTGAGACTGAAATCTAAAAAATATGAGGAAATCTCCTGGATGGGCAGAATTGCTGCTCTGAAGATGATGATCCTCCCTAAATTAACCTACCTTATGCGGTGTGTCCCCATCTCAGTCCCGGAAAAGATTTTACGTGGCTTCCAAACCGCATTCAATGCCTATGTTTGGGACAATAAACGGCAGAGGGTGGCCGTGGCCACGCTTCAGGTTCCTGTAGACAGGGGTGGGCTGGGGCTACCCAATGTTAAATTATATCATCAAGCGGCGATGATCTCACACGTCTCGGCGTGGGGACCTGCCCTGCCCCCTACCAGATGGAGGGAGCTGGAACAAGCTTCACTCCCCGCTCATGTCGACCTCTCAGACCTGCTGTGGGTTCCACCTCACTTGGCCGCGCAGATACCGATCTCCAACCATCTCATCAAAGACTGTCAAGTGGTTTGGTTCCGCCTCAGACACCACCAGTTGATAGCCCCGCACCCTTCGCCCATACATCCTGTTGTTTCACTCCTACAGGGGCTCCCAAACATTCGGCTCGCCCCCTGGAAGGCCCTGGAGATCACCTCTCTGAGTGATTTCTACCTGAATGAGAATCTCCTCTTGCCTCAAGACATGATCACTAAATTTGACATTCCTGGCACCCTAAAATTCGACTTTATGAGGCTAAGATCTTTGATGAAGTCATGGGGATTCCTGGTTGAAAAAATCAGGACTCCAACTATTTGGGAGATGAGATGGAAGGCAAACCTTCAACTGTGCAAGCCTCTCACGGCCCACTACCGATCCCTTTTGGGACCTCCCACTCTGATGAAAACTAGGCATATGGCCTCCTGGAAAGCAGAATTGAGACTCACTTTTACGGCGCTTGACTGGACTAAAGCGATACAGCTGACTAAATCCGCACTTCATTGTGCTACAATGTATGAACTCTACTTCAAGATCATAACCAGATGGCACTTAGTGCCGACCAAACTTCGGACTCTGTACCCTGAGCATTCACCATTATGTTGGAGGGAGTGTGGAGAGATAGGCTCCCCGCTCCATGTGTGGTGGTCATGTAGCAGGCTCCGACCACTTTGGTTGAAAACCTGTGAGGTCTGCAAGGCCTTGGAACTCCCGACCCCAGATACTCCGGGCCTAGCTCTCTTACATCTGGGAGTTAAAAAACTGCCAAAGCACAAGAGATATTTGTTAATCTATCTATTGACATCAGTCAAGATGTTAATTGCCAGGAATTGGAAGAAACAACAGTCCCCAAGATGGCAGGCAGTTGTTGACTACCTGCAATACGTAAAGACAATGGAAGACTATGTCTTCCGGACCAGGAAACAGTCAGATATCTTTTCTCTAGTCTGGGTACCCTGGGAGACCTATCTAAAGCCGACTGCATAATGTTCCCTTTCTCTCCAATTCTAGCGACCCTCCTGTGACTATCTTATTTGCCTTCCTGGAGGAGGCGCCTCACTATGTCCGGCCTGAGGTGCCCCTCATTGCTCTCCCCCTCCCCCCATCCTTCCTCTTCTGATGCCCCTACTCCCCCTCCAACACCCTTATCCCCCCTCTTAAGAGAGGTGGGTGTCTACCCCTATCTGTTTTGCTCTCAAGCACACACACTATGCAAGTTTTCCATTTTACCCCCCTTAACTGCCAGGTTCAAAGTGTATGGCGTAAATGGCCATATGATACCCAAAATATTAAAAAAGAAACTAAATCTTCCCTATGACAAACCAGTACATAACACTTGTAACGTCCAAATACACAACTGACGTATGACTATCCTATGGGCTTGACCATTGAGCTGAGTAAAATGATTTTCATTGAATGCCATTTTTCCTTTGAACGTTCGAATATAACCTGTTGCCTATTATTATGTCGAGTGTAACTGTTTTGTTTTGTGGTTCTGTACCATTTTCATCAATAAAAACTTATTTAAAAAAAAAAAAAAAAAATATCCCGAATATCCAAAATTTCTGGCTTGGATGCAAACTTTTTTTTGTAAAATTACTAATTATCAAAACAATTAAATGGCAACCAATTATACAATTAAATAAAATACAGATTGACTATCAGGATATGCCAATGTAAGAGGTACTATACAATCCAATGTCCAAAAATCAATCAAGTCTAGGATACAATAAATGCGGACGATAAAAAATCAGAATAGATTCTAGAGCAATAGTTTTAGGCACTACAAGACAATTTTGCTGATGCAATACACTTGAATAATTGGCTTTACAGATATATCTAGCTTTGGATCATGGTTGCATGAAAGTCCTTAGCTTTTAAAACAATACATTGATTAATAAAGTTCAAAAGCAAAGAAGTTAATCTAACATAGGTTTTGCTTTTTTTGAGCAATTCATATGCCATTGGTCTTCTAATTATTGTAACGCCACCTTGATATTTATGTCTAGTCAAAGTAGCCTCAATATTTTCTTGGATGCCAATGAGTCTCCTAAATGAAGATGAGGAGGCTAAAATGCTTAACATTAAAGAAACATGAAGTCCAACATTTTTCTTTTATGATTCAGATAGAGAATACAATTTTTAAAAGGTTTCCAATTTACTTCTATTACTAAACTTGCTTTGTTCTATTGTTATTCTTTGTTGAAGTGATATCCAGATAGGTAGCGTACACGTCTGGAGCACTATATGACAGAAAGTAGTGCTGCCACCTAGTGCTTTTGCTAATGTAGAACATTGTTGCAAAACTGCTGCCATAGAGAGCAGCAGATGCGTACACACTCCTGAACGTACCTTCCTGCTTTTCAACAAAGTATAACAAAAAAAAGGAAGAAAATGTGTTCAGTCAGAGATGATGCCTATAATAGAACAGAAGTTCTATTGAGGAAGATGTACATTAGTCTATGAATAATATGCAGACGGATATTTTAAATTATATTAGCTGGTCAATCATTTAGAAATACGTATAACATTTTAGTTTCTATATAGTAATGGGTGTCATTATAGGGTTTCCCTATGTCCTGATCTAATTCTCCCTTGCAGAGGTAAGTTGGGGTACAGTTATAAATAAGCTAAATCGCACAGGGTTCCGTGTTCCTTTAATAACCCCACTATCCCTTGATAATGACTTATTAAGGTAAATTAAGGAAGTTATTGAAAAAAGACCTTGTTTAATATTCCCATACCAATGCCCCTAAATGATTTAAAAGAAAAGTATATAAATAAAAAATAAAATAAAAAAAATAAAGAAAATATATAACTAATAGGAACTTAAAATCCTTTAGATTACTTTTTCTACATGTCCTCAAATTCCTTGATGTGCAGAACAGTAGACAAGAGGGAAGTGACATGTATACAGCCAATAACCGTAAAACACTCTAACAGGTAGCTACTACTAAAATCTAAAATGTAGTCAGTTCCCTGGATCTTAATAACAATAAACAGGGAATGAGATGTCTGTGACAAAATAGCGGTGCAGGTCCCAAGGGTATCAGTTTATCTTCTTCTGTTCTCTTCAATTCTATGAATGAGAATCCACAATGGTGTAGTACATACAGAACAGAGAATACATCAAAAGGAAGATACTCACTGGAAATGTATTTCCAAAAGCTACAATCCGTTTATTGTTTTCAAATAAAAACATGATACAGCTCTCTAATGACTATTAAAATACTTCCTCTATGTGCTTGACGCGTTTCACCATTTAACATAACGCCTTTCTCAAGAGCAATCAAAAAATTACATAAAAATGTGTTAGTAGGATAGGGAATGCGATGTACCTGTACCATCTACTACTGTACATTCCAGTAAATATAACTTTCTAGGATTTAAAGGGACAGTAACCTTCATTAAATGGTTTTATATTACTATACAATAAGTGCTCAGAGAATGCATCAGACCGCTGCTTCTTAACCTAGTACGCAAATGGTTAAGTGGAGTATCTCAGGACTTTTCCAACCGTATATTGTGCAATGTTAAATGTGGGCTGTGTATTGTTTCTGTATTTAGTGGACCTTTAATGATGGGCCAGTTAAAAAAAAAAAAAAAAAACCTACATGTAAAGAGAAGACTATACTTGTGAAATACCAATTCACATATAGGGATATGGAAAGAACAATGAAAACTCTTCCCCCGTGTTTATATCCTGTTTGCATATCCAGTAAAACATGTGTAGAAAGTTGAATGGGAATCTCAATATATTTGACTTCCTAAGTAAATAATTCAGAGGGATACTATGATAACACATGGTTGTATTTTCTTTATGTACCAAAGTGAATAAACCGCTTGGAAATATGGCCACAGCCCATAACCTGTTAAACACAAATACAGGACATCTGTGTGTGTCAGTGGTTTGCTACATAAGGCGGCATCTTGCAGTGTGTAAAAGAGGGACATTTTCATTCTGTATATACAAAGAAAAACATTGTACTATATTCAAAATACCTAAATACAGAAATGAATGTCTGGGAGAAAGAAAGGATGAGCTTGAAAATTTCTGGGAAGTTTCTACTTCATCCTGGAGTAGGCATGAAAAGGAGTACACAATACTTAGGTTTTTTTTGTGAGAACAAGAAGACAGATTTTCAATACTAGTTAATACTAGTGAATAAAACACAATATTCTTCTACTGCATAATGATCACTTTAAATATCTGTTTCTCCAAATATATTAATATGAATATTTAAGATATACACATAATGAAGCTGTAATGACCTAAAAATATTTTGTTAAAAATTATAGAACACAATAAACATGTTTAGTGTATAGATTTTATAGTAAAATAGGCATGTGCATGAAAGTCATATAGTTTGTACAATGTGCAATATATACATACACAATAATACATTACTTACAGCTTTTCTTACAAAATAAATTACAGCTGAAAATATATTTACTGACCAAAAGGGATATATTCTATTATATTTGTAATCTGCAAATCAACAAGAAAAAATACACATAATTAAATAGTTTTAGTTATTACTAGCAACAAAACTGAAATTCACTGAAATTAATGCATAATGCATTCTTTGTAAATTTAAAATCAGCAAAATTGATAGTTACAATAATCTTAAATTTAATGTAAATATCACTTTCATATTATGCATTCTATAGTTTATACATTAAAAACAGTAAACAAATGCATTGCATAAATAATTATAAGATTTTTCTGCAACCTTGCAATAAATTCATTTGAACATTTATTTAATGCATTGTTTGCTGCAATTATTTTTCACTAGCTAAACCCCACTCACCACTTGCCTTATTAGGAGGAGCCAATCCATAGTTGCTAGAGATAAAGCAAGCCCATTTAATTTTGTCAGCAAAATTTCTTATCTAAAAAAACTGTGCTGAAGCCAATTAAGAATAGCTATGTAGAAAGTTTAAGAATCTTAAATTATAGGAAAAGGGAGCAAAATAAATATAAAACATAATTTATGTAAGAACTTACCTGATAAATTCATTTCTTTCATATTAACAAGAGTCCATGAGCTAGTGACGTATGGGATATACATTCCTACCAGGAGGGGCAAAGTTTCCCAAACCTTAAAATGCCTATAAATACACCCCTCACCACACCCACAAATCAGTTTAACGAATAGCCAAGAAGTGGGGTGATAAGAAAAAAAGTGCGAAGCATATAAAATAAGGAATTGGAATAATTGTGCTTTATACAAAAAAATCATAACCACCACAAAAAAGGGTGGGCCTCATGGACTCTTGTTAATATGAAAGAAATGAATTTATCAGGTAAGTTCTTACATAAATTATGTTTTCTTTCATGTAATTAACAAGAGTCCATGAGCTAGTGACGTATGGGATAATGACTACCCAAGATGTGGATCTTTCCACACAAGAGTCACTAGAGAGGGAGGGAAAAAATAAAGACAGCCAATTCCTGCTGAAAATAATCCACACCCAAAATAAAGTTTAACAAAAAACATAAGCAGAAGATTCAAACTGAAACCGCTGCCTGAAGAACTTTTCTACCAAAAACTGCTTCAGAAGAAGAAAATACATCAAAATGGTAGAATTTAGTAAAAGTATGCAAAGAGGACCAAGTTGCTGCTTTGCAGATCTGGTCAACCGAAGCTTCATTCCTAAACGCCCAGGAAGTAGATACTGACCTAGTAGAATGAGCTGTAATTCTCTGAGGCGGAATTTTACCCGACTCAACATAGGCAAGATGAATTAAAGATTTCAACCAAGATGCCAAAGAAATGGCAGAAGCTTTCTGGCCTTTCCTAGAACCGGAAAAGATAACAAATAGACTAGAAGTCTTACGGAAAGATTTCGTAGCTTCAACATAATATTTCAAAGCTCTAACAACATCCAAAGAATGCAACGATTTCTCCTTAGAATTCTTAGGATTAGGACATAATGAAGGAACCACAATTTCTCTACTAATGTTGTTGGAATTCACAACTTTAGGTAAAAATTCAAAAGAAGTTCGCAACACCGCCTTATCCTGATGAAAAATCAGAAAAGGAGACTCACAAGAAAGAGCAGATAATTAAGAAACTCTTCTAGCAGAAGAGATGGCCAAAAGGAACAAAACTTTCCAAGAAAGTAATTTAATGTCCAATGAATGCATAGGTTCAAACGGAGGAGCTTGAAGAGCTCCCAGAACCAAATTCAAACTCCAAGGAGGAGAAATTGACTTAATGACAGGTTTTATACGAACCAAAGCTTGTACAAAACAATGAATATCAGGAAGAATAGCAATCTTTCTGTGAAAAAGAACAGAAAGAGCGGAGATTTGTCCTTTCAAAGAACTTGCGGACAAACCCTTATCTAAACCATCCTGAAGAAACTGTAAAATTCTCGGTATTCTAAAAGAATGCCAAGAAAAATGATGAGAAAGACACCAAGAAATATAAGTCTTCCAGACTCTATAATATATCTCTCGAGATACAGATTTACGAGCCTGTAACATAGTATTAATCACGGAGTCAGAGAAACCTCTTTGACCAAGAATCAAGCGTTCAATCTCCATACCTTTAAATTTAAGGATTTCAGATCCGGATGGAAAAAAGGACCTTGTGACAGAAGGTCTGGTCTTAACGGAAGAGTCCATGGTTGGCAAGATGCCATCCGGACAAGATCCGCATACCAAAACCTGTGAGGCCATGCCGGAGCTATTAGCAGAACAAACGAGCATTCCCTCAGAATCTTGGAGATTACTCTTGGAAGAAGAACTAGAGGCGGAAAGATATAGGCAGGATGATACTTCCAAGGAAGTGATAATGCATCCACTGCCTCCGCCTGAGGATCCCGGGATCTGGACAGATACCTGGGAAGTTTCTTGTTTAGATGAGAGGCCATCAGATCTATCTCTGGGAGCCCCCACATTTGAACAATCTGAAGAAATACCTCTGGGTGAAGAGACCATTCGCCCGGATGCAACGTTTGGCGACTGAGATAATCCGCTTCCCAATTGTCTACACCTGGGATATGAACCGCAGAGATTAGACAGGAGCTGGATTCCGCCCAAACCAAAATTCGAGATACTTCTTTCATAGCCAGAGGAATGTGAGTCCCTCCTTGATGATTGATGTATGCCACAGTTGTGACATTGTCTGTCTGAAAACAAATGAACGATTCTCTCTTCAGAAGAGGCCAAAACTGAAGAGCTCTGAAAACTGCACGGAGTTCCAAGATATTGATCGGTAATCTCACCTCCTGAGATTCCCAAACTCCTTGTGCCTTCAGAGATCCCCACATAGCTCCCCAACCTGTGAGACTTGCATCTGTTGAAATTACAGTCCAGGTCGGAAGAACAAAAGAAGCCCCCTGAATTAAACGAAGGTGATCTGTCCACCACGTTAGAGAGTGTCGAACAATCGGTTTTAAAGATATTAATTGATATATCTTCGTGTAATCCCTGCACCATTGGTTCAGCATACAGAGCTGAAGAGGTCGCATGTGAAAACGAGCAAAGGGGATCGCGTCCGATGCAGCAGTCATAAGACCTAGAATTTCCATGCATAAGGCTACCGAAGGGAATGATTGAGACTGAAGGTTTCGACAAGCTGTAATCAATTTTAGACGTCTCTTGTCTGTTAAAGACAGAGTCATGGACACTGAATCTATCTGGAAACCCAGAAAGGTTACCCTTGTTTGAGGAATCAAAGAACTTTTTGGTAAATTGATCCTCCAACCATGATCTTGAAGAAACAACACAAGTCGATTCGTATGAGACTCTGCTAAATGTAAAGACTGAGCAAGTACCAAGATATCGTCCAAATAAGGAAATACCACAATACCCTGTTCTCTGATTACAGACAGAAGGGCACCGAGAATCTTTGTGAAAATTCTTGGAGCTGTAGCAAGGCCAAACGGTAGAGCCACAAATTGGTAATGCTTGTCTAGAAAAGAGAATCTCAGGAACTGATAATGATCTGGATGAATCGGAATATGCAGATATGCATCCTGTAAATCTATTGTGGACATATAATTCCCTTGCTGAACAAAAGGCAATATAGTCCTTACAGTTACCATCTTGAACGTTGGTATCCTTACATAACGATTCAATAATTTTAGATCCAGAACTGGTCTGAAGGAATTCTCCTTCTTTGGTACAATGAAGAGATTTGAATAAAACCCCATCCCCTGTTCCGGAACTGGAACTGGCATAATTACTCCAGCCAACTCTAGATCTGAAACACAATTCAGAAATGCTTGAGCTTTCACTGGATTTACTGGGACACGGGAAAGAAAAAATCTCTTTGCAGGAGGTCTCAACTTGAAACCAATTCTGTACCCTTCTGAAACAATGTTCTGAATCCAAAGATTGTGAACAGAATTGATCCAAATTTCTTTGAAAAAACGTAACCTGCCCCCTACCAGCTGAACTGGAATGAGGGCCGTACCTTCATGTGAACTTAGAAGCAGGCTTTGCCTTTCTAGCAGGCTTGGATTTATTCCAGACTGGAGATGGTTTCCAAACTGAAACTGCTCCTGAGGACGAAGGATCAGGCTTTTGTTCTTTGTTGAAACGAAAGGAACGAAAACGATTGTTAGCCCTGTTTTTACCTTTAGACTTTTTATCCTGTGGTAAAAAAGTTCCTTTCCCACCAGTAACAGTTGAAATAATAGAATCCAACTGAGAACCAAATAATTTGTTTCCCTGGAAAGAAATGGAAAGTAGAGTTGATTTAGAAGCCATATCAGCATTCCAGGTCTTAAGCCATAAAGCTCTTCTGGCTAAGATAGCCAGAGACATAAACCTAACATCAACTCTAATAATATCAAAAATGGCATCACAGATGAAATTATTAGCATGCTGGAGAAGAATAATAATATCATGAGAATCACGATTTGTTACTTGTTGCGCTAGAGTTTCCAACCAAAAAGTTGAAGCTGCAGCAACATCAGCCAATGATATAGCAGGTCTAAGAAGATTACCTGAACATAGATAAGCTTTTCTTAGAAAAGATTCAATTTTTCTATCTAAAGGATCCTTAAACGAGGTACCATCTGACGTAGGAATGGTAGTACGTTTAGCAAGGGTAGAAATAGCCCCATCAACTTTAGGGATTTTGTCCCAAAATTCTAACCTGTCAGGCGGAACAGGATATAATTGCTTAAAACGTTTAGAAGGAGTAAATGAATTACCCAATTTATCCCATTCCTTGGAAATTACAGCAGAAATAGCATTAGGAACAGGAAAGACTTCTGGAATAACCGCAGGAGCTTTAAAAACCTTATCCAAACGTATAGAATTAGTATCAAGAGGACTAGAATCCTCTATTTCTAAAGCAATTAGTACTTCTTTAAGTAAAGAGCGAATAAATTCCATCTTAAATAAATATGAAGATTTATCAGCATCAATCTCTGAGATAGAATCCTCTGAACCAGAAGAGTCCAAAGAATCAGAATGATGGTGTTCATTTAAAAATTCATCTGTAGAGAGAGAAGATTTAAAAGACTTTTTACGTTTACTAGAAGGAGAAATAACAGACAAAGCCTTCTTTATGGATTCAGAAACAAAATCTCTTATGTTATCAGGAACATTCTGCACCTTAGATGTTGAGGGAACTGCAACAGGCAATGGTACATCACTAAAGGAAATATTATCTGCTTTAACAAGTTTGTCATGACAATTATTACAAACAACAGCTGGAGGAATAGCTACCAAAAGTTTACAGCAGATACACTTAGCTTTGGTAGATCCAGCAGGCAGTGGTTTTCCTGTAGTATCTTCTGGCTCAGATGCAACGTGAGACATCTTGCAATATGTAAGAGAAAAAACAACATATAAAGCAAAATAGATCAAATTCCTTATAAGACAGTTTCAGGAATGGGAAAAAATGCCAAACATCAAACTTCTAGCAACCAGAAGCAAATGAAACATGAGACTGAAATAATGTGGAGACAAAAGCGACGCCCATATTTTTTAGCGCCAAATAAGACGCCCACATTATTTGGCGCCTAAATGCTTTTGGCGCCAAAAATGACGCCACATCCGGAACGCCGACATTTTTGGCGCAAAATAACGTCAAAAAATGACGCAACTTCCGGCGACACGTATGACGCCGGAAACGGAAAAGAATTTTTGCGCCAAAAAAGTCCGCGCCAAGAATGACGCAATAAAATGAAGCATTTACAGCCCCCGCGAGCCTAACAGCCCACAGGGAAAAAAGTCAAATTTTTGAGGTAAGAAAAAATATGATAATTCAATGCATAATCCCAAATATGAAACTGACTGTCTGGAAATAAGGAAAGTTGAACATTCTGAGTCAAGGCAAATAAATGTTTGAATACATATATTTAGAACTTTATAAATAAAGTGCCCAACCATAGCTTAGAGTGTCACAGAAAATAAGACTTACTTACCCCAGGACACTCATCTACATGTTTGTAGAAAGCCAAACCAGTACTGAAACGAGAATCAGTAGAGGAAATGGTAAATATAAGAGTATATCGTCGATCTGAAAAGGGAGGTAAGAGATGAATCTCTACGACCGATAACAGAGAACCTTATGAAATAGACCCCGTAGAAGGAGATCACTGCATTCAATAGGCAATACTCTCTTCACATCCCTCTGACATTCACTGCACGCTGAGAGGAAAACCGGGCTCCAACTTGCTGCGGAGCGCATATCAACGTAGAATCTAGCACAAACTTACTTCACCACCTCCCTTGGAGGCAAAGTTTGTAAAAACTGAATTGTGGGTGTGGTGAGGGGTGTATTTATAGGCATTTTAAGGTTTGGGAAACTTTGCCCCTCCTGGTAGGAATGTATATCCCATACGTCACTAGCTCATGGACTCTTGTTAATTACATGAAAGAAAAGGAAATTGCAATGGTTTGTTTTTACTACACAAAATAAACTATTTTATATTACAAAATGTTTACTGTCTCTTTAAGATGAGATACTATGACGTGTATATTTGGAAAATAGATTATACCACATTGCGATCACACCACATTCAGTAAAAAAGAAGCAAGAAAAAATATAAACAATACGGACACGTTATTTTCTTAAATATATCTAAAAAAATATATTAAACTTATTTCTCAATATAAATCCAATTCGTATAGATAATTCATTATATTTCATTTGACCATTTATACAGCAATGTTTAGTCTTGGCGGATCTGGTACTTGTATGCTTTTGGACGCATCAAGCTCGTTGTATTCCTCTATAAGAGATGACAATGAAGAAATGGCTTCTGAAAATGAGCTCTGCTCCATTCCATCCACTTGTAGATAGTGATGAAGGTGAGCCTGCAATGGGAAACACATCAAATTAATAATCATGCTGACATCATACACAGTCAAATGTTTCTCTACATTTAAAATGTTACATTTATTAAAATACGGTTTACGTACACAGCAAGAGAGCAGTATAACCTAGTCTGAATATACATATTTAGCTTCCTGAATATAATGTAAAAAAAAACAAAAAAAAACAGTAGCTTGCCCTATGGGATGCCACACAGGGTGCAACCTATTTTAACCCACTTGCAACCTTTTAAAGAAGATTGCTAAAAAATGCTGCACCCTGGGTAGACACCCTCCCCTAGAGCAAGCTACTTTGGGGCTGCCTTTAAAGGGACAGTAAAGACAAAATTAAACTTTCATGATTCGGATAGAGCATGCAATTTTGAGCAACTTTCCAATTTACTTCTGTTATCAAATTTGCTTAATTCTCTTGGTATCTTTTATTTAAGAGTAAAACTAAGTAGGTTCATAAGAGCTCAGGAGTGCAGCAGTGTTAATCAGAATCATGAAAGTTTAATTTTGACTTTACTGTCCCTTTAACTATGTGTTCAGCATTTTGGAGCAGATAAACACTAAAAAGGTGAGCAACAGCACAATAAGAAAATCCTCTAACACAGTACAGCATTTTATCATGGCACTGTAACCTCCCTTTACGCTGGAATGTGATCTATCCTTTTTTTATTCTACTTTAAAGAACTGATAGTAGATACATGGGATGACATTCCAGTGGAAGGAGTCAAGACAAGCACAGTAAAGTAGTTCCAGATTACTTTGAAAATATATACTGTTATCTGAAGAATTCAATAAACTTAAAAGACCAGCAAATACAGTATATTTGCATAATCAACAAATGCATGTTAACAAGACAATGCAGAAGCACATAGGGGCCGAATTAACAAGCTCCGAATGGAGATTGATGCCCCTGTTTCCGCGTGAGTCTTCAGGCTCACCGGAAACAGCAGTTATGAAGCAGCGGTCTTAAGACCGCTGCTCCATAACTGATTCACTGCCTCGAAGGCTGCAGTCTGCAATTCACCCGATCCTATACAATTGGGCTGATTGATACCCCCTGCTAGCGGCCACAAATCTGCAGGGGGCGGCATTGCACAAGCAGTTCTGGTCGGACAGACATTAGGGGGCGATTTATCAAGCTGAAGCGGACAGGGGCGCATATGCGCGCCCCTGTCCGCCGCAGCTTGCCTCTGGCGGTCTGAATACTCCTGTAGGAGTTCAGCATTGCACACGAGTGCTATTTTGCGCTCACGTGCAATCCCGCACCTTGCCCACGCACAGCCAATCACACGCGGGCAGGAGCTGTCAATCTCCCCGGTTGGAAAAGACCGGGGAAGATTGAATTTTGCCAAACAAGAGGTGGATAAGTTAAATACGGCGTGCAGGTTCTCGTGTGAGAACCTGCAGCCGTAGGGGCTCAGAGGCTGGCAAAAGCCTTTGATAAATCGACCCCTTAGTCTGAACTTCAAATAAGTAGTACATTTTTTTTCTGATAAAATTCAAAGTTATGTTATTTTCAGCCAATCACAAATCCATATACGTATATTCTGTGAATTCTTGCACATGCTCAGTAGGAGTTGGTGACTCAAAAATTGTAAATATAAAAAGAAATAATGTGCACATTTTGTTAATGGAAAGTTGTTTAAAATTGCTGCTCTATATGAATCATGAAAGTTTAACTTTGACTTGAGTATCCCTTTAAGCCTTTTCTGTAGCTAAACAAAAAAAACAAAAAAAAACTTGGCAGGCATCATGGTTTACACCTTCCATCAAAATCTATTTTACCATTATCTAATTATGCATATTCTAACTAGAATTATAACATATGGCTTTCTCTTGCAAAGACAAATAACTGTTATAGTTGAAATGATAAACAGTCATCTGAAGTGTTAGACTAATACCAGGTTAAAGAGCATATGAGCAAAATATCTTACACATGGAAATTGGTGCTAAAACCATAGTTTGTGCCTTGGCACAACAGATGACTTATCAAATCCATCACATATAATGTTTGAACACATGCAAAATAACTAATCTTATCTTTCCCTGGCACCAGTGTATAATGTTGCATACACATACAGGCAATAGAACAGGAAGACATGGAAGACATGCATACCCTTACACACCTTTTTCCTGTAGAGCTTATTAAATCTGTCTCTGAGCTCTATAAATGTAGGCTTAACACAGGTGTTATTAGCCAATGCCAGCAGCGAATGGGAATGGCCGACTGGAGGAACTGAACATAGTCCTGTCTTCCACCCCTCTTGATTCCAGGAGACAAATGGCAGAGATGGTTTTAACCTGAAAAGAAATGTACAATTCTATTAAAATATATACAGACAATGACTATGTAGGTCAATTTGCTGATATTTATTGTATGTTTATCCAGTTATTTATATTTTCATCACAAAAATTATAGACATATGCACTAAATTTACATAACGCTGTACTTTTTTTGCCTTCATACTTTATGATGATGTCAAAAGTATAGTATTGTAAATAAATCAATAAATAAACCTCTCAATGTTCCTGCGAAGATCTGAAATTTGCACATTTCCTCGCACCATTAATGCACATGCCAGGTACAGACTATGCTTTGGGTCAGCACGAATCAACTGGTGGTCTTTGCTGAAAGCATCTGAAAACATCTGATCAAGCCTGCACCACAAGAATAAACAAACAAATAAAAAAAATAAAAAGTTCCAACTTCGGATTAATCACCTAAAACTGCAGTTAAAGCTGTTAAATTATGAGGTTATCTACTCTTGCTTACACCTGAGGGTATTACATGCAACATTGATTACTGTGTAAATGAAAGAAGTGATTAAGGTGATAAAGAGATCCTTTATAGCCAAAAGTAGGTTTCGGAGATAGGCTTAGTGGTAGGGACAGGGTTAACTGTCTGACTCAGCTACTATATTCTTGCCAGAAGTTTACTTGAATCTGAAATAAAATAGAAAGAACAACTTACCTACGTGTGGGCACGTTGACGTCAGCCAGTGTATAAAGAGGAGTCAGGCTGGATGTCAGATAGTGAAGGTGAGGAAAGGGGACCAAGTTCATTGTGATTTCATTGAGATCCATGTTAAGCGAACCTTCAAATCTGGCAGAACTAGAAAATAACAGAACATTAGTCAATTAAGTCACAAAAAGACCACATTTTTGATTAAGGTGTTGATTTTCATGATTCACAGCTTGAAAAAACCTTACAATAGATGCTCTAAAATTATAATAATCTTATTATAGTGTAACATAATCATGTTCATAATTTTTGACAAATCAGCTATCTGCCTTTATTCTAATAATAAATAACTGATGTTTCAGACTATAATACCATAAACACAGCTGTAAAACTATAGGGTACTTACCTTATCGACACTCCACAAGTTAAAGGGACCTTAAACACTGAACTTTTAGTCACTTAAGTTTTAATGCTTCTAGTGTAGGTTATAATGTTTTAAACCAAACCACATTGCTATTTTTTTCATATATAAGCCTATCTTCTAACAATTAATTTTAAACTCCTCAGTTTCCCCATTTTTTTTAATCAGCCGTGCAGATGCTGCTAATGGTCTGGGCACTATTCCGGATGTGGCTTACTGTGAGTGCGCACGCATGCAAACGTCGCACTATCCAGCATACACACAGCAGTAGCAGCGATCGTAAGCATGTCTCAGGCAAAAGAGAGCTGACAGCTAACTGCTCGATAGCGAGCTTCATAGTGATTAAATGTGAGCTATGTCGGATAAGCGGATGTAGTAATATATATATATATATATATATATATATATATATATATATATATATATATATATATATATATATATACACATACACACACATTACTACATCCGCTCATCTGACATAGATCACATTTAATCACTATGAAGCTCACTATCGAGCAGTTAGCTGTCAGCTCTCTTTTGCCTGAGACATGCTTACGATCGCTGCTACTGCTGTGTGTATGCTGGATAGTGCGACGTTTGCATTACTCACAGTAAGCCACAAGCCACATCCGGAATAGTGCCCAGACCATTAGCAGCATCTGAGTTTCATGGCTGCAGTCATAAAAGCACGCATGGTTATTAGACACCTCGGGCACACGCATCACGTGATCGCCAATATGAGGAGAGAACGTACGTTGCAACATGGCAGCCACCACCGCATTCAGTAGGTGTAAAATTGAAAAAGAAAAATATTTGCAAAGAACTTAGATAGCAAAGTAAAAAAAACAAATACAATTCAAATCTATAAACAGTTTGTAAAAATACATCATAATTACATGGAAACAGAAGGTGTTTAGGGTCCCTTTAAGTGTGGCCGAGCAGTTAACATTTACAAAACAAAAAAGACATAATCTTGAGCTATATATTTTGCCTCTGCATATAGACTATATGGTACATAAAGTACAGGGGGGCTGTTCACCACTGCAGGGGAAAAAGTCACTGTTGATAACACTATCGTGTTCAACTCTAGGGGGTGCAAGGGTACATGAGTGTTAAAGATGTTTTTTAAAAAAAATAATGGTACAATATCAATCAATATGACACAATAGCAATCAATATGACATTGAATGATAGAACATTGGTTGTAAAACAGTTCAAAGTCTTTTCTGAGTCCATATAGCGACCATCTTAATGGTTAGAGGGAAGTGAGAATCCCAAACAGAGTTGGTGTGATCTGGATCTTGAATCAGGGCTGTTCCTTTAAAAAAACCAAAAAACAAATCCAAGGCAGAAAATTTGTGAAAGAGAGATCACAAACAGAGGGCGCCTCCTAGTGTAACACTGTTATTACAGAGAGATGTCTTGTGTTGTGGGTATACTCACAAGAGTGGCAGCACCCAATTGTGCCGAGTAGAGCATACTGGGATCTCTCAGTGTCCCAGCTCACTGGTCCCAGGCCAGGGAACAAATCCCACAGATTACCAGTGTCAGCTCCGGATCAGATAAACAGCTCAGGCTTCCAAAAGGTTCAATATTTGTTTATTGTTGTGATCTCTCTTTTACAGATTTTTTGCAGGGGAAAAAGTGCCTCTTACACAACCTATGTGGTAAATTTACCATCCCTGCAGGACAGCTTTACAAACAAACAGTTAACCCGTCTGCCTACAATCGGCACTTGCAATGTTTTGCAATGCTGCTCTTAGTTCTGGTGCAACAAATTGCGCTAGAGCAGGGAATATCAATAACCCCAAATGAGGGAGTTCGAGGGGATTGATCTCACCACTTCTGAGGTGGTGGAGAGGAAAAAAAACATAAAATTATGCTTACCTGATAATTTCATTTTCTTCTGAAGGCAAGAGTCCACAGCTGCATTCATTACTTTTTCGGAATTAAGAACCTGGCCACCAGGAGAAGGCACCCCAGCCAAAGGCTTAAATACTCCTCCCACTTCCCTCATCCCCCAGTCATTCTGCCAAGGGAACAAGGAACAGTAGGAGAAACATCAGGGTGAAAAAAAAGGTGCCAGAAGAACAAAAATTACAGCCGCCTCAAAGATAGAAGCACGGGCGGGAGCTGTGGACTCTTCCCTTCAGAAGAAAATTAAATTATCAGGTAAGCATAATTTATGTTTTTCTTCACATCAGTTACACCCCTGGAAGCTGAACCAGACCACTCAGACCTAGAGTCCGTCAGGTCCCATCACCCCCGAGGCGTCTGCCCCACTACTCCCAAGAATGTACCTGGCCAACATAAGACCGCATCAGCCCCCAAAAATGGAACCAGAGACCAGGAAAATCCAAAGAAACTTTTCCCAATCACCGCTAGAACAACCCATGGTTGTCCTACAATGCAACGTCCAGGGAGACCAACTCCCTAGATCATACGACCCAAAAAGAAAGGGTCCAAACACAGGGAACAGGTCCCTAAAAAGGACTTGAGGAACCCATCACGTCCCCAATTCCATACCATACCCTGAGGTACTCTAGGAAACTTATAAGTCCCCCGATGCCCCATAACATATCCAGATCCGGAGGCTAGATAGACAGAGACAGCGGAAACAGGATAAATATCCCACCAGCTAGAGCAGAGCTCTCCCAGAGAACTCAACCGCCCAAACAGGAACTCTCACAGCCCAACCTCCTAGAGGAAGGCTGAGTCTGTTATCAACGCAAACCCCGAAAGGAGCGTCAAGCTTGTTAGCATCCAGAGAATTACTGAGCAAAACTCTGCAGATGGATGCAACTGCAAACCTCCAAGGGTAGCAAGCCTATCAAATAGCGCTCCAAGACGCGTCCCCTTCCGGCACAAGACACCAGTCGAAAGAGAGAGGTCATCCAAAGCCCCCCGTCAAGGAGAGGCAACAGCAGAAACGGTCAACTCTGCACAGAGTAACTGATATCCAACCTTCCGTTCAGGATAACGGTTCCAAAGACATGAGTCCCAGACCACAGGAAGGAAGAGGATCAATGAGGAACAACTTCCCCTGTCAGACCGCTGTAACAACAGCATGCTCCAGAGAGTCAGGAAAACATTGTGTTCGTGTACGAGACCCCCTACACGTAGTCGAGGGAAAAAAGGGCCCACTTCCCAAGGGAAGATTTCCCCTAAAACCTCAATATCCCTATATTGGATACACGTAGAAGCCCCCACGGGAGCCACCTACAGCCCCCTGCCACAGGAACGGGAAAACATGACACTACATCACAGTTCCCCTCCAGGAACCTGAACGCAGGTACAAGGCAGGACCAAGGCTCCCCTGGACCCCACAAATACTAAAGTAATTCCGAACCCGGGAACAACCCCTACTCTGGAGAGAAGGGAAAGAAGCAACGGAAAATCCCCTACCAAAAGAGGCGAGACTCCTCAGCCACTTCGCCAAGCCAGGAAAAAAAGTATCTGGCATCTAAAGGAACATCGTAAGTGCACCAGAAGACAGGCAGGAGCCTGTCAGAAGACCAAAGTCTAAACCCGTCAGTAGACATCTCTCAGAGAGTCCCAGCCCCTGCGAAAGGGACCCGCGGGACCACAAACTTCAAGCGTGAACCGAACTGTCCACATCCATCCATGGAGAGACATGGGTCAGGGTCCTTGACAATGACCGATCACAAGATCAATAAGCTGCCTCCTTCAAGGAGGAGTTTACCTCTAAATCCGTAGACCCGGCGATCAAGATAGCCTCAAACCCAGGAGCCACGAAGGACTCCTGCTTCGGCTAAGATCAGCACCCAGTGCAAATGATCGCAAGAAATCTCATAAGCAAGCAACAACACGTGGTACACATACTGGCAGGGTAACATCAATACCCCAAAGGCAAAAGATAACCCAAGGCCCCGCTTGCCATCCTAGAGAACGTAAGGCACCGCCCCCGAAACCCCAAGCAAAGTATCGAGAAAAATGGACAACTGCCTGACCCTCGAAGGGCGGCCCTCCACACCCAACCTCAATACTGCTACTGACAAGCCAAAGCTAGCGTAACATCGAGTATAATAGGGATAAACCAGGAATCGAATCCTAGTCTCTCAGATTCCAGGTCGATACAATATCTACTATGCCACAGGCAGTGGCGCAGTACACCCGCATGCCAGACCGTAGTCCGACCGAGGGTCCTAATGAAATAGACGACAGTCAGAAAGCTTAAAGAAGCTATTAATCAAGGAAAATTATTTTGAGCAGGCAAACGCCGGAGTCGGAGCTCCCACAGAAGGCAGGGAACCCCTGCACACCACCTCTTCAGAGTAACAGAACTCGAACAGAGGAGACAAACACGCCCGCGTACTTCGACCAGACGATCCCCCCAAAACATTTATACTTAGTACACAGTGCAAACTTCCTGTTAGGAATCTACTTTATGATCCCTGTTATAGGATCTTTAGCCTCCTCAGCTTCCTAACATATTTCTCAGGCTTACCCTTGAACACACAGTTCCTGATTTATACACTGGTATAACAACACATTGTGACACATTAGCCTACCATTATGGCAGAAAGCAACACTCTCATGGGAGTAGTAGACATAGATAGGAGAAAAACCATAATGAGTAAAGCATTAAAAGGTGACTCCGCTAGAACAGAAGAACCATTGGAGAAGGACCTAACTCATATCTTCTCTGACTTGGAGGGTAAAAAATACAAAGAAAGTAACCTTTGGTGGGATATCGAGTTCTTAGAACTCTACATTAATGAAAGAAAAGTCCCTAGGGGACTTAGGATGAAAAAATACCCTTCCTTTGCACGACACAACCTAAGCTTCATGGAGGAATGGAATAACAACTTGACCAACTGCTCCATCATCCTGATGAAGCAGCTGCTCAAACACAAAAAAGAGGAGAGGGACACCTTATTAACACAAATAGAAGAGATCATAGAATCCCTCAAACCATTTGAACAGACAAAGAAATATACTGACTACAAAACACAACTAGACTCTACCATGCTACAATTAGACTCTACACTTTCAGCAAGAAAAGTCAGTAAATATCAAAGAGATGTAAAGGATTACGAACTAAACATAGTGTATTCTTGGCAACAAGACAAACCCCATAGGCAAACAAACCACTCTCAACATAACAATACGAATAAGAACAAAAATAAAAGGAAGGGTAACTTTCACCACACACCCAAAGCCAAACGGGTCACTTTTTCAAGCATTGACACAGATAACACAGAGGGTTCACAAACTGCAGAAGATAAAGCAGAGCACACCTCCAATGATGAAGTAACTCACCCCAACATTTCTGATGACAGGATAAAATTATCAACCTTAGTTCAAACACCAATCACTAGCAGTACACCAAAAAAGGACCTACCACTACGCTATCCAAGCAGGATAAAAAAGACCGAACAGAAGAAGTAGGCTCTGTTATTAATTTATCTGACATTACCCTCACTCAGCCACAAATTAGTCTATTGAATAAAGGACTATCCTTTGCACCCTCCACCAACTTTGACTTGTTTTCCACTATTTTGGATGTAAATGCCCTGGTAAGAAAAATCACTCTATACAAACACTTCTCACAAATCACTTACACAGATCAAGAACAAGAGAATTACTCACCCCCAGTATACACAACACAAAACACTTTTGACTCTATAGGCCTACAATTTAGAGACCTATGTGACCTACATACACTAACTTCACTCCAAGCCACAACACTTAGAGAGGCTAGTACCTACAATACAGCCTCCACACCCAAATTTTCACCACACACCAAATCTTATTTTTACCCTGTTCACAGCAGGAGTGAAGCGATAGAGATGTTCCAAAACCTTGTAGAGTCTGAACTCATTAGTTTACACTCCACTCTAGAGAACACCACTAGTACCACTACTAATTTCACAAAAAAACAGAATCTATCCATTAATGAGCAATTTGCACTTAAATCATTTAGCACAAATAAGGACATAGTGATTACCCCAGCGGACAAAGGGGGGGCTGTAGTAGTCCTCAACACTGAAGACTACAAAAGAGAAGTATACAGACAACTAAATGACAGTGAGACATATCAAAAATTGACTTACAACCCAAACCACAAATTCAAATTAGAACTCCGCACCCTGTTAGATTCAGCTGTGGAAGATGGATTTTTATCCCAAGAAATAGCCACCCATTGTCTAGTAGAACATCCCACTATCCCCACCTTTCGCACAGTACCCAAAATACATAAAACTCTTGTCAACACACCAGGCAGACCGATAGTAGCCAGCAGAGGTTCACTGTGTGAGAGAGTGGGGAACTGGCTAGACAATGTGTTACAACCTCTAGTTAAGTCCTTACCTGGGTACATACGTGACAGCACACATTTGATACAACAAATTCAAACAATTACGTGGCTTGACAACTATACTTGGCTATCCATAGATGTCTCAGCCCTTTACTCTAGCATCCCCCATGAGGAAGGCCTTAAGGCTCTAACACATATGCTAAGAAGACACACTAATTATTCAGAGGAATTTATTACTTTTCTTGAGGAACTTACCAGATTCCTCCTCACACACAATTACTTTGTCTTCGAGGGCCACTACTACCTCCAGAAATGTGGCACTGCCATGGGGGCCAAGTTTGCCCCCTCATATGCAAATTTGTATATGGGGTATTTTGAACATCTTTAACTTTTTGGGGGTGGGTTGGCCCTCGAGGACAAAGTAGTTGTATATGGCAGGTTTATAGACGACCTAATTATAATTTACAAGAAAAATACAGAACTTACAATTCAGGAAATCATTGACTATTTCAATAACAACACACTCAATTTGACATTCACTTACCAAACCAATGATCAGACTATCGATTTTTTGGATCTTACACTAGAACACAACAGACAAGGAGACATTATGACTAGTACTTTTAGGAAACCTCTTTCAAGAAACACGATACTAAGAGCAGACTCCTGCCATGCCCCCCACACACAAAGAGGCATCCCTAAGGGTCAATATCTTAGGCTGCGAAGAAACTGTAGTTCCCTTCAGTTATACATTAAACAAGCTGAAGAACTTACCAATCGACTAGTAGCTAGAGGATATAAGAGAAGTCTTCTTTTAAAAGTCAAAACCCAAGTAATGAGAATGGACAGGACATCACTATTAAACAGCAAACCAATAAAGAGTACAACTAACAGTATAAACAAGGACACAATTAGACCAACTACCTTAGAACACATAAGCTTTGTAACCAGTTATAGCAATCAATTCCACACTATCAAAAGGATTATCAAAAAATACCTACCAGTTCTCAATGGTGACATCACCTTAATGGACAAATTACACAAACACATTAGATTTGTAGCTAAAAGAGCACCAACAATACGAGATAAGATCACACACAAGTTTCACAACAAAACTCCACCAACCACCAACTGGCTTACCCCAACTAAAGGCAATTATAGATGTGGTCATGTACCCTGCAAGAGTTGCAAATATACTGATAAAAGCTTCACCTTTACCTCTTCACAGACTCAAAAATCTTATCCTATTACTACCAGAATGGACTGTACATCTACATATATCATTTATTTAATTACATGTACATCTTGTCAACAACAATACGTAGGAATTACAACACGTCCCCTAAAAGACCGTATTAGAGAACATCTCTTGTCCATAGAAGAAGAATTCCCTAGAACTCCAGTGGCTAAACACTTCCACACACACGCCCAGAAATTAACTCATTTTACATTCAAAGCTATAGAACAAATCATTAACAATCCATTAGGGGGAGACAGGAACAAATTGCTATCCAAAAGAGAAGTATACTGGATTTTCATGTTACAAACTAGGGTACCTCAAGGTATGAACAAAAGATATGATGTAAACCTATACATAGAGTAAATAAATATTCCTTCCACACACATAAACCAGAGCTATGAGTCCAAAAAAACTCCCACATAAAAGAAGACAAGAAAAGACAGACACATCCATACATCAATATAAAAAAGATCCACCAAAGGTTACATAACAACTCTTAAGTAAGCCTATCCAAGCCAGACTGGCCCTTTTCCCAAATACCTAAAGAAAGAGAGAAATATATTCTTGCTTTTAGATTAATTTCCAAATGTTCTTATTAGGCTCCTATATTTGCTATTTTCCCCTTTCCTTCTTTAGTTCAGAGTAGCCACCCTGCAGTTGGTAGGGTAGATAACTCACATCAGCTTCCCCTTAACCTATATGGAATACCATCTCCTCTGTTTGGTTATTGTTCTTATAACAATCCTAGAGAGGCACACCATATCGATATTTACTTATCCTAGTGTCGAACAAAGTGACATACACTCACTAGTTTTACACTATGTAGGGGTATATTAAATTAGCAAAGAGTATCACTTCCTTCTTGCTTATTTATAAGGAGGCAGAGAGAAAAATAAAAGTCTAAATACACTCCAATATAGGGGATTATATCATGTATAGTATAGTACGTTATTAATAATTTTAACTAATGGACATCACATACAACCAGCTGGGGACTTAGAAAGGATCATCAAAAGCCCTACTGTGTCTAGATAGAGCACAAGCTTAGACTAAGGGGTCTAAACCTAACTGAAGTTAACTAAAAATTAACTAAAAATTGTCTAGTTACCTCATTCCAACACACCCTGTCTAGATGAACAAACATATTGATCCTAGCTTACTCTGGCTTATACCCAGTATCTAGCTAGCACACAAAAAATGTCCCCACTTTTTGCAACCTTTTGCAACTTGTATCAGCACCGCAATGGCTGAATTGTATGTATGCATATATATGTGTAAATATTATGTATCATTAAGTACAAAACATTTAGAAATTTATTTGTTATAAATTCTGTTCCATCGGTCTCTTGCAGAACGGGGTCAATGTTATTAACTTGGGAGTGAGCAATACTCTATCTATTTTAGACAATATTGTGCATCACAAGAGTTAATGATCTGAATGATCTTGATTGGCCGCTCACATCTTTATATTGATCCCGACCGGCAGAGACTGATATCTCTGATGAAGCGCATGTGCTCATGCGCGAAACGCGTTAGATGGAGCTCACCTAACTTGTTGTAAGCCTGCATTGCAATAAACTCCATTACTGACCTCAGGACTCAGCTTCCTTTTTCCTCATTTCATATGATTTAGATATGTTAGTTCACAAATGTCTACAGCCCCTGGTTTCTATAAATAAATAGAGTTTAATTAGATTGGAAATATACCTTAAGTTCACTTTAATGTTAAAGGGCAACTGTAAGAAAAAACTAAATAAGTTTGTAACGATTTAACTACCCTTATTAAGCATTTTCTCAATATAATCTCCTAATGAGATCTTTACCGTATTGTAGTTGTCATTCATCAAAGTTTTATTGCTTTCCAAACCCACTCCAAGGGTATCCTTATGTCCTGTCCAATCCGGGCCGACAACTACGGTTGGAATATGACGCTTCTATTAAGCTATGCGCAAGATTGTGCAACGTCACTGAAAACGTCACTCTTTGAAACACTGGCTGGAATATAGAAGACCCGCTCTACGTTTTTTAGTTATGCGAGTGCAAATTCGGCAGCAACCATAAGAAATGCGCATGCCCGATTTGGAGGATTTTGATGGGCATGCGAAGTAGGGTCGATTCCTCATGTAATGATATGCAAGAGGACGAAATTGGATAGGTTATTGCTTGCTAACAGGCAATGCCCATATTAGAGGGAAGGCTTTGGTGACATCATTGTGGATAAATAAAAATTCAAATTCAAACGTTAGGCATTATTGTTTTAGAAAAATATAAGGTCAGTAAATTTTACTTTATGTTTATCTTACATTTTATGGCGTTTGTTGGGATTAGTAATCCTTTAATAGTTTCAATTTTAAGGGCTATATAAGCAAACAAACTTGATTTTTAAGATCAAGATTTAAATTTTTTTGGCCAGGTCAGACACGCACCCTTAAACACTACAAATGTCCACACCTCTAAATATATTTACTTGTGAAACAAAATTGAATTTGCAATCTTAAATCATTATACCTTTTAAAAAAACGTCATAAATGTAAAATTGTGTTTGGTCCTATTCTCGTATTTCAATAACAATTCATTTGTTTCTGAGGTGTAATTTCAATAATCATCCAGTACTGAAAGGAACTTTACAGCACAGGTACTGTTAACTTAATTTTGCTTTTCATTTTTGGAGCCTAAGACAAACTGCCAAATTTACACAAAATAAGTTTAATAGACTTTCATACCTTTTAATAATAACAAAAATTCAGCATGATACATCACCTTCTCAAAATGAGACTTTAAATATGTTGGAGTTCAACGCCTCAAGTTTAAAATCTAATGACTATAAATTATAATTTATTATGTACAATGAATATTTAGGCCAACAGCATTTATTGAAATGAAAATGTAATATTCCGTCTATAATTTATTTTCTTTGAAATTATTACTTAACTAAAAATGTTATTGTATATAATATTACAAACAACTTGCATGTGATTTTACAAGAGACAGAATGCATCAATTTTCATATAACTGCATGTAATAGACACTACTATAAAGAAGAATATGCACAGATACTGATATAAAAATCCAGTATAAAACCTTTAAAAAAAAAGCTCCCAGTTTAGCACAGTTGATGAGGTTAGGCTGGGACACTCACATGGCTCGGAAAGCAGAAAGGGCAGACTATCCCCTCCCCTGCACTTGAAAAGACCCATTACACAACCAGGACAGACATCACTATGCATCTAAAACTTTGGGGCTTGGTGAAGAGTCTGAAACTCAACACAATGTTATTTAACAATAAGCAAAACTATAGATTTTTACAAAAACACTCTTAGATGGGCTATATAAATGAATAACAAAACATTTATGCAAAGAAAAATCTAGTGTAATATGTTTCTTTTTAATTTATAATAGGCAAGAAAACACAAATTAGTTACAGAGATTAGTACCTGGTTAAATTAAGAAGCAAGTTGGCTACAATATTGTTCATAGCATCAAATGGTTTTTCAGTTTCTTTGGTGCTACCCTTATTGGAAGTCAAAAGGCTGTTTTGCTTCACACTTCCAAGCTTTCCGGAGTTTGCCATCTGGTGAATTTTGTTCACAATGTCACCTAAAGACTTAAAGAAAACACACAACACTGTTAGAATGAATTTGTCACAATCAAGGGTGGATATTGCCAGGTTTCAAGAGCAATACTAGAACTATCAACAGTACCTGATGTAAATATATTAGGGCCACTGACCTGTCACATACAAACTACACATTACAAACTAATTTCAATATTTTAAAGTAAATGTTAAGGAAATACATGTTTTAACATAACTACTGAAAATACTTGGCAAAAATGGGATAAAGTGCTACTAGAAACCTAAAATTTGTAGGGAACACTGAATTTGAAAAATAATAATAGTTGTAGATCTTCATATCTCTCTCACTCTCATAAAATATATCACAATGTTGCTTACTATATATTAAATATATACAGGTACATATTCCCAAATCTGGAATTCCAAAAACATTCAAAAATCCAAACTTTTACACTAATATTTTATTAAAAATAAAATTATCAAAAATGACTATTTTTCCTGCCTGCAAAGTCATAAAAGTATTAAAAAAGGTGAAGGATGTATGGTTCAGTATTCAACATGAAATCATTAGCTACTCTTGAATATTTGTTAAAGGAATATTAATGCAATACAACTTAATGCTCTTATCCATTAGATCATGTAATTGTATCATTAATGATGCTGCATCCCTTGGGTGGGGTAAACACATAGTTAAAGTACTGATTGGGAACGACAGAGCACTTCCATTTTCAGACAAGAAGTCTGCTTTCACATCCTTAATATTATACTCTTTCATCTTATCCTACTGTACTTTAGCACAATATACCTTACCTAAATGCTTTAGTTGTCTGTATTAATATGTTCAACTATAATTGCTTAACTTATAATCTATTGCTGAAGAAAGGACCACAGTGTCCTGCAGAATACACTATTTCTCTTTCTGCTGGTCACTAAAGGGACAATCGCAAAAAGAAAATGCTCTTTTGTGTTGAAGAATTTTATTATTGTACTGTTCTTTGCATATTACTAAGGGTTTAAAGGGATATGAAACCCAACATTTTTCTTTCATGATACAGACAGAAAATACGATTTTAAAACATCTTTCCAATTTACTTTTGTTATCTAATTTGTTCATTCTCTTGGTATCCTTTGTTCAAGAAGCAACAATGCATTAGTGGGAGTTAGCTGAACATATCTGGTGAGAAAATAACATGAGGCACATATGTGCTGCAAACAATAAGCTGCACATGCCTACCTAGGTATCATTTTCAACAAAGAATACCAAAAGAACAAAACAAATCAGACGATAGAAGAAAATGGGAAAGTTGTTTAAAATTGCATGCTCTATCTGAAACATGAAAATAAAATGGATTTCATGTCCCTTTAACCTCTCCAAAAGAGTTAAAACAAAATTCATGTCAGCTCCAGAGCAGCAATGCACTACTGGTACCTAGCTGCCGATTAGTGGCTAGGCACATATGCCTCTTATCACTGGCTCATCAGACGTGTCCAGCTAGCTCCCAGTAGTGCTCTGGAGCTGACACACAGAGCATTGTAGTATTGCACTGTGGCCTGCATATAACCAACACATCAGAGCATGTCCTTTTTGCATGTTTAAAGTGAATGTAAACTTTGATAAAATAGTGCCCGGTTTTTAAAAATACTATTAAAAACAGGGGCACTTTCATTCATCAAAGTTTACATTGCAGCAGATTTTACAAATACTTAACCTTCTTCTCCTGAAACACCGGATTGTCGATCCCCCGCCTGCAGGTCCTCTGTACTTCATCAGAAATGACAAGACCGGCTTCCACCAATCACGGCTTCCCCCCAGGAGCGTCCATCTGGTGAGGCCACGCCGTGATTGAAAGAAGCCGGTTTCGTGCAAGTACAGCAGGAAGAAGCAGGCGGGGCAGATCGGAGATCCGGCGTTTCAGGAGAAGGTTAAAAGGGACACTGAACCAAAATGTTTTCTTTCGTGATTCAGATAGAGCATGCAATTTTACGCGACTTTCTAATTTACACCTATTATCAATTTTTCTTCGTTCTCTTGCTTTCTTTATTTGAAAAATAAGGCATCTAAGCTATTTTTTTGGTTCAGACCATGGAAAGCACTTGTTTATTGGTGGATGAATTTATCCAAAAATCAGCAAGGAAAACCCAGTTTGTTCACCAAAAATGGGCCGGCATCTAAATTTACATTCTTGCATTTCAAATAAAGATACCGAAAGAATGAAGACAATTTGATAATAGGAGTCAATTAGAAAGTTGCTTAAAATTGCATGCTCTCTCTGAATCACAAAAGTTTTTAATAATTTTTTTAAAAACCGGGCACTATTTCATCAAAGTTTATATTCACTTTAAGTCATTTTAAAAGTTATCAACTTTCCATCGCTTGTGTTACATTATTTAATACCAAAAGACTTTGGGCTTTCATTTAATACCCTATACACTGTTACTCATCCCCATGCTAAAATGCACTGCAACCTTCATCTGGATTAAAGGGACATGAAACCCAAAATTTTGCTTTCATGATTCAGATAGAGAATACAATTTTAAACAACTTTCTAATTTACTTCCATTATCTAATTTGCTTGATTCTTTAGATATCCTTTGTTGAAGAAATATCATTGCATATGGGTGAGCCAATCACACAAGGCATCTATGTGAAGCCACCAATCAGCAGCTACTGAGCCTATTTAGATATGCTTTTAAACAAAGAATACCAAGATAATGAAGCTAATTAGATATTAGAAGTAAATTGGAAAGATGTTGCATGCTCTTTCTAAATAATGGGGGGGGGGGGGGAATCTGTGTTTCATGTACTGTACCTCTAAATACAACCAGCACTGTATCTGTGAGCCTTTTAGTCTAGTTGTGAGGTAACTAACTATTTGCTTGCAATGCTTCCAAAACAGGTCTTGAAAAAACAATATATATTGCCCTCTTTGTTCTCAGATATTTGCTTACAAGCGCTTACTTGGTTTTCTATAGGCAGAACACAGTCAGCATGTTCAGTAAGTTCTCGCATAGCCAAGACACTGTTATATGGAGAGGTGATGACATCATCATCAGCAGACGGGTACACAGCAGTGACAAATCTATACACCTCCGGGAATTCATCCTCAAGCAGATTTAAAACTGATGTTCCTAGACCAGATCCTGTCCCTGTGTTAGAAAGGCAAACAATATGATTTGAAAGACTTGTAAGGTTACCCTGCTTTGATTTTCCAATTGATTGTCAGATACAAGCTGCAGAGTTTTCCCCTTTCCTTTATTAGAAGTTTGTTGGATAGGATTATGAAAATGACTATAACATTTAGTTCCTCAAACAAAAAGATATTTAAAAGAAGTTATATAAATATTTACATAATGTATATTACGGATTTTCCTGAGAGAACAGAAATTAGATGTTACATCCGAGTGTGGCTTATATTGACAACCATGGAAAATAGACAAGTTAATTAATAAAACATTGCTCTCTCTTCTTCCTAAAAAAGTGGGTAAGTTATATACCAGTGTATAACAGATAAAGGAATGTGCTATTAATCACTATGTATAACTGGAAATGATATTATGTATTGTGTATAGATTTCGGCCTCTTACCTCCTCCCATAGAGTGAATCACAAAGAAACATTGCAGACAATCACACTGTTCTGCTGTTCTCCTAACATTCTCCACTATGTGCTCACGGTACTGGCCACCATAAATATTGTGACCGACTGCCCTGTATAAACAAACACAGTTTAATTTTATACAGTTGCCTTTATATCTTAGCCTAATATTCCATAGTGCATGTGTTGTTTTTTTTTTAAAGGGACATGAAACCCCAAAATTTTCTTTAATGATTTAGTTAGAACATACAATCTTAAACAACTTTCCAGTTTAATTTCTATTATCACATTTGCTTCATTCTCTTGGTATCGTTTGTTGAAGGAGCAGCAATGCGCTTCTGATTTCTAACTGAACACATGGGTAAGCCAATGACAATCAGTATAGGATCTTTGCTGCTCCTGAGATTACCTAGATAAACCTTTTAGCAAATGTCTAATTATGACTTTACTGTCCCTTTAATTCTCATATCATAAAGTTAATGGTTATATAAATCAGTCTCTCTCAACTGTGGTCCTCAAGTTCCCCTAAAAAGCCAGATTTTCATTATGGCTGAACTAGAGCACAGGTGAAATCACATGAGTGAGAGCAGGTTAGTAACCATGGTTACTGATCAGCTGATTATTTCACCTGTGCTCTAGTTCAGATATAAGGAAAACCTGGCCTGTTGGGGGTACTTGAGGACTGCGGTCAAGAAACACTGATATAAATTATACACAAGTTATTTTTTCTTGAAAAGCAAGCACTGTAAAGTCGAAATTTAGTTACTCAGTTTATGTTAAATCTTGGTAATATTGTTCTAAAATAATAATACTAAAATGAATTTGCTAACACTAATGATTTCATTCATTCTTACCAATTGTTTCCTGAGCCCGATACATCAGTAATAAGTTGCTTGCTATCAAACACATCACGAAGAGGTCCTTGAAGCATTTCATTTACTACTCCTTCCTCCATATCAATCAAGACAGCCTAAAAAAGGTTTTAAATATTAACATTCCAGAGAGAAAACTGATAATAAATAACCAAGTCCGGTATGCCTAATAGTGTCCAATATATATATATATATACACACACACACACATATATATGCATACACACACACACATACCTATGCATACACACACACACACATACATACGCATATACACACACACATACATATGCATATACACACACACATACATATGCATATACACACACACATACATATGCATATACACACACACACATACATATGCATACACACACATATGCATACACACACATACATACACATACATACATATGCATACACACACACACATACATACGCATACACACACACACATACATACGCATACACACACACATACATACGCATACACACACATACATACATATGCATACACACACACATATACATACAATACATACACAGAAAGAGAAGCGCACTTTAAGGAACAAACACTAGCTCAATTTGTTAGCTGTTCTATGGCGATTTACCACTTGGGTGCAGCATAATCCATCCAAAGTCTAATCATTGTATATCAAAATTATCACTGTTAGTTTAGAGGAAACTGCCTCACCATATAGTCCTGAAATGCACAGAAAGGAATAATGTGCTACTTAAACCAAGCTATAACTTTTCTTTTAATAAATCAAGTGCAGACCCTCATAATTAATCTCAATGTCAGGTAGTAAAGGCTACAATTAAACATGAGGGATGTACAAAAACTGTGTGTTTTTTAATGTGAATACAGGCATGTTTTATGTTCATATGAACTGTAGAATAACTGGGTTGGAACTTTATGTGCATTTTAGAAGTACAGTAACATTATTAAAAGTAAAATAAACTTTAAAAAACAGTCTAAATGCATTCCTATTTAGAACTGGAATGACAGAATTATATGTACAGACATAATGAGTTTTATTGTATGACAAATGAAAGCACTTGGGAATGTAATCAGTGTCATTTGTCTTACTCGTGCTTTAAGCGAGCAAATCTTGCCTTTCAAGACATCTGCTGCACCAGCCTCAGACCTGAAAAATAAATGAAAAAAATAAAAAACCCATCAAGCTAAAATGCTATTCACTTTACATGAAGGTAATGCACTTAAAAAGATAAAATGAAACATGATGCATAAAATATTATACCTTATTGCACTTGATTTAACTGATAAATTAGCTTAAAAAAATACATACATTTATTCTAATATGTTTGCAAAAACAAGATGTAGCCCTACACCAATTATACGCAGTAAGATATAAGCTAATAACAAATATGTCAAGTGATAATGCTTGCATAAAAGATGAAATATATAAATACTAGATTAAGCCATAATGACATGTAATATTAAGCCATGAATAGTATTTCAAATGGAGTGAAGTAGAATAATTCACTGTAAATTCTTCTCCCTAACATTTCAGTGTATTCTGTAAGCAAAATACTGTAACATGTACAATGTGAGCTATAGCCAAAAAGAAAATGTATCATCGTTACTATTATTATTGTTTATTTAGAGAGTGCTATAAACATCGGTAAAATATGCAAGATAACATTTATAGAGAGCCCTGACAAGAATTACATGAAGGTGATCTACAGGACAGCTGGGCTCGCAAGCTTACATGCTAAGAGGTTTAAGGGGCTGACCAAAGGAGGAGAGGAACTGAGGTTATAAAACGTTAGCATAGATTATATGCATCCCTTAACAATAGAGTCTTTAAGGAGTGCTTGAAACTTTGAAAGCTATGGGAGAGTCTTGTGGGTAGAGGCAGAGAGTTCCACAAGATTGGACCATTCTGGATAAATCCTGTAGAAGGGACTGTGAGGAGATAAGAAGAGAAGTTGGTCATGAGTAGAGCAAAAGGGGTGGAAGAGAGAGTATTTGGAGGCAAGAGCAGAGATATAGATGGTAGCATTGAGGGCCTTGAATGTTAGGGTTAGTGCATTGCATTTTATTCTGGAGACTAGAGGAAGCCGGTGAATGGAAGGAAGGAAGATAAGTGTGGCAGAGAATTTCCTTATGGATTTTAATAGAGACAGAAGGCAGCTATGGAGAAAAGACAAGATTAAGTTACAATATTCAAGATGGGAAATGATGAGATAGTGGATTAAAAGCTTAGTTGTGTCTTGTGGGAGGACAAGGGAAAATTTGGAGATGTTTTTAAGCTGGAAATGGCAGGAATTCCCATGACTCTGTAAGAGGCATGAATGAAAGATCTCAGTCAAGTGTAACCCCCAAAGCATTGGGTATGCCGGGTTGGGGTGATATCAACAGTTAGAGAGAGTCAGGGAGACATGATTTTAGAAAAAGGGATGAAAAAATTAGCTCATTTTTAGGATCTGATGAACTGAAGCTCTCTGTTTGGATAAGGTGATATAAAATTATCCTCCAGCACCATGAGATCCCTCACAAGATTTTAAAAAGGAAGATTTTGCTTCTCTAAGGGGCGTTCCCTGCATTTCTGTATGTGAAAGAGAGAGAGAAACCCAGTGCAATATAGTAATGGATGACATAGGAGTTTTGTTACAGTTATACCTTGTGCTATATGTGCTTTGTATTTTATATTACTTAAGACTTCTAATTATGTTCTTTAAGTTTTATTACATTTAAGTTTGCACTTTCTATTTTATACATTTAGATTCTGTATACAACAGTGTATTTAGGATTGTGATATTTCAGATTCTGATTATGCTTTAACAGCTTGTTTAACTTTAACAAATGAGTCATACTTTGTATGTTTATGTGTATCTTTTACAAATTACATTTCACTTTGTATTTTTTCTATCTCAGAGAATTTTATTACTTTCTCTGAGCCTGGTGATTAAAGACTCTCTAGTTTGGAGAGAAACTATAGTGCAGACGTCACAGGTGCTGAAATCACTGAATTCTGTAAGAAAAAGGACAAAATCTGGAAGTCCCAGATAGATGAGATATGTCTTTTATAAAACGTAATGAGGCTCTCTGGCATAAAGAAATTCACAGGGGAGAGTGAAGGTAATAGGAGAGCACATATGACTGATATAAAATCTCAGTTTGCAGTACATACAAATTAAACTGAAATTCTTTCACTACAGTTTTACTTGCTTTTGTCTATATTTTAATATCTATATATTACTTTTCTGTCAGTTAAATAAGTGTATTGTGAATTTTGAGCAAACTTCACCTGTATACAGCTGACAAGATAAATCAGTGAGACCTACTGGTGTAAAATGCTTATAGAATATAAGAATTGTGAGATTCAGAGATACTCTGGGAACTCCCGTGTACAGCACAGGTAACTCTCCTGTCCCTTCCACTGTCTGAAACTATCTTTTTTTCCCCTTTACATAAAACCAATACAGAGTGCGGTGTAATTTGTAAATGATACACAGAAATATACAAAGTAAAATCCTATTTTGTTAAAGTAACAAAGAAACTTTAAAAACATAATCAGAATTTGTAAAATAACTACTGTATACAGAATCTAAAAGCATTAAAATACAAAATAGAAAGAACAAAGCTTAAATGTAATAAATCATGGACCAATCAGAAGTGTAAAGTAATATAAAATACAAAACACAAAGTGTAAGTGTAACAAAATTCTCATGTAATACAGTACTATATTGAACTGGGAGTGTCTCTCCTTCACATATAAAAATACAGAGAGCACCCCTTTAAGAAGTACAGCAAAATTTGCCTGTCTAGTATATTGTGAGAGATCTTGCAGTTACCATCTCTCATCGACTTTCAGGTTCAGCCCTTTTTCTTATAGCATTCAGTGAGTTCGGTCCCTTTCAAGCCTGCACTATAATTTCTCTTCAAGCAGGAGAATCTTTGATCATCAGGTCCCAGACAGAAGTAGCTTAACCCCTTAATGACCACAGCACTTTTCCATTTTCTATCCGTTTGGGACCAAGGCTATTTTTACATTTTTGAGGTGTTTGTGTTTAGCTGTAATTTTCCTCTTACTCATTTACTGTACCCACACATATTATATACCGTTTTTCTCGCCATTAAATGGACTTTCTAAAGATACCATTATTTTCATCATATCTTATAATTTACTATAAAAAAAAATATAAAATGAGGAAAAAATGGAAAAAAACACACTTTTTCTAACTTTGACCCCCAAAATCTGTTACACATCTACAACCACCAAAAAACACCCATGCTAAATAGTTTCTAAATTTTGTCCTGATTTTAGAAATACCCAATGTTTACATTTTTTGTAAACTATAGGGCCATAAATACAAGTAGCACTTTGCTATTTCCAAACCATTTCTTTTCAAAATTAGCGACAGTTACATTAGAACACTGATATCTTTCAGGAATCTCTGAATAGCCATTGACATGTATATATTTTTTTTTAGTAGACAACCCAAAGTATTGATCTAGGCCCATTTTGGTATATTTCATGCCACCATTTCACCGCCAAATGCAATCAAATACAAAAAATCCTTCACTTTTCACAATTTTTTTCACAAACTTTTGGTTTCTAACTTAAATTATTTACAAACAGCTTGTGCAATTATGGCATAAATGGTTGTAAATTCTTCTCTGAGATCCCCTTTGTTCAGAAATAGCAGACATATATGACTTTGGCGTTGCTTTTTGGTAATTAGAAGGCCGCTAAATGCCACTGTGCACCACACGTGTATTATGCCCAGCAGTGAAGGGGTTAATTAGGGAGCATGTAGGGAGCTTTTTGGGGTAGTTTTAGCTTTAGTGTAGAGTAGTAGACAACCCCAAGTATTGATCTAGGCCAATTTTGGTATATTTCATGCCACCATTTCACCGCCAAATGCGATCAAATTAAAAAAAACTTTAATTTTTTCTCAATTTTAGGTTTCTCACTGAAATTATTTACAAATAGCTTGTGCAATTATGGCACAAATGGTTGTAAATGCTTCTCTGGGATCCCCTTTGTTCAGAAATAGCAGACATATATGGCTTTGGCATTGCTTTTTGGTAATTAGAAGGCCTCTAAATGCCGCTGCGCATCACACGTGTATTATGGCTAGCAGTGAAGGGGTTAATTATGTAGCTTGTAGGGAGCTTGCAGGGTTAATTTTAGCTTTAGTGTAGAGCTCAGCCTCCCACCTGAAACATCAGACCCCCTGATCCCTCCCAAACAGCTCTCTTCCCTCCCCCACCCCACAATTGTCCCCGCCATCTTAAGTACTGGCAGAAACTCTGCCAGTACTAAAATAAAAGGTATTTGGCCCTTTTTTAAAAATAAAAAAAAGCATATTTACATATGCTGATGTGTAGGATCCCCCCTTAGACCCCCAACCTCACTGATCCCCCACCAAACAGCACTCTAACCCTTCCCCTCTGCCTTAATGGGCGCCATCTTGGGTACTGGCAGCTGTCTGCCAGTACCCAGTTTTGTAAAAAAATGTGCCCTTTTCTGTAGTGTAGCTTCCCCCCCCCACCAAGACCAACCCCCAACCCCTTCCAGGTCCCTTAGATTACATTTTTAATAGTTACATTTATTATTATTTTTTAACTTTTAACTTTTTTTTTTCTGTAGTGTAGCGGTTCCCACCCGCTCCCGCCCCGTGCTCGCGCCCGCCAGCCCCCCCCCCCCGTGCACGCGCGCGCTCCCGTGTGCGCCCCCGTAGATCCCTCCCCCGATCCCGCCCCCCTCCACTTCACACAGAGCACCGATGGCCGCCCACCCGCCTCCCACGTAAGCTCCCACCCACCAACGATACCGGCCATCGATGTCCGGTGCAGAGAGGGCCACAGAGTGGCTCTCTCTGCATCGGATGGCCAAGGGGGGTTATTGCAGGATGCCTCTATATCGAGGCATCACTGCAATAACCGGAAATCAGCTGGAAGCGAGCAGGATCGCTTCCAGCTGCTTTCCAGACCAAGGACGTACGCCACACGTCCTCGGTCATTAAGTGTATTTTTTTTGAGGACGTGTGGCGTACGTCCTTGGTCGTTAAGGGGTTAAAGGAATAGGAAAGTCAAAATTAAATTTGCATGATTCAGATAGAGCATGTTATTGTAAGACACATTTAAATGCACTTCTATTTTCAAATGTACTTTGTTCGCTTGATATCCATTGTTAAGAAAGAATATGTACATATCTTACACTAGTGGGAGCTAACTGGTGATAGGTGCCTGCGCACATTTGTCTCTTGTGATTGGCTGACAAGATATGCTCAGATAGCTCTCAGCTGTGCATTGCTGTTCCTTCAGCAAAGTATATGAAGGGAATGAAACAGAAGTAAATTGGAAAGTTGTTTAAAATTGTATGTTCTATCTGAATCCTGGGGGTAAAAATGGGTTTCATGTCACTTTAAAGGTAGTGAGAGGACATCTAGGGTGAAATATCTGAGACAGTGACACAAGTTAGCAAGGAAGGGGATAGGTCTTGTGCATAGGAGGTAGATTTGGGTGTTATAAGCATAAATATTATACTGAAACCCATAAGACTTAAAGGGACATTAAACCCAAACATTTTCGTTCATGATTTAGATAGAGAATACAAATTTAAACAATATTCAAATTTACTTCTATTATCTAATTGGCTTCATTATTTAGATATCCTTTGTTGAATAAATAGAAATGCACTATTGTGAGCCAATCACACAAGGCATCTATATGCAGCGACCAATCAGTAGCTACTGAGCCTATCTAGATATGCTTTTAAGCAAAGAATATCAAGATAATGAAGCAAGTTAGATAATAGAAGTAAATTAGAAAGTTGTTTAAAATTGCATTCTCTTTCTAAACCATGAAAGAATTTTTTTGGGTTTAATGTCCCTTTAATAAAGGAACCTAGGGATGAAGTATAAATTGCAAATAAAAGAGAACAAAGAACACCACCTTGTGGTACCCCAACAGAAAGTGATAAAGGGGCAGAGACTGTGTCAGAGAAGGATACATTAAAATGTATAAGTTAAACAGGTATGAGGAGAACCACGAGTGGGCTTTATTGCAAACAAAGCATTGGAGGGTTTGGAGCAAGAGAGGGTAGTTAACAGTATACACACAGAAAGAAGCGCACTCATAGGAACTAACAACGATCTCAATAACATTGTTAGCCTGTTCTATGGTGATTTAACACCTGGGTGTAGCTTCTTTTTAGCCCAGTAATGCTTTTCACAGAGTAGAACTTTCCTGTAGTATATCAGTCTGATCCTGCCTATTACGGTCAGTCCAGTGCCAAAATACCAGGCAGTTCCTCTCTGAACAAGAAACACAGCAACCCCAGACAATCGTTTCGGCCTTCATTGGGCCTCATCAGTGAGGTGTAGCCATATTACTCTAAGCGCACTGAGCAAGGAGTCCACGTCTGGTTGCCCCTTTTTCCTTTAGGGAGACTAAATACATACAGGGGCGGAACTACCGGTGGTGCAGCAGTTGCGACCGCGACCGGGCCCCCGGGAGGTCCCCCATCAGGGGGGCCCAAGCTTCAGCAAATTTTTTCTTTTTTTTCAACTCCCACCCCCTATAAATTCTTGGGCCCCCCGCCCCGCGGCCCCTCCATCTGCCTGTGCGGCTGTCTGTGTCTACACCATGACCTACATACTTCTGAGACAGTTTTAAATCAGAGCGTTGCCGCGGGTTACCATGGCAACGCTCCGAAACATTTCCTGCTTAGCGGGAAAGAAGGTTGGAGGATTGCATACGAGAGCGTGTGGACACTGTTGTATCAGCTAGCTCTGCTACTTCTCTGCCGCTTGTTCCCAAGGTACAGTGAGTGTGACTGCATCTTTCTTTATGATCTTTCTTGTCTGTAGGAAACGGATCAGTATCAGTTAAATATACTATTGAGTACAGTAGTTTTTATTACAACATGAAGTCTGCTCTGTTTCTCCTCTCCCTGTATGTCATTTAGTACTGTAGCATCTGAGCAGACTTGTTCTTACCCACCAACCAAGCGCCTGGTGCAGTTCATGGGAAATTGCTAACGCATGCCAGGTAACTGTAGTTGTGAAAGCAGTAGCACTGTCCTTCATATCTTTTTCTTCTACTATAAACTGTTTACAGTACACTCAGCCACAGCCAGTAGTTTGCTTTATGGGAGCACAAACTGCTGGGTGTAGTAATGTTTCATTTACAGTCCTTAGTTCTTCCTGTAATGATGACAGTCAGATCTTCTGTTTTTTCGTTATATGGTGCTGGCTGTGCTCATTTCCCTGTCTCTGCTCCGCAATGCGCTGCAGCCCTCTCTGTTAAATTTACCTATTTTCAGGCATTGACTAGCTGTTATCTAAGAGCAAGAGGGTCAAAAAAATTTTCCCCCAAATGAAAGAGCTAGGTTGTATTATTTCCCCTTAGGGTGTAATTTATATGTGTGCCTCTCTCCCCCCTCCTTCCCTGTGTCTCTCTCCCCCCCCCTCCCCTGTGTCTCTCTCCCCCCCCCCTCCCCTGTGTTCTCTCCCCTGTGTCTCTCTCCCCCCCTCCCCTGTGTCTCTCCCCCCCCCTCCCCTGTGTCTCTCTCCCCCCCCCCTCCCCTGTGTCTCTCTCCCCCCCCTCCCCCGTGTCTCTCTCCCCCCCTCCCCCGTGTCTCTCTCTCCCCCCCTCCCCCGTGTCTCTCTCTCCCCCCCCTCCCCCGTGTCTCTCTCCCCCCCCCCGTGTCTCTCCCCCCCCCCCCGTGTCTCTCTCCCCCCCCTCCCCCATGTCTCTCTCACCCCCCTCCCCCATGTCTCTCTCCCCCCCTCCCCCGTGTCTCTCTCCCCCCCTCCCCCATGTCTCTCTCCCTCCCCCTCCCGTGTCTCTCTCCCTCCCTCCCCTGTGTCTCTCTCCCTCCCTCCCCTGTGTCTCTCTCCCTCCCTCCCCTGTGTCTCTCTCCCTCCCTCCCCTGTGTCTCTCTCCCTCCCTCCCCTGTGTCTTTCTCCCTCCCTCCCCTGTGTCTCTCTCCCTCCCTCCCCTGTGTCTCTCTCCCTCCCTCCCCTGTGTCTTTCTCCCTCCCTCCCCTGTGTCTTTCTCCCTCCATCCCCTGTGTTTTCCTCCCTCCCCTGTGTTTTCCTCCCTCCCCCGTGTCTCTCTCCCCCCCCCCTCCCCCGTGTCTCTCTCCCCCCCCCCTCCCCCGTGTCTCTCTCCCCCCCCCCGTGTCTCTCTCCCTCCCCTGCGTCTTTCTCCCTCCCTCGTGTCTTTCTCCCTCCCTCCCCTGTGTCTTTCTCCCTCCCCTGTGTTTTCCTCCCTCCCCTGTGTTTCTCTCCTTCCCTCCCCTGTCTCTCTCTCTTTCCCTCCCCTGTCTCTCTCTCCTTCCCTCCCCTGTCTCTCTCTCCCTCCCTCCCCTGTCTCTCTCTCCCTCCCTCCCCTGTGTCTCTCTCCCTCCCTCCCCTGTGTCTCCCTCCCTCCCCTGTGTCTCTCTCCTTCCCTCCCCTGTGTCTCTCTCCTTCCCTCTCCCTCCCTCGCGTCTCTCTCTCCCTCCCCTGTGTCTCTCTCTCCCTCCCCTGTGTCTCTCTTTCTCCCCTGTGTCTGTCTCTCTCTCTCTCTCCCCCTCCCTCCCTTGTGTCTCTCTCTGTCTCTCCTTCCCGTCTCTCTCTCTCTCCATCCCCTGTGTCTCTCTCTCTCTCCTGTGTCTTTCTCTCTCCCCTTTATCATTTTAAGTGTAAGTTGACATGATTAACAGATTTTTTTTTAATGTGTTACATGTTGCAAAAAAAAAAAAAATGTATAAAAATCATTTTTTTTGGGTGGGGGGGCCCTTCATGGATTCTTGCACCGGGGCCCTGAGGTTTCTAGTTACGCCTCTGAATACATACAAAAAGAAGCACACTCACAGGAGCGAACAACTAGCTCAATACCATTGTTAGCCTGTTCTATGGCGATTTGCCACCTGTGTGCAGCTTAACAGTATCAAAGGATGCAAAAAGATCAAGAAAGATAAACAGAAAAAGTGACCTTTAAATTTTGCTGTAGATCATTAGTAACCTTAACGATTGCAGTCTCTGTGGAGTGATGGGGCTGAAATCCAGATTGTAATGGATCAAGAAGGGAGTTTGATGTGAGGAATTGTGATAGACATGTACATACTAGTCTTTACAGAAGTTTTGAGGCAAGCTGAAGTAGGGAAATAGGGGGATGATTAATTGAGTGTTTTGAGGATGTGTGTTACTAGTAAATGTTTAAAAGATAAGGGAAATACATCTGTGTGAGGCTTGGAATAAGAGTAGGAGAGAGGGAGGACGTCAGAAGTTGTGAGGGTATGGGATCAGAGGAAGTGGAAGGAACATGAAGTGAGGGCGGGAGAAACTGCTTCTTCAGTAACAGAGCAAAGAAGCTGAATTTGTGGCTATGCTTGTTTTGGATTTTTGCAAACAGCTGAGGGGAATGGATATTGGTAGTGTGTTGAGGAATTATTTAGTCTCTGGTGGAGTTGCTGATGGCAAAATCATGCGCTGTAAGAGAAGTGGAAATAGGAGGTAGGTGGGTGGAGAAGGGAATAAAAAATGGAGAACAAATGGTTTAGAGTTTGAAGAGAAGAGGCACGAGTAGAAAAATAATCCTGCTTAGGTGGACTAAGGGTGAAGTACTAGAAGTGAAAGTCAACAGAAAAGTGAAATTGTCTCTGATGTTACTCAGCTATGTGGGAGTATTTGCATAAATATAATATATATATATAAAAATATAAAAAAGTCTGAAACATTAATGAGGACTTTAATGGTAGGATTCAACATGACTGGGGTTTCATTTGTAGTTCCCCTATTTGATGAAGAATAACCAATAAGTAATTTTGTGGAAAACAAATTCAAGCAAAATGTAGTGGTTTTTTTTTAATACAATCCCAACATTAGTTGAAGCAAAAAGTTTGTCAAACCTGTCCAATGTTGTAGTAAAGCCACACACTTAAAGGGACATGAAACTCACAATTTTCCTTTCATGATTTAGATAGAGCATACAATTTTATTTATCACATTTTCTTCATTCTCTCTGCATTGTTAAAGGAGCAGCATTGCACTACTGGAAGCTAGCTGAATACTTCAAGTGAGCAAAAAGGGATACATGTGCAACCATCAATCAGCAGCTAGCACCCAGTAGTACAATGCTACTCCTGAGCCTACCTAGGTATGCTTTTCAACAAAGGATACCAAGAGAACAAAACAGATTTGATAATAGAAGTAAAGTGGATTTTTTTTTTTAAAAAAAAACTGCATGCTGTCTGGATCATGAAAATTAAATTCTGACTTTACTGTCTCTTTAACTTACTTAGCTCAAAGCCACACAATTTCACATAACATTTCTGTTTCAGCTGAGTGAGTCCTGTTTTAAGGACGCAAAATCGTACCAGCCTTTTAGGAGCTTTAGAATGTGCTACCTTGTTGGCTTTTCATATTGTCAATGTTGTTTGCCAATGGGCTAATACATCTGAATAAATATTTGCTAAAGCAGGCATTCTATATTAGAGGAATCTGTTGGCGCTCTACAAATAACTGATAATAATTATAATAATAATTAAAGGGACACTAAACCCAATTTTTTTCTTTAATAAAATTCCGACAGCATGCAATTTTAAGCAACTTTCTAATTTACTCCTATTATCAATTTATCTTCTTTATTTAAAAAGCAGGAATGTAAAGCTTAGGAGCCGGCCCATTTTTGGTTCAGACCTGGGTTACACTTGCTTATTGGTGGCTAAATGCAGGGTGCTGAACCTAAAATGGGCCGGCTCCTAAGCTTTACATTCCTGCTGTTTTTTTTTTTTAAATAAAGATAGCAAGAGAAAGAAGACAAATTGATAATAGGAGTAAATTAGAAAGTCAATTAAAATTGCATGCTCTATCTGAATCATTAAAGAAAAAAATTGGAAGATATGACATTGTGACTCTTGCTAGGGGGCGGAGCTGGCCAAGGTAGAGAATGGCCGCACACCTTTAGAGCTCCTGCTTAACCGTCCTCCTAAATGGCAAAAAAGAAGCTTTCAATATCCCAAAACTGCTAAATAATGTAAGCGGACTGAAGGAGAATCAAAGCTAGGTGGAAGGCACAGCCAAAAGGACACCTGTACACTAATTTCTACGCTATCTGTGTGAGATCCCCTTGCACGCCTTACCGGGAGAGACGCCGAAAGGGAAGGCGGAGGTGTGCTGCGTACACATACCGCAGAGGAAGCCTCGAGCGGTATCTTAACTCCTGGGGAGAGTGTGGAAAGGGAGCGGGTGCATGAAAAAGCTCGCCCTGAAGATATATTGCACAAGTGGAGGTTGAAGCTCCGGACCGCGGGCCACTGAGGGAACGAGCTCCCGGGTCGGACCTGGACAGGGGTGGGCGTTTACCTGCCGAGCCTTAAAGATCACAACCGGCATAGCCCGGAGAGGAGTAAAGGTAGCAGAATCCGAAGCTGGGACTGCAGCAGAGGAAATTGCCAAGGGTGGAGTACAGGGACACAGCCCGGAGCAGAGGCAGAACACTGGAACTAGCGGTGTACGGCGCCTGTACCTAATACCCAGCTAAGCATACAGACGGCCAGCTATAGAGCAATTTGAAAGTCTTTTTTTTCTTTTGGGGCCCTGGTGCCCTAGGAATAGCTGGTCGCATACCTTTTTGGCAGAATATCAAAGACCATCAAAGGTGAGCCGGTGCACTGTGTAAGGGACGGCTATCACTGGAGAAATAGAGGATCAGAGGCCCAGTCTCCTAAACAGAACGGGAGCAGAAAGGGGAAGGAAAGGTAAACGTTTGGCTGTTTTTTCCCTTTTTTGAAATGCTGTAACAATGTGGTACTAAAGGGTTGTTAACACGACAACTTGAGATATAAAGAGCAAGCACATGCATGATCTATAGGCCCTATATATAATCCAGGGTATTAGCCTAACAACCTAATCATAGCGGAGCTATCTCAACAGACTGGGAAGTACTTTAGAATAAGGTAAAGAGAGTCTGTTTTTACACATTAAGCCCTAGGAGCGTGAAAAAAAAAAAAAAGGAGTTTACAATGACTACTAAGAAAACAGCTAAACAAGATAAAGGGGGTAAATCCCATACATCGCATGCTCCAAAAGTAGACTCCTTTTTTAAAGCCACAGACACCTCCCTACTGAACCACTCTTCAGAGTATATGTCACCAAATAAACTCATTAACACTCCTGAACCCAATATACCCCCGCTGACTAAAGCAGACTTACAGGGTCTACCATCGAAAGCAGAGATCCAAACTCTTTTGGAAGAAATAAGTCAGGTGAAACTTTGCATTAAAAATGAATTTTCTATCATTAAAAAGGACATTGGGGAGATTGGGAACAGAGTGGCCCTATTGGAAGAGGACAGAGAAGCTTGGGTGAATCACACAGATAGCATGGCACAACAGATCCACCAACAGGGAGAGGACATAATATCCTTACAAAATCAGTTAGAAGATATGGAGAATAGGCAGAGGAGGTCAAACTTAAGAATAAGGGGGATATCAGAGGATATAATACCAGCTGACCTTGAAAAATACCTTCTACGTTTTTTTAATACCCTGACAAGGGATGAGGCTTACACAGATAAGACATTGGAACGGTGCCACAGAGCCTTAAAACCTAGGTTAAGGAAAGGAGACCCACCTAGAGACACGATAATCAAATTTGCACACTTCAAAGATAAAGAGGCTGTTACATAGGCAGCCAGATTACATCCAAATATTATGTTTGAAGGTCAGCAAATTCAAATCTTTTCCGATATTAGTCCTAGGACTTTACAAAAAAGAAAAGAGTTAAAATTCCTCACTCTGCATCTTAGTAATCTGAAAATCCCATATAGATGGGGATTCCCCTTTGGCCTAAGGGCCACAGTGGATGGAAAGCATGCAACTTTACATTCGTTGCAGGACCTCAATTCTTTCTGTACTACTCTAGGTATTAATATACCAGCATTGGAAACATCAAATAACCAAGAGAAAAGGAAGGAGAGCTATTTGCCTAATCCTAGATCTGTTCAGGAAGGAAGGGGACATCAATGGATAAGAGTCCCGACTAGGAGAAAGCAACAGGAAAGGACTAACAATGATGTAGAGTCAATTTCTAATACTTGCTTAGAGACAATACCAAATTCTAATACTTAAAGGCTGTTGGCTCAAGATGAGAGACTATGATCTTAGCACTGGCTTAAGGTGTTAAAAAATCATATATATAGTTAGTATGTTAAGACTAGAGATTACTCCTAACTGCTTTTTTTTTTTTTTTATTTATTATTATTTTTCTCTCTTAGAGATGGTTAACATTTAAGAGTCACTTTTAGTATAAATGCACTATGGTTATATAAGTAAGATAGTGTGGGGTAAAGGTTGGTTTTCTTTTTTTTTTTTTTTTTTTACACTTAAACACTTGAAGGTCACATTGAGTTTTTAAAAAAAAAAAAATGGAGACATGGGAATTTTTTTTTTTTTTTGTTTGTTTTTTTTTTTTGTTTTACTCTTAAACACTTGAAGGCCACATTAAGTTTTTAAGAAAGATGGAGATATGGGTTTTTTCTGTTTTGTTTTTCACAAGAACACCGGTGCAGGAGAAAAAAGTGCAAAGAAAGAGGAATGGGAAAGAAAGAAAGTAGGGGTTTTTTTTTTTTTTTTTTGTTTTACTCTTAAACACTTGAAGGCCACATTAAGTTTTTTTTTTTTTTTTTTTTTTTTTTACTTAAACACTAGAAGGTCACATTAAGTTTTTAAGAAAGATGGAGATATGGGAATTTTCTGTTTTGTTTTTCACAAGAACACCGGTGCAGGAGAAAAAAGTGCAAAGAAAGAGGAATGGGAAAGAAAGAAAGTAGGGGTTTTTTTTTTTTTTTTTTTGTTTTACTCTTAAACACTTGAAGGCCACATTAAGTTTTTTTTTTTTTTTTTTTTTTTTTTACTTAAACACTAGAAGGTCACATTAAGTTTTTAAGAAAGATGGAGATATGGGAATTTTCTGTTTTGTTTTTCACAAGAACACCGGTGCAGGAGAAAAAAGTAGGGGTTTTTTTTTTTTTTCTCTCACTTAAAGGTCACATTAAGGTTTTGAGAAAAGATTGAGATTTGAGAAATATTTAAGTATAACCCCCCTCCACCTTTTCAATTAGGGGAAAAGGGTAGGGTGGGGAATTTTTGCTTTTTTTCACAAGAACACGGGAATAAAGAAAAAAGAATAGGTTTTTTTTTTTTTGTTTTTTTTTAGAAATTAATAAACTAGGGCTGATGAACTAGTTACATACTAAGGAAGTTAGTTTTGTATGGAGGAATTTAGTAAACTCAATAGGAAAGGAAAGGAGCACGAAGGCTCTACCCAGTAAGGAACTTTTTTTTTGGGAGTATAATAATATTTGTAATTTTGGTAAATTAAGATATAATTGCCATTTAGGGGGAAACAATCTGTCGGTTTAATTTTCCCTGAATTTGTGTTATTTGTAAGGTATGCATGGGGGTATTGTGCGTGGATACGGGGATTTGTGGGTGTTTTTTTTGTTTTTTTTTTGTTTTTTTCTTCTCTTCCCGCTCTCCTTCTCCCCTTCCCTGGCCCCTGCCGCCTGGCCCCAACCCTTTATTTTTTGGGCCACTTATCACTCAGAAATTTTTTCTTAATAAAGTATGAAAATAGATAAAAAAAAGATTTGCCTATTATCACAAAATGCTAAGGGCCTTAATAATGCACAGAAAAGAAATAAGGCCCTACATAGTTTTCATAAAGAAAAGGGAGATATTATCTTTGTTCAAGAGTCTCATTTTAATAAAAATAAAGAACCTAAGTTCACAAACAACTATTATCCAACTATTTTTCAGAGCTCTAATAGAGTAAAGAAAAATGGGGTCTGTATCTTGTTCCACAAAGATTCTCCATTTCAACTTATTCAAATGGATAGGGACGAAGAGGGAAGGTATATCTGCTTGGTAGGTCTATTATATAATAGACCAGTTACACTGGTGAATATATATGCACCAAACAGAGGACAGAAATTATTCTTTAAGAGAGTATGTAATAGGATTTTGGATGTTCAAAAGGGTACTTTAATTATAGGGGGGGATTTTAATGTACCAATGGAGCCTGTAGAAGATTGTTCTAAAAAGAAAAGTAATATATCTAAACATATTATCAAAGCAGTCAAGACAAGTCTTCTCTCCCTATCTCTGCTGGATGTATGGAGGACGCTCCATCCAGCTACTAGAGATTATACATTTTACTCACCCCCACAAAAATCTTACTCACGCATTGACTATTTCTGGATAGATCAAAACAGCTATATTTTAGCTCAAGAGGCCAAAATACATAACATCACCTGGTCAGACCATTCTCTTATTTCCCTGAAACTAAACTGGCCTTCAAAACCAATAATCCCATATCAATGGCGCTTGGACGATAACCTCCTGAAAGATTTACAGATAAGACAATCTATTCTGAAATCTATTGAAACCTATTTTGAGACCAATTCTATAGATGATACTGCACCAAGTACATGGTGGGTCACACATAAGGCGGTAATTAGGGGAGAATTTATAAAACATAAATCCAGAATTAATAGACAAGCTAGAGAACATTATACACATTTACTAGACTCTCTCTCCAGGGCAGAAGATAAACATAAGAAGGATCCATATAATAAACAGTTATCAGAATCCCTTAAAGTAGAGCGAGAGAGTTTGAATGTTTTCCTGAATAAAGGCGTACAACGTAGAGCCCTACAACTTAAAAAGGTGTTCTTCAATGGGGGTAACAAAGCTGGGAGACTATTAGCACGAGCCGTAAAAAAAAAAGTTCTTCAAACTTATGTTTCTAATATTATAGACGGATCAGGTAATAGTAAGACAGGGAGCCAGGATATTGCCAAGGTTTTTCAAGATTATTACCAGCAATTATATAACTTGGGCCCACAAAATAAATCCAGACACTCTCAAATAGACAAAGATAACTATATCAATGGAATCCAGGTGCCCACTATATCAGAGTCTCAAAAAAAGATGTTAGATGAACCATTTAGCCTGCAAGAGATAATGCAGACTATTAAAAAATTTGCCCTAGGGAAAAGTCCAGGAATAGATGGATTTAGCTCAAACTATTATAAAACATATAATGAGACCCTGGCACCAAAACTTCTACTTTATTTTAACTCAATAAGCACAGAACCCCTTTTAGCAAAAGAGATGCTTGAAGCTAAGATAGTGGTATTGCATAAACCAGGAAAAGATCCTAAATTACCAGCCAGCTACAGGCCTATATCATTATTGAATAACGACGTTAAAATCTACGCTAAACTCATAGCAAATAGAATAAATAAAATTTTACCAGAAATCATTAATATAGATCAGGTCGGGTTTGTACCATGTAGAGAGGCAAGAGACAACACCATTAAAGCATTATACTTAATAAAATATGCAAAAATACATAAGATACCCCTGGTCACGCTATCGCTGGACGCAGAGAAGGCTTTTGACCGGCTAGACTGGTCCTTCCTGCGTACAACACTTAACAAATTTGGCTTTGGGGAGAAAATCATACAACGTATTTTTCATTTATATACCCTACCATCGGCTATAGTAAAAATTAATGGTGTGCTCTCAGACTCTCTTACGATTACAAATGGCACAAGACAAGGATGCCCCCTGTCCCCCTTGCTGTTTATTCTCTCCATGGAAATTTTAGCAACTAGAATCCGGGCAGAGACAAACATTAAGGGTATTAAAATAGGGGAGCAAGAATATAAGATCTCGTTGTACGCCGACGATGTGCTATTAACATTAACGGACCCGGCAAGGTCCATTAAAAACTTGGAAGAGATATTACAGGAATTCGGAAGACATTCAAACTTTCTCATCAATAAAAATAAATCAGAAGCTCTTAAGTATGCAATCCCAGTAAGAGAGTATCATGAATGCAAATCAGGTAACTCATTTGTATGGAAAGAATCGTCCTTAAAGTACCTGGGGGTCCAATTATCAACAGAAGAGGAACAGCTTTTTGTAGATAACTATGTGAATTTAATGTCTAAACTCCAAACGGAGCTTGGATCTTGGAGGCAGAAAAGGATTTCTTGGTTGGGGCGAATACACTTAGTAAAAATGAATGTGCTCCCACGTATCCTATATATTTTTCAGACTATTCCCATTAATATCCCCCATACTTTTTGCGCTAATCTTCAGAAAATCATCAATTCTTTCATCTGGAATCAAATTAAACCAAGAATCAAGGCTTCTATTCTTTATAGAGCAAGGAAAGAGGGGGGGCTAGGGGTACCAAATATTAGGAACTATCATAGAGCAGTTATACTTCAAAGGATACTAGATTGGCATTTAAATAGTAAGAACAAAGCGTGGGTACAATTAGAGAATAATTTAATAACATCCCTTCCAATGAAAAAATTAATATGGCTGCCACCAGAAGGAAGACCTTTAAAAATCATGCAGTTCCCAATGATTAAGCATATTTTTATGAATTGGAGTAAAATCATAAAAGAATGCCCCTCTATTTCTACAACTCTCTCACCTCTACTCCCGATTACAAACAATTCGGAATTTCAGGGAGGGTTCACACCTAGCTTCTTAGGCCAACAAAATTTACACCAATCTTTACCGCTATGCCAATTTATAGATAAGGGGAAGCTTAAATCCAAACAAGAACTGGGGAAAATGGCCGATGGTACTTATGGAAACTGGTTAAAATATTTACAATTACAGAATTTTGTGACACGACATCCAGACAAAGCAAATTTGACTAGGCAATTAACATTATTTGAAAAAACCTGTCATAATGAAATTCCAATTAGAAGTACAATTTCACTTAGTTATAAACTCCTTAACACTCCAGCAGAATTTATAAAACATAGTTATATGCAAAAATGGGAAGTAGAGACAGGGATACAGCTGGAGGAGTCAGAATGGCGGTCCATCTGTGATAAGGTAGCTAGATCGTCATCCTCGTCTAATATCCAGGAGCTAAATTATAAGATACTTACTAGATGGTACCTTACACCGGCTAGACTACATAGTATATACCCAAATGCTTCCAACTTTTGCTGGAGAGGATGCGGGGGGATTGGGAATATGCAACATATATGGTGGGAGTGCTCTAGGGTGAAAAGTGTATGGGGAATAACTTCTGAATGCATCCAGCAGATTATTGGGAAAGAGGACTTTCAATTGGACATCTTTACGGCCCTATTAAATAAACCCATTAAAGATATTTGTAAAATAAGAGCTAAACTTGTAACATTTGTATTAAATGGAACGAAATCCTTACTGGCCAGAAATTGGAAAAAAACAAATATCCCGGATAAGGAAATCTTACTTACTAGAATTAATGAATTATTAATATTGGAAGAATATACTTATCTAAAAACTAATAGAGAAGAGGTCTTTCAGAAAATCCGCTTCCACTGGGAAGAATTTAAATATAGGACCCTTCCATCTTAACCGGGCATATAAAAGTACCAGGATTGGGAGGGGACAGAGGGGCGGAGGGGGGGAATTCCCTTTTTTTTTTTTTTTTTTTTTTGTATGTAGGGGTTGATGTTGTCTAGTGTCTGTTGTTAAAAGGACTTATTGTTACAGTAAGAACACTTAAGGTCTGATATGGAATCTTTGTGTATGTAATGTTTTTATGTTTGCAATAAAATTAAAAAAAAAAAAAAAAAAAAAAAAAAAAAATAAAGAAAAAAATTGGGTTTAGTATACCTTTAACGACCAAGGACGTGCCAGGCACATCCTACAAAAAGTGGCAGTTAATGACCAAGGACGTGCCTGGCCCATCCTTTGGGGTTTCAAGCGGTGGAAGCGATCCTGATCGCTTCCAGATGCTTTCAGGGTATTGCAGCGATGCCTCAATATTGAGGCATTGTGCAATACCCTTTTTAAGCACACCGATGTACAGAGGAGGGGGGGCGGCCCATTGCTGGTAGCCGATTTCCTGTCAGTTGGGCTGATGGGTCCGGCAGTGTGCACGTGCGCGGGGGGGTGGGAGCGGGAGGAACCGCTACACTATGGGACATCTTTAGTAAAAGGGAAGGTGGGAGAAAGATTTTTAAGTTTTGGAAAAGGGATCTGGGAGGGGGGTAGGGTATTAAGGGGGGCAGCTACACTACAGAATATATATATAAAAATCTTAAAAAACAAAACAAAAACACCTTTCTGCCAGTACTTAAGATGGCGGTGACAATTGTGAGGTGGGGAGGGAAGAATGCTGTTTGAGAGGGGTCAGGGAGGGATCAGGGGGTGGGATATGTCAGGTGGGAGGCTGATCTCTACACTAAAGCTAAAATTAACCCTACAAGCTACCAAATTAACCCCTTCACTGCTGGGCATAATACAAGTGTGGTGCGCAGCGGCATTTAGCAGCCTTCTAATTACCAAAAAGTAATGCCAAAGCCATAAATGACTGCTATTTCTGAACAAAGGGGATCCCAGAGAAGCATTTACAACCATTTGTGCCATAATTGCACAAGTTGTTTGTAAATAATTTCAGTGAGAAACCTAAAGTTAGTGAAAAAGTGAACATTTGTTTTTATTTGATCGCATTTGGCAGTGAGATGGTGGCATGAAATATACCAAAATGGGCCTAGATCAATACTTTCCTGTGGAACACAAATATCAGTGTTCCAATGTAACTATCGCTAATTTTGGGGGGAAAAATGGTTTGGAAATAGCAAAGTGCTACTTGTACTTATTGCCCTATAACTTGCAAAAAAGGAAAGAACATGTAAAACATTGGGTATTTCTAAACTCAGGAGAAAATTTATAAACTTTTTAACATGGGTGTTTTTTGGTGGTTGTAGATGTGGTCAAAGTTAGAATAAGTGTGTTTTTTTCATTTTTTCATCATATTTTATTAAATTTTTTTATAGTAAATTAGATGATATGATGAAAATAATGGTATCTTTAGAAAGTCCATTAAATGGCGAGAAAATTTGTATATAATATGTGTGGGTACAGTAAATGAGTAAGAGGAAAATTACAGCTAAACACAAACACAACGGAAATGAAAAAATAGCCTTGGTCCTTAACGGTAAGAAAATTGAAAAATGGTCTGGTCACTAAGGGGTTAATACATTAGTTTTGTGGTACCTAAATTCAGTATGATACCAGATTAATTATAGATGTACCAAGTCTAATGGTACAATAATTCAAGTGAGGTCTATGCTATGCTTAGAGAATATGAGTGCTGTAAGAAAAGTTAAAGGGACATTATACACTCATTTTTTCTTTGCATAAATGTTTTGTAGATGATCTATTTATAAAGCCCATGAAGTTTTTTTTTTAAAAAATGTTTTGTTTTGCTTATTTTTAAATAACATTGCTCAGATTTTCAGACTCCTAACCAAGCCCCAAAGTTTTATGTGAGTACTGATGTATACCTTCTCCAGCTTGCTCCTGTTTGTGTAAAGGGTCTTTTCATATGCAAAAGAAGGGGGAGGGGGGGGAAGTGTCTTATTTCCCACTTGCAGTGGGCTTTCCAGCTACCTTTTCAACAAAGCTAAACTGAAAGCTTCTAAGTAAGTTTTTAAACAGTTTTATACTGGATTTTTATATCAGTATCTGTGCATCTTATTCTTTATAGTAGTGTCTATTACATGCAGTTATATGAAAATGAGTGTATACTGTCCCTTTAAGAAATCCAAGGAATACGCCTGAATGACAAATTCACTAAGGCTGCAAAACTCATTTTACAATAGAAAAAAAAATAAAAGTAAGCATTAAAGTTTTTATTTATTTATTGGATGACTTAAAGGGATAGTAAACCCCAAAATTTTATTTTATGATTCAGATAGAACATACAATTTTAAACAACTTTCCAATTTAATTCTATTAACAAATGTTCTTCATTCTCTTGTTATCCATTGCTGAAGGGACAGCATTGCACTACTGACAGGAAGCGGAAAATATCTATTTAGCCAATCAGGCACCAATTAGCAGCAGCTCCCACTGGTGTATGATATGTGCGTATTCATTTTTTAACAAGGGATATCAAGAGAATGAAGCACATTTGAAAATAGAAGTGAATTTAAAAGTGTCTTAAAATGACATGCTCTATCTGAATCATGCCAGTTTAATTTTGACTTTCCTATCCCTTTAACATTGTATTTGAAAATTACAATGTACATTAAATAATGTTTTTCTGTGTACTTTTAAAAGAATTCTACTTTGTAACAAATCTGCATATTGCTGCACATGTTAATACAAATTGTACAACACATTTTAATAAAAAAAATTTAAAGTGAACTTTTGTGATTTTTACATTGTTCTTTCATTATACTTTTTTTTTTCAATCATACACAAAAATGTAGGATAAGCCTTTTAGCGAGATACACAGTTATCAAAAGAATCTCGTGAAGGACCTTGCAGCACTGAGGAATATTTTACCTGAGCAGTGAACTTTTGAGGATCTGGACCTAAGTATATTCTATGCACTTGTCAGACAG